>NC_054498.1:21862105-22193980 GCF_017639515.1 Carcharodon carcharias
CAAGAAAAAAAAAAAGTAGCCGTTTGGTAGTACAGAACAGTATTGCTAAAAATAGAGACATGCTGTCAAAGCTTTTCATCTTGCACTCTTCACTCCCCCAGGGGCATTCCTCAGGGTAGTGTCCTAGGCCCTGCCATCTTCAGCTGTTTCATCAATTACTTTCCTTCCATCATAAGGATGTTCGCTGATGACTGCACAATGTTCAGCACCATTTGTGACTCCTCGGATACTGAAGCAGTCCAAACGCAGCAAGACCTGGACAATATCCAGGCCTGGGCTGACAAGTGGCAAGTAACATTCATGCCACACAAATGCCAGGCAATGACCATCTCCAACAAGAGAGAATCTACCCACAGCCCCTCCACATTCAATGGCATTACCATCACTGAATCCCCCAGTTAACATCCTGGGGGCGGGGGGTTACCATCGACCAGAAACTGAACTGGACTAGCTATATAAATGCTGTGGCTACAAGAGCATGTCAGAGTCTAGGAATCCTGCAGCGAGTAACTAATCTCCCGACTCCCCAAAGCCTGTCCCACCATCTGCAAGACACAAGTCAGGAATGTGATGGAATACTCTCCACTTGCCTGGATTAAGTACAGCTCCAATATCACTCAAGAAACTTGACACCACCCAGGACAAAGCAGCCTGCTTGATTGGCACCCCTTTCATAAACATTCACTCCCTCCACCATCGACACACAGTAGCAGCAGTGTGTACCATCTAAAAGATGCACTGCAGGAATTCACCAAGGCTCCTTAGGCAGCACCTTCCAAGCCCATACCACTACCATCTAGAAGGACAGCAGATACATGGGAACACCACCACTTGGAAATTGCCCTCCAAGCCACTCACCATCCTAAATTGGAAATAAAACGCCATTCGCTGGGTCAAAATCCTGAAACTCCCTCCCTAACTGCACTGTGGGCGTACACAAGAATGGCAAAAAGACACCCCTGGGACCTCCACACAGCACTCAGACTATATGGCCCTTCAAAATGCCCTTTATCTGTGACCCCATCAGCTTCAGCCTCTGATCACAGAGGGTGCAGCCACACCAGAGCAGAAGACCCAAAGTAAGCTGGGACTCACCAGGCCTTGAGGACACACACCAAAGTCATCAAAGTGAACAGGGCAAAGTGGTCAGCAGCCTCCACCCCTGCTTTGGATGTCAGGGTGGCACCAAAACAATGGCAGGCAAAGAAAAATTATGTTCTGATTTCACACATGGTCTCATGGGTGAACTCTCATTGTTCAATGTTGATACACTTTTGTTACTAGTCTACACTTGCACTTTAATGAGGTCTGAAGTGGTTTCATTGTGATTCTTAGTCGTTAAGCCTATGTGCCCCCCCAACCCCGCTTTTCAGGAGGATACCCCAGGCTGGGTCCATATTCTCTGGAATCATACATGCACAGGGAGGCTATGATCTTTGCCAGAATCCTTGCAAACTATGCGCAAGAAGTCTTCCATGCATGCTGATCCTTTGCCCTTCACGCATTCATCAGTTCAAATGCCTTTGCATTGTAAGGACTACATGCTGGGGCTCCCCTTCAGATGCAGTCAACTAGACTGCAGCTCCACCCATGTGATGAGCCAACTCCTATCCAGCATCTTGATTTCTCTACCTCAAGGTTCTAAGCAGCCATGCGGAGAGTACACTTCGAGACAATCGAACAGCTTTTACCCTCCCCCAACTATTGACCCTCCTGGTGTCACCCTGAAGCACCCCCGACCCCACCACCATTACCCTCCATCCTATAAAGGTTAACGTGTATGTGCCCTCCCTTCCTGAGGCACCCACCCCAGTTACTGTGGAAATGCCTCATCTGCCCTCAAACAACCCTCGCCACCCCTTCACCCAAAATTGCCAAACCATCACTCTCCCATCCTACCAGATTCCACTGCCTCCTTTAACTGTCACCACCCCTCTATATCACTAATTCCCTCGGTTTGCACCCCAGGACTCAGCAATCAACACCACAGACTCCTCCCTCTGAACCCTTCCCTCCCTCACTCTTCTCATTTCACCTGCATGTCCCCCCCCTTGCATTAAGCACCCCTCAGTCCACCACAGCCCCTCCCACACTCACCATACCCATTCCAAGACCCTTCCACAGCAACTCTGTTTCCCCTAACACCCTAAACCTCACCCAACCTGCTCTGGGCCTCCACACCCACCCCACCTCCCAGTCTTTTGCATTACCCCTCACTCACTAAACAATACAGACAGTCACGTATCTCATGCAGCTGACTGTGCTCCATGATCCAAATCCTGGATGCTCCAGCCACTCAAGGGTCTACCTAATCTATGCTCCACCCATCCTCTGCTCTACCTGGGTCTACCATGTGGGACTTCTTACAGGTTCTGCAAGCTGCCAGAGGCCTCCAATCAGGTATGCCCTGACATGTGCACACCTTGTTCCAGGCATACTCCGGACCAGTATGAAAACCGGCCACGGCCGGGGTGGGGTTTCCAGTCAGTGGTTCACTTGAATCCTGACAATGGTGTGTGGAAGGGCTTCCTAATGGCCTCAAGCAGGAATGACGATCCACCAGTATCCGCCACGACAGTTGGGACCGCAAGTTCCTGCTGTCGGAACTGTAAAATTCCATTCCCATGGGATTGTCCACCTCCCGCTTGCCACGACACCCTCCAGTGACATGGGGCAGACTATTCCACCTTATAATTCAGAAGTACTTCATTGGTTGTAAAGTGTTTTGAGATGTCCAGTGGTCATGAAAAGCACTATACATATGCAAGTTTTTCTTTTCTCTTTATAGCAACAGAAATACATGCATCTATATACACATCTTATGTCACTGATATGTCACATGTAATTCATTATACTTGGGATGCAGTCCTACACAGGCAAACATGGCAACCACTCTGCACCTGTAACATCGCCTTAAAAACAAAACTGAAATGAATGCCCAGTTATTCCGCTTTTGTTTGGTTGTGAAGATAGGAATGCTAGCCTTAATGCCTAGAAAGCACCCTACTCTTCTTCAAATGATACTGTGGTATCTTTAGTGTCCATATCAATACATGTTAAAGTGATCAAAATGAACCAAACCTCAGGTCTGCATAAAATAATCCAAGTAAAGAACAAGCCCAGGATAAAGGGCAGGTTTTAAGCTTAAATTAATAAAACAGGAACGGAGGACTCCAGTGACTATTCCCATCCAGAGAGGCCTGACTTACAGATCCAAGTCATTCCCTCCAAAAAAGGTGGCTGTTGCTGCTCAAATCCAAATTCCTAAACCAGAAAAAATTCCAAGTAAACGGTGTCAATCTGAAATTTAGACTGACCACCTCTAATTGATTCCACTGGAAAGGAAATTTGGGCTGTTTTCTGTAATAGATAGCAGACTTGCAATGCCATGTCTATACTCCAGAGATAAAGTTGAAAATTGCTATTACCTCGGTTCAATTGACCAAATAAGTATTACCTGGAAGTTATTCATTAAACCAAAATTGCAGGTCTGTGTATTGCAGACAGAGAAATCATATCCCAGCATACAGGCTGCCGAACCATTACAGCTTGTCGAAGAACTGATAGTATCATTGATACTTCCAGTAGCATCACGTACAATGGTAGCACCTGCAAGGAAAGCAAATAGATCTCACTAAAATAAATGTCTAGCTTAATTCTCAAATAAAGAGAGTTTAACTATCAGAGGTTATAGCTCAAGAGACTTTCAGCTTATAAACTTTTTTTTTTATTTGTTAATGGGATACAGGCATTCCTGGTTAGGCTAGTATTTATTGCCCATCCCTAAATGCCCCTGAGAAGGTAGTAGCGTGCTGCTTTCTGCAGCCTTTTATACAGTGCTTTCATGGCCACAGGATAATTGTGCAGGTTCTTTTCAGAAGTACTTTTAAACTGTAGTCATTGTTGTTGTGTAGTCAAATATAGCAGTTTATTTGCACACAGCAAAGGGTCGCATTAAACAATGAGATAAATGACCAGATTATTTATCCTTCAGTCAAGACCACCAGACTAAATGTTGGCCACAACAGCAGAAAAAACATTTTTAAAATAGTTCACAAAATGGTGGTAAAGTTATTAAAATATATTTAAAAAGCAACATAAATAAGTGATTAATATAATTAAGTGATTATTTAAAACACATTAAGGATGGTAGGACAGGTGAAGTATCAAGGCTGCAGCATCTAGGAGCACATGGATAAATCTGTGATCTGCAGTGAGTGTTTGCGGCTTGAGGAACTTTGGCTCGGAGTCACTGAGCTGGAGGGTGAACTGCAGACTCTGCAGCACATCAGGGAGGGGGAAAGTTACCTGGATGTTTTGTACCAGGAAGCAGTCACACCACTTAGAATAGATAGGGTCTTCTGATTTGGTCAATGGTCAGGGACAGGAGGATGTGGCTGCAAGTGAGGCAGGTAAGGGGACCCAGAGGCAGGAGTGCGAGTCTCTGCAATTGTCCAACAGGTTTGAGGTTCACCCAGCTTATATGGATGAGAGCAGAGGCTGCAGGGTGGATGAGCAAACTGGCCATGGCACCATGATACAGGAAGCCATTCGAGTACAGGGAGCAAAAAGGAACATTTAGTAGGGGACAGCATAGTGAAGGAGATTGACACTGTTCTCTACAGCAATGAGCGAGAGTCTAGACAGTGATGTTGCCTACCCAGTGCCAGGGGTCAGGACATCTGCTCAGGGTTGAAGAACTTGCAGTGAGAGGGGGAGGATCCAGTTGTCGTGGTCCTTGTAGGTACCAATGACATAGGTGGAGAGGTAGCATTGTTAATCAAGGATGGCATTTGCGCAATGGTTAGAGATCACCTTGGCTCAGGGATCAGGATGTAGAATTGGTTTGGGTGGAGATGAGGAATAGTAGGGAGAAAGAAGCATTAGGGGGAATGGTCTACAGGCCCCCTAACAGTAATCACAACGTAGGACAAAAATATTGGGTGCTTGTGATAAAGGGACAGTAATAATCATAGCTGACTTTAATCTACTTATAAACTGGAGAAATCAGATTGGCAGTCATTGCTTTGATGAGGAGTTTCAGAGAATGCTTTTGAGATAGTTTCTTAGGGCAGCAGGTTCTGGAACCAACCAGAGAGCAGATTATATTAGACTTGGTATTGAGACAGGATTAATTTATGACCTCAAGGTAAAGGCAGCCCTAGATAGCAGTGACCACAATATGGTTAAATTTTACATCCAGATTGAAAGGGAGAAGAGTGGGTCTAAGATTAGTATTTTAAAGTTAAATAGGGGCAATTGTGTGGGCATGAAAGCTGAGCTAGCTTGAAGCGAACTGGGATATGAGGCTGGGGGATAGTCAATAGAGAAGCAGTGGCAGACATTCCAGGGGATATTTCAGAAAACTCAGAATAAGTATATTCCGACTATAAAGAAAAATTCTAAAAGGACAACCTACCATCCATGGTTATCTAAAGTAGTAAGGGAAAGCATCAAACTTGAGGAAAAAGCACACAAACTGCGCAAAGATGAGTGGAAAGTCAGATGATTGGTCAGAATATAAAGAAGGGCAGAGAATGACAAAGGTTAATCAAGAGAAAGAAATTTGAGTATGAGGGGAAGCTAGCTATAAATGTAAAAACGGAAAGCAAGAGTTTCTATAGGCATTCAAACAGGAAAAGAGTAGGTAAGTGAGTGTTGCTCCTCTAGAGAGTGAGAATAGGGAGTTAATAAGGCAATGGCAGATGAAATGAACAAATTATATTTTCCTTCTATCTTCACTATAGATGATACAAAAAGCATTCCAGTAATAGTTGTAAATCAGGAGGTGGCAGGAAAAGAGGAACTTGATGACATTACAAATCACTAAGGAAGAGGTACTGAGCAAACTGACTGAGATGTGGGCTGACAAGTCTCTGGGTCCAGATGGACTTCATCCCAGGGTCTTAAAAAGAGGTGGCTAATGAGGTGGATGTGTTGGTGTTAATTTTCCAAAAATTCCCTAGATTCTGGAAAGGTTCAATCAGACTGGAAAGTAGCAAATACAACCCCTCTAATCAAGAAGGGTGGGAGGCAAAAAACAAAATATGGGCCAGTTAGTTTGATGTCTGTCATGAGGAAAGTATTAGAGTCAATCATTAAAGAGGTTATAGATGGGCAATTAGAAAAATTCAAGGTTACTGGCAAGAGTCAGCCTTTCTCATAAAAGAGAAATCATATTTAACCAATTTATTTGAGAGTTCTTTGAAGGAGTAACATATGTGCAGTGGATACAGAGGAGCCTTTGGACATACTGTACTTGAATTTCCAGAAAGCATTCGATAAGGTGCCACAAAGTTATTTCAGAAAATAAACGCTCAGGACATAGGGGGTAACATCATCCTGGACAGAAGATTGGCTGGCTGGCAGAAAACAGTATACATAAATGGGTCTTTGTCTGATTGACAGGATGTGAGAAGTGGAGTCCTGTAGGGGTCTGTGCTGGGGACTCAACTTTTTACAATTTACATCAATGACTTAGACAAGTGGAGCAAAGGCATGAGAGCTAAATTTGCAGGCAACACAAAGATAAGCAGGAAAGTATGTTATGAAGAAGACATAGGAGTTTTCAGACAGATGTAGATAATTTAAGTGAGTGGGCAAAAATCTGGCAGACGGAGTATAGCATGGGAAAATGTGAAGCTGTTCACTTTGGCAGGTAGAATAAAAAAGCAGAGTATTACTTAAACAGAGAACGACTGCAGAATTCTGAGGTGGAAGGGGATCTAGGTGTTCTAATGCATGAGTCACAAAAAGTTAGTATGCAGGTACATCATGTAATCAAGGCAGCTAACGGAATGCTATCATTTATTATGAGAGGTACGGAACATAAAAGTGAGGGTGTTATGCAGGGCATTGGGGAGATCGCATCTTGAATACTGTGTGCAGTTTTAGTTTTCTTATCTAAGGAAGGCTGTAAATGTGTTGGAGGTAGTTCAGAGGAGGTTTATTAGATTGATAACTGGAATGAACAGATTGTCTTGTGAGGACAGGTTGGACAGGCTGGGCTTGTTTCCACTGGAGTTGAGAAGATTGAGGGGTGACCTGAAAGAAGTATACAAGATCCTGAATGGTCTTGACAAAGTGGACATGGAAAGGATAATTCCTCCTGTGGTTGAGTCCAGAACTAGGGGACACTAATTTAAAATTAGGGGTCACGTTTATAGGACAGATGAGGAGAAGTTGTTGTGCCACTTTGGAATTCTCTGTGGGCTGAATCACTGAATATTTTAAAGGCAGAAGTAGATGGTTCCCCTTGCCTAGCAAGAATCTAAAGGTTATTGGGGGTAGATGGGATTGTATAACTGGAAACAAACAGAGCAGCCATGATCTTATTGAATGGTGAAGCAGACTCAAAGGCCCAATGGCCCACTTCAGCTCCTATTTCACAAGTTCGTATGTTCTTCTAATAAAACCATGGTTGGAACATCTCATCCAAAAGATGGCATTTGCCTATGCAGAACTCCCTTAAGTCTGCAGTTGAGGCTGCAGCTGAGTGTGCACTTAGTGATGCTTGGTACCTCTATCGTCCGATTCAGAGGCAAGATTAATATCATTGAATGAAGACTGCCATTGTTAATAAAACACAATTAATAAAACAATAATCACATACCCATACTAGGTTTATAATTAAGCCATATCCTCACTAGCCAGTAACCAAAATATTTAAGTGCACCCAAAAAAACTAAATATGTCAGCATGTTAACAAGTTGCAATCAAAAAATTAAAAAAGTTTATCCATGCATGCAATGTTTGGAGAAATGACAATATTCATGCACAAGGAAGATACGTGTACTAAACTAATTTAACTCTGCTTTAAGTCTAGTGTAAGAATTTTTTGCCTTTGAATCAATAGATGAATAAAAGAAATAGTATGTTGGGTGCAGTATCAGAATCATGAAGTATAGGTTGTCTGGTTGCATCTTCCTGATCCTGGGTGTCTGTTCGGCAAAACTTAACACCCACCATGGTCATTATACATAATGATGATTCTTCCCCGAAGCGCAGTGGAGACAGGGTCATTAAATATTTTTAAGACTGAGTTTGGTAGATTCTTGACTGACAAGGGAGTTGAAGATAATAAAGGGTAGGCAAGGAAAGTAGAGTTAAGGCCACAATCAGATCAATGATCTCATCAAATGGCAGAGCAAATGTGAGAGGCCAAATGGCCTACTCCAGATTCTAATTCGTACGTTAAATAGTGATCCAGATGACAGGTATAAATTATTCATGCTTCTTTGTTGTGGTCCAACTTTGTCTTAATCTTCTGATTGCATTATTCCAAGATATATATTGTTCTTTGTTAGTAGAATTCTATAACATATTCATCATATGCAACAACTTGGCTGCAACATCCAAAGTAATGAAAGTCATTTGAAATCTTCTGTTATGGTCACAATTTACACAAATGCCAAAATTTGCAGACTATAGATTATTCAATGATTAAATAGTTACACATAATTTGCTACAGATTCCCAATAATAGTGAACAGAAAAGAATTAAAACCTAAAATTAAAACTCCATAGGAAGCAGCTCTAGTGCAGTACTAAATATATTTGGTTGCATCGACCAATGTAAGGGGGCAGAACAGTATAATTTAAGAATGACAGATCTAAGAAAACAGTTAATTCTTTAAGCAGTAGTGCTAGTTCTTTGTACTGTAAATTACTATGTGCTGTATAGTATATGCCAACACCATTTATTCTGTAAACCAGTTAGAAGCATAGAAAAATTACAGCACAGGAGGCGGCCATTTGGCCCATCTTGTCCATGCCAACCCGAGGACACCCAGGTGCACTTTCTAATCCCACCTTCCTGCACCCGGCCCATAGCCCTGCAGCTATCAACACTTAAGGTGCAGTTCCAGGTACTTTTTTTTAAAAAAAGAGTTTACAGTTTCTGCCTCTACCACCAACATGGGCAGCAAATTCCTCTGCGTAAAAAAGTTCTTCATGTCCCTCCTATACCTTCTGCCACTTATCTTGAATCTATGTCCCCTGGTTCTAGAATTCTCCATCAAAGGAAACAATTTTATCCTGTCCACTATCTATTCTCCTCAATTTTGTACACCTCAATCAAGTCACCTCTCAACCTTCTTTGTTCTAAGGAAAATAACCCCAACCTATTCAATCTCTCCTCATAGATACACTTTTCTAACCCTGGCAACATTCTTGTAAACTTCCTCTGCACTCTCTCCAGGGCTATTACGTCCTTACTGTAATGTGGTGACCAGGACTGCATACAATACTCCAGTTGTGGCCTCACCAATGTTTTATACAATTCCAACACTATAACCTTACTTTCATATTCTATACCTCTACCAATGAAGGAGAGCATTCCATATGCCTTCTTTACAACCTTGTCTACTTGAACTGCTGACTTCTGGGACCTGTGTACTTGTACACCAAAATCTCTCACTTCATTTACCCCTCTTAGTATAATCCCATTTATTTTGCAATTCCTGTAACTGTTTGACCTCCCTAAATGTATGACCTCACACTTCTCTATGTTAAAATCCATCTGCCACTTCACCACCCACTCCACCAACTCACCTATATCATTTTGGAGAAAATGGCTATCCTCTACACTATCCACTACTCAGCCAATCTTTGTATCATCCGCAAATTTCCCAATCGTGCCCCCCACGTTCACATCCAAATTGTTAATATATAACACAAACAGCAAGAGTCCCAACACCGAGCCCTGTAGAACACCACTTGAGACAACCTTCCATTCACAAGGGCATCCATCGACCATTACCCTTTGTTTCTTGTTACAAAGCCAACCTTTTATCCAGTTTGCCACATTACCCTGAATCCCATGGGCTTTTACTTTCCTGATCAATCTGCCATGTGGGATCTTGTCAAATGCCTTGCTAAAATCCATGTGCACAACGTCCACTGCACTACCTAGTTAATTGTAAATAAATGAAACCATAGTTAAATATTGCAAATCTAAAATAACAAAAATTGCTGGAAACACTCGGCAGGCTGGACAGTATCTGTGGAGAGAGAAAGAGTTAATATTTCAGGCTTATGCCTTTCACCAGTTCTGGCCCCAGCAGTCCCTGGTTGAGGTCTTCTGCCTGGCTGGCAAAGGAGTTTTTTTTTAAAAAAAAGAGATTCTGTCTTTTAATTCAGATGGACTTTTGCATTCCAGTGTTCCTCTCTAACGATGCACCTCCACACCTTCCCGACAAACTTGGGGCCAATAACTTCTCTATACTTTTTGGCAATTTAAGGGTTAACATATCTCTCTCAATTTATTTATCTCAGAGTATGGCTCAATTTGTGAAAATAAATGCTTGTGCTTTAGTATTTTTATATTGTATGCACAAAGATCAAGGGCATGAACCTTCCACTTTTATACTTACCAGCCTGTGATTACTGCTCATTCCGCGTAACCCGTGCTGACAAACACAAAAGTGGAAAATCTGAGCCATGATGTCTATTCATTTGTCTACAATCTCTTGTGATCGTTTCAGTCCTTAAACAAATCATTATTCAAGAACAAGTTATATACCTTACCTATACAGATGGCAACACCTATATAAGTCAAAGTTGTTATGAAAATTGCCAACAATGTTCCTCTAGGGATGGCTGTTTGTGGATCCTGAAAAGTAAAGTTTTGAGTCACAAACCTTTTCATTATAAATTAAATTGGTTAACATAAAGCTTAATCTAAAACGTATTCAATAAGAACATACCTTTAGATCACCCGAGATGTTGGCACCAGCGAGAATGCCAGTAGCAGCTGGGAAAAAGATGGCAAAGACAGAGAAGAAACTTTCTCCATCCCTGAAAGACGGTCCAAAATTCTCTGCGAATAAGTTAGCTGCATAGGTTGAAAATAATAAGGTACTGCTAAATTTAGCACTCAAATTTAACTGGACTGCAAGCTTTAATCCCTCCCAAACTTGTTCTATAAGAAAACACAGAACTTGCCTTGGTAGTTAAAGAAACCTTTACTTCTTTTATCAAAGGTACTTGGAATGACAGTTCCAATAAAAAAGTTAACAATACCGATAAGAAGAATTATCAGAAGAAAAACTTGAGCCTGTTAAAAGACAAAAAGTAGCTGTTTAATTTGCATTAATGCATCACACTTACTATCAAAGTAAATAACTGAAAAAATATCATTTGGGTTTTGTCTAATAAAACAAGACACTTTGTTAAAGTAACTCTTACTTCAGCTGCACTAAATATGTATAAAATGCAGCTAAAACCTTACCTTTGATTCCCACTCCATGCCAGCTACAGTTATACCAAGAAGTGCTACTACTGTAATGCAACCTATTATTCGTATATCACTGACTGGATCCACCATAAGTGCATTATTTTCCTGAAAAAGGATGACAAATTATTGCCAAAAATATAATGAAGTTCAAAGACAGGATTTTACGAAAAGTTAATTACAAACTTAGTTCAATATAAATTAAAGATGACACAGCTATATACGTTGTAACAAACCGATATTATGGATTACCTTCAATATGTCCACTACAGTTTCTGCAAACCCAACGACATACATGGCCACAGCTACAGCATTGGCAAAGGAAAAGATTAAACCAATAGATCCACCAAATTCTGGCCCTAGACTTCTGGATATGAGATAGTAGGCACCACCTGTTTCGGTCAGAAGATAGTTAATTCTAAATAAAAATTAAAATCACATGCCAACATAAGGTTATGCCCAAATTATTATAAGTAAGGGAGGGGCTCCTCGAAGTTATAACAATACATGTTTAACTCAGCTAAGATTCAAGAAATGATCATTTAACTTTCTAGAGAATTGGACATTGAAATTGCTTTTTCATTAATTTCAGCTTTGAAAATAATCCAATAATATTTTTCATTTGTTCAATTATACAAATTAAATTTTAGGCTTTTTGGTGAACTTTAACAAAAATGTAGTTGCAACAAGAATTTTCAAATATACATTTGGTTTTATAGACGCTAAATATTTGATCTAAAAGTAAATTAAGTACCAAGCTACTGCAAAATTTACTCACAGAATCTCTGCTTGGTCTAAAAATGCACAGACCAGAGTATGGTGAAAAGCTAGGAACAATGGAGGACTTGAGAGATTTAGAGACACGTGCACAGATCACTATTTAGAGGCCAGAATATAAAGGAGAGGAAGTTTTACTACAGCTATACAAAGGCCTAGTTAGACCATCGCTGAATTTAGTGGAGATGCAGCTTCTACTGGCAGACAGAATTTGATGGGATTCTCAAGTGGGTGGGAGGGAGACGACTGATTGCAATCACACAGCAGCTGGCCAATTAGGGAAAGTGACAAAGGGGATCGGTCCAATTATGTGGCCGAGGCAGGCCCTTTAGCGGATCTCACCAATAATGTTGCTTCTGGCGCCTCCAGGCGCTCCCCTGCCCAGTTGCTCCATTCATACATTCAATATTGTGATCTCCATTAAAAAGTGAAAGAGGGCAAGTTAAACTGACTAGGGCAGTATTAATCTGGTTCCATACCAAGGTTCTGCAAGATTACTCAATAAAATAATGATAGGTGATTATATTCTAAAATTCCAAGTTCTGCTGCTCTTGGTATCATATTTCATACAACCCAGGTTCCAATGCCAAAGAGACCATGTTGCACAGTTAAGTTGGAAGAAAATGTCACTGGCTGCTGGCACGTTGTGAACTGCACCCCTCAGACTGTTCCATTGCCAACTCGTTCCATCCTGCTGTGGAAGGCAGCTGTGAAATAGCTGACCTTGTACCACCCCACTTCAACACCACTAGCTTTTAGTTGTTAGGGATCTGACAGCCCATGATCCCTGCTTACCACTCACTTAATAGCCAAAGGTATGTTTAATCCCATTCACCAGCATACAAATTACCTGTAACAGCCTTCTTAATTATCTGAATTGACTTCCCGTGCACTGATGTCAGTTCACCATCTTACTGCCTTCCGGCTGGCCATTTAATTCAGCTATCATTTCCTGCCCGATTCTAAAGCCCTTCCTGCCATGAAACCCGCTTTGGCATATTGCTCTAAATTCCGCCCCATATCTGGAGTACCATGTATAACTCTGGACATCAAACCTTAGAAAAGATATATTGGCGTTGGAGGCAGTGCAGCGCAGATTCACCAGAATGTTACTAGAGTTCTAGTATTAATTTAAGACAGGAGAATACACAAACTAGGTTTTTACATCCTGGAATATGTGAGAGTGAGAGTGTGAGAGACAGACAGACAGAGTGAATGGTGATGTCCCTTGAGCGAGCAGTGAGAAAGATACCAGTGGATGGGCTTGTGAGTGAGAGAATTTAGAATGATGAGATCATTCTTACCCTGGCAGCACAGATGAGATCATTCACCCCCTCTCTGCACTGGATGGTGAACCTCTTCTGTGCAGTGTTGGCACTGACCACCTCTGCCACCACCTCCCAAGCCAAAGTGGTGACACTGATGGGCCTCCGGCAGCCAGAGCGGGGGGCAGAGGACATTGCAGCAGACTCCGATGGTGTCCAGAAGGCATCCCAGGGATGCATCACTGAATTGTGGGGCTGCATACTTCTTGGCTTTTGGGGCCATGTCTTCACTGGTGCCCTCCTGGGCTGGAAGCAGAGGTGCACGTGGCTGAATTTTAAATATGGCACCCAGCAGGAGGAAGCAGCGAGGTGACAGCATGGCCAGCAAATCGGTGGCTACTCACCCAAGCAGCAGCATATTTCCCAGAAATGCATGATTAATGAGGGGATTGGGACGATATGACACGTTAACCCACCTCTGCGGTCAGTGGGTAAAACATCCTTTTCTCCCACCCACTACTGCACTTAGTGCAAATAGGGGACAATTCTGCCCATTGAATCCAATATGACTCTTCTTCAGAACTACGTTTTATTCCAGAGAGTACATTGATCTCCAATAACTTAAATCCTGGGCACAAGTTGGCTGCCATTCAGGTTTAGGGCCCCAAGTATGTACAGGAGTATTGCAGGAGTTTGTTCAACTATGACTAAGGTACTGGAATACAGGGATAAGCAGCCAAGAGGCAGATATGCCTCTCCAGGTTCCAATATAGAATCATAGATCACAGAAAGAAGCCATTTTGCCCACATACTTGTCAGCTCTTTCAATGAGCTATCTAATTACTCCCATTCTTCTGCTCATTCCCAACAGCCAGAAAAATTCTCCTTTTCAAATGTATGTTTGAGTCCCTTTTGAAAGCTATTACATTTGCTGTATTCTAAATTATTCCTCATTTCCCCCAAACTTTTTCTGATCTCGTCTGCTAAAACTGCTGTCTCCCAGGATGATCCTGGACTGCAAAGATAAACCCCAGCATCTTTCCTGTACTGCAAACAGTCTCCTTAAACCCCTCTCCCCTGTCCAGATTTTATGGATTTCATTGTCAGTAAGATTGTGACCACCTAATTCAGCTGCTTCTGCTGCATCTCTCCCTGCCACTAACCCACCTGGCCAAACTTCTAATGTTTCCCCTGCCCCAGCCCTGAACTCAGTATCTTGCTCTAGTTTCTCTCCTCTATGTTCTCTAAGCTCATCTTGTCCGTGAGACCCATCTTCTGCTCCCTCAATCCTATGCCCTAAACTGCTAACCACTCAACCTTCCCTCCTGGTCCCATATTAACTAACATTGTTAATGGGGTTCTCTCCAAGTGTTGCCCTTCATTCCTTTAAAAGGTCATCACATCTCTCTAAAAATTGCTCTCAACCCCACCATCCTTGCAAACTATTGTCCCATCTCCAACCTCTTTCCTCTCCAAAAACCCTGAATGAATTGTCACTTTCCAAACTCATTCCCATTTTTCCCAGGACCCCATATTTGAATCCCTCCAATCAGCTTTCCACCTCTGTTAAGTACTATGGCAAAGTCACAAATGACATGCTACTGTGACTGCAGTTTAGGTGGAATTTCTCTCCTTGTCCTTCTCAACCTGTCTACATCTTTTGACACTATGGACCACACCATCCTCTTCCAATACCTCTCCAATGTCACGCAGCTGGGTGCGACTGCTCTCACCTCTTATCTATCCAATCACAGCAAGAGAATCACTTGCAGTGGCATCTCTTCCTGATCCTGCACCATTACCCTCTAGAGTCCCAAGGATCAATCCAATTCATGGCCCCCTCCTATTTCTTATCTACATGCTGCCCCTCGGCAACATCATTCAAAAGCAAAGCATCAGTTTTCAGCTGACAACACCACACAGCTAGCCAAGCTGTTCCAGTACAGTTCCAAAACTGTCATCTACCCAGCAATATGGAAAATTGCCCAGGTATGTCCTGTACACAAAAAGCAGGACAAATCTAACATGTCCAATTAACACCCCAGTCTACTATCAATCATCAGTAAAATGATAGAAGGGGTCATCAACATTGTTATCAAGTGGCACTTGCTTAGCAATAACCTGCTCACTGACGCCAAGTTTGTGTTCGGACAGAGCCACTCAGCTCCCGACCTCGTTACAGCCTTGGTTCAAACATGGAAGAAAAGAAAAGAGCTGAACTCCAGAGGTGATGGAGTGACTGCCCTTGACATCAAGGCAGCATTTGACCAACTGTGGCATCAAGCAGCCCTAGCAAAACTGGAATCAATGGGAATCAGGGGAAAACTCTCCCCTGGTTGGAGTGATGCTTAGCACAAAGGATGCTTGTGGTTGTTGGAGCTCAATCATCTCAGCTCCAGGACGTTACTGCAGGAGTTCCTCAGGGTAGTGTCCTCGGCCCAACCATCTTCAGCTGCTTCATCAATGATCTTCCTTCTATCATAAGGTTCGCTGATGATTGCACGATATTAAGCACCATTCATAACTCCTCAGATTCTGAAGCAGTCCATGTCCAAATGCAGCAAGATCTGGGCTGGCAAGTGGCAAATGACATGTGCACCACACAAGTGCCATGCAATGGCCATCTCCAACAAAAAAGAATCTAACCATTGTCCCTTGACATTCAATGGCATTACCATCACTGAATCCCCCATTAACATCCTGGGGGTTACCACTGACCAGAAACTGAACTGGACTAGCCATATAAATACTGTGGCTACAAGAGCAGGCCAGAGGCTAGGAATTCTGCAGCAAGTAACTCACCTTCTGACTCCCCAAAGCCAGTCCACCACCTACAGGCACAAGTCAGAGGTGCGATGGAATACTCTCCACTTGCCTAGATGACTGCAGCTCCAACAACATTCAAGAAGCCTGACACCATCCAAGACAAAGCAGCCCGCTTGATTGGCACCACATCCACAAAAATTCACTCCCTCTACCACCAACGCACAATGCATCATCGACAAGATGCATTGCAGGAATTCGCCAAGCCTCCTTAGACAGCACTTTCCAAACCCACGACTGTTACCATCTAGAAGGACAAGGGCAGCAGACAGATGGAAGCACCATAGCCTGCAAGTTCTCCAAGCCACACCATCTTGGCCTGGAAACAGTGTTCCTTCACTGTCGCTGGGTCAAAATCCTGGAACTCCCTCCCTAACAGTACTGTGAGTGCACTTACACCACATGGACTGGCAGCAGCAGCTCACCACCACCTTCAAGGGAAATTAGGGACAGGAAATCAATGCTGGCCTAGCTAGGGGTGCCCACATCCCATGAACGAATAATTAAAAAAAACACCCAGCTCTACCTCACTCCCACCTCTCAATTCCTCCACTGTTGCCAAATAGCAGACTGCCTATCCAACATATATTACTGGATGAGTAGAAGTTTTTTCCAATTAAATATTGGGAAGACTGAAGGCATTGGAGCAGTCATCGTAAATGCTGTTCCCTAGCTACTGACTCCATCTCTCTCCCTAGAACAGTCTGAGGTTAAGCTGATAGGTTTGCAACCTGTTTGTCTAACTTGACCCCAACATGAGTTTCCAACCACATATTTGCACCAACTCTAAGACCACCTACTTTCACCTCTGTGATATCACCTAACTTTGACCCTGTCTCAGCTCATCTGCTGCCAAAACCCTCATTCATGCTTTTGTTACTTCTAGACTTTACTTTCCAATACACTCCAGGCCGGTCTCCCACATTCTACCCTCTGTAAACTTGAGGTCATGCAAAACTCGGCTACCTCCATCTTAACTCACACCGCTTCCCATTCCCCTATCACCCTTGTGCTCGCTGACCTACACTGACTTCCTGTCAAGAAATAGCTTGATTTTAAAATTCTCATTGTTGTTTTCAATTCCGTTGCCTCACCCGCTTAATCCCCTCTAGCCTCACAACACTCCAAGTTATCTGTGTTTCTGATTCAGGCTTCTTGAGCATCTCAGATTTTAAATGGGAGTGGTGACTTCAGTTGCTTAGGCCTTAAACTCCAGAATTTCTTCCCTATGCCTCTCTACCTCACTTTCCTCCTTTAAGGCGCATCATAAAACCTTCCTCTTTGACCAAGATTTCAGTCCTCTGATCTTTGTGCTGTGGAGTCATATTTTATTTTAAAACACTCCTGTGATGCACCTTGGGATATTTCATTACATTAAAGGCAGCAGTGTGTACCATATACAAGATGCCCTGTGGCAACTCACCAAGGCTCCTTCAACAGCACCTTCCAAACCCAAGGGATAGAAATAAGGATTAGGAAAGGAAATAGTATTAAAAGCAAAAAACTACAGATGCTGGAAATCCAAAACAAAAACAAAAATACCTGGAAAAACTCAGCAGGTCTGAATTCCTTCACCCCACCCCACCCCCACTAGGGCTATCTGTACCTTGCTTGTCTGCTTTGTACCCTTAATTAGCACATTCCTTAGATAATATCACCACCTTCAACACCTCTTTGTCCTTTTGTCTGTGACATATTTTGGTTATCTCCACCTATCACTGGCTCTCGATCCAGCTCTACTTGTCCGTTTCCCAACACCCACCCCCCCACCAAAAAAAAGTTTATATTTCACCTCTCTTCTATTTTTCCTTAGTTCTGTTGAAGGATCATTTGGACTCGAAACGTTAACTGTGTTCCTCTCCACAGATGCTGCCTGACCTGCTGAGTTTTTCCAGGTATTTTTGTTTTTGTAAGGGAATAGTATTGTTCTGCACGTATATGACACACTACCAAACAATGGCAATGATATAGAGGGAAAGAAATGCAGACAGTGCAGAAATATGATACAATAAAATATCAGGCGACTTCAACTACCTCAAGATAGAAAAGAACAAAAATTAGTTTAGTCAGAATTTTTCAGAATATATTCAGGTCCGCTTCCTGAAGCTCGGGCATCACATTTCACAATATACCCACCTAGTAGCACTCATTTAGTGCCTTAGGAGAAGCAAACAAAAAAATGTTTAAAAAGCTACAGTGTGGGATAAAAATACAAAAAGGGATCTAGAAAAATCATCCAAGTAGGGTTCAAAACAGAAGTGATCCTTTAGCAGGGACACAATCGCTAAAATGAAAACAGAAGTGCTGGAAAAACTCTCAGCAGATCTGCCAGTATGGGTGGAAAGAGGAACATGGCTAAAGTTTTGAATCCACTATGACTCTTCTTTGGAGTATTCTCTGACTTCTTTTTACCTTGTAATGGGGCACTGGGGAAAGAGTACTTTAGTCTTAGAGAATCCTCCTCCTCAAACTCCCAAATTTAAATTTATTAGGGCAAGAGAAAAATGTACCGATAGTGGCTTGTAGTTTACGTGGCAATTCTTGATCTCAATTTTGAGTTTGTAGATACAATACTGTAGTCCATTTGTACAACTAAAATGATGCCAATGAGTAGTTTATTCTGTTAGTTAAAATAGCATTTAACATACTTACAAATGTTAAAATCCTACAACATTTTGTTTTGTTGCAACACTTGGAACAAACATTTTATCTGCATTCAGGTACCCCTAAAATTTATCAATTAATTTAATGAAGGAAAAAGAACCATGTTTTACCTTCTTTTTGTGCAACACAAATTGCAGTTGACAAGTTGAAAAGTATATTTTAGAATAAGTTTCTTTAAAATCTGGGTAAATTATATTTTCTATTTTTTTTTAAATTGGTGGCAATGTGAAGGTTTCACACACCACATTAGCTATGACACATGCTATTTTCCCTTTAAAAAAATCTTCATTTGACACTAAATTTCTGAACATTGCAAGAATTGTTTTTTACATTACCTCCTCGAACAACTCCATTGGTACAAATGGCTGACATAGAGATACCTGTTACAACAGTTACCACCGTACTCAGGCAAATGATGATGACTCCAAGACCTGTAAAGAATTCCAGATGTATTTTAAGTATGTTTTTCCATATGTAATATCAATGCAGCAATTCAACCCTTTAGTTAGTATAGATACCTAGAACCTGAAAAGTACCAAAATTTAAAAGGAATCTGCTGCTCCCGAGCTTGAACAGAATACCTGAAAAGTACCAAAAGCGACAAAGGAATCTTTTCTGCTCACGTCCTTGAACAGAAAACCTGAAAAGTACCAAAAATTAAAAAGAATCTTTGCTGCTCTCATCCTTGAGCAGAATACCAAAAACTGACAAGGCACCTGTGCTGCTCCCGTCCTTGAACAGAATCTCTGAAACGTACCAAAAGCTGTAAAGGAATATTTGCTCCTCTCGTCCATGAACAGAAAACCTGAAATGTACCAAGAATTGAAAGGAATCCTTGATGCTCTTGCCCTTGTGCAGAAAAGCTGAAACGTACCAAAATTTAACATGGTATCTGTGTTGCTCTCATCCTCGAAGTGTAGATGCAAGATACCAAGTATCATTACCTTACTCAGGCTGGAAGTGATTGCAGGCTTCACCCAACTGTCATCTTGGCAACATTGTTGATATCTGTCAAACATTGCGAACTCAAATTCGCATAGATAGCAAGACAGAGTAAAATGCTGCCAATAGGCTATACACCTACCATAATCAGTTCCATGTTTTGGTGACCCAAGTATAGCTAAGATCATTACCTCCACGAACACATCCATTTGTCAATATAGCAGAAGTTGATAACCCAGTAATTGATGTTACTACAGTAGCCAGAAGGATAATAACAACTCCAAGACCTGTCGACAATGAATTTAAATAGTTATACAAACTGAGACATTGTTACAAGTTTAAAAATGGGGATATTTGATATTTTAGACTGTTCCAATTTAGCTGTGCACTGCCTAATACTGAAATCCAAGATGCCATTTTAAAATGTTTGAATTCGACAGAGATATAACCGTCAAAGACTCAGACACCACATCAGTAAATAGTATTGAAGTTTATTGATTATAGCAAGTTTTATAAAAACTTATCAACTAACAAAAGGCAGAATATAGGTACTATCAATGAAACTCTACTAACTCCACACTTTCAAATGGGTGATCAATCCAAGAGAAAACAACAACAACTTGAACTACTCACACCAAAGGAGAAACAGTCACTTCCTCAGAAAAACGTTCCCCAAGAGATTGGAAACTAATAGTACATTCTTCCTGGGATTTCTTTTTACTGGCAGTAAACAAAAACCTGCTGGTAGTTTGCTACATTTAGAAACTTCAGATATGGAAAATCTAAGTTGCTCATATAAATAAACAAAAAAATTAAAGCTGGGATTTGAATTCTAAAAGATTTAGTGCGCCTTTGCAATAGATTCTATGACAGATGCAGAACAGATTCAATCACTTGGATAAATATTCTACCAGCAGTGGCACACAAGTCATAAATCCATATACTGTTTATACATTTAAAAAAATCTGCACCATGGAGGTTACCTTCAACAAGGTTTCAAGTCTTTTCTCAGATGGTAATAAGTGAAAGTACAGGCCAACAGAAAATGTACACATCTTTTGGGAAGTTCATTTGAGGCAATAAACAAAACATTTATGTTAAAAACAAAAAACTGCGGATGCTGGAAATCCAAAACAAAAACAGAATTACCTGGAAAAACTCAGCAGGTCTGGCAGCAATGGCGGAGAAGAAAAGAGTTGACGTTTCGAGTCCTCATGACCCTTCAACAGAACTGTTGAAGGGTCATGAGGACTCGAAACGTCAACTCTTTTCTTCTCAGCCGTTGCTGCCAGACCTGCTGAGTTTTTCCAGGTAATTCTGTTTTTGTTTTGAAAACATTTATGTTGTTGACTAGAGCAAAGGAGATACAACAAATGCCACACGTGTAAAACAGTGTTTTATAAAAATGCTTTCCCATCTTCTTTATTAGTTAATCCACACCCAGGCCATCAACAGGCAACCTGCAGTACCCAGCCCTCTGCTACGGTCACTGTGCATCTTTCCACTGAGAAGCATATACAATGGTGGGATTAGTTTCCAATCTCTTGGGGAACACTTCCTTAAATCGTTGTAAGAGATTAAGAACTCATGCACACTACAGTGATGAACATGTTTACCATGTCACACTGCCAGAACCTCTGAGAGGAGGCGTCTATATCAGCAAATAGCTGGTACAAGTGACCCATGCCTGCTGAACTGCAACAGCATCATCTACTACAATTTACACTGCCACTCTGGAGAGCCAAAGGACCTTAACAGTAAAAGATGATATTAATAATTTATAGGGAAACCACAGTATTTACTGTAGGACAATTGATTTCCACAAGGATTAATTCAAATATTTTCCTTTTAAATACATCTGGTATCAGGGGAGCAGTAGAATAGTTGAGTCTATGGCGACAAATACGTGGATGAGTATTTTAGTGGCAGATAGACTGAGACAGGGTGGAGGTGCACAATGTTACGAAGGTAAAAGTAGAATTTAATGGATTGGAAGCTCAGTTGTTGTTCAAATTACTTTTTACCCCCCCCAAGAGGTCAGAGTTGTAAACAAGGGCAACATTTTTTGCTCATTTCCCAAGTTCCCTCAAGAAGATAGTGGTAAATCTTCTTCTTGAACACTAGAATCCATGTGGTGAAGATACCCCCACAGCACTGTCAGGCCAGAATACAACAGTGACAGCAAATGGTCTTGTTCAGCCTAAAAAAAAATTTAGAGAAGTTTCTAGTCATATTCGAGTCTTTTAAAATTTCAGATCTATTTGCCCTTAATTGAAGGAATGAAAAAAAAACGCAACATTGGCTAGATATCCAACTAGAACTTCAAAAAAGCAATGTGACTTGGCTCTTAAATGGGGCATCAAGGACTTTGTGCCATTCTCCTTTATGGGGTGCTCTGGACTCCCAGTACAACTTTAGTCTTCACGCATCCATTGCTTTTCCTTTCCTCAATTTTCAAGTTTCTCTCCAACATCAACATTTGCAGCAGCAAGAAATACCACCAGATTTTGTTTCAATATATCTGTGGAGGCACTGTTTTGTTGATCGAAATGAAAGTCAGAAGGAATCTTCTAATGGGCATTGAGGACAGGAGGCCCTACAGGAGTGTGGTCTCTCTGGAGGGATGTGGTTGAGGTAGTCAACGCAATTTTCACCGCCCAAAAAACTGCCACATAATGGAGAAGTTAAATGATCTCACAGGATGGCCAAGTCAAGTATCAGAGAGGTAATATACATCCTGTATGACTCAGAACTTCACTCCCCTCTGTACCATTATATATTTTATCTTTCAGCACTTCTGAAAAGTACCACTTCTACAAACACTTAGTTTGTTCACTCAAAGCCATTATCAATTCATTTTGTCTGTCAAAAGGATTTTTTCTAGTCCACAAAGACATTTCTTTTTAATAAAGGAACAAAGTATTTGCGATCTTATATGTGGCAAATTATGACACTCAAGCCTGTATCATCGTATTCTCTCCCTCCAAAAAACAAGTACATTCAACTAGTGGCAAAGGATAATTGAATGAGGACCATCACTTAAAAAGTCTGCAGGAACAGGCAGCATTACATTTAATAAGCAGTTGGTCAGAAGAGGTTTAAGAGAGGACAAGCTGTCAAGAAAAGATTGGTAAAGGCTGGGCAAATCTCACCATATTTCGTTCCAACTTTTAAAAGTATAGCAACATTCATTGAGTCACCAGCCATTTCCTCCTCCACTACCAGAAGCACAAAAGGCAAATGTCAATATTTGTCTAGTTAAACAAGCTCTTCTGTACATTGCATCGTACAAGGTATTATCCTGTTGACTGCCCAGGAACTTTCAGATCAACAGCTGCCATATTCTTATATGCCCTGCATCTTACTTGAAGAACTGATACTTGAGAGTATTTAGGCAGATAGTCGGCAAGGCCATCACTGGATAAGGCACCGAGCAGCAGTGAGAATGGTGACCTAGAAGGGAAAGCGGAAGAGTGATACTTCTCCATGGAGAAGTAAGGAGCCTAGGGATCTAAATCTCAGATGCCAAGTCTTCAAAAGAGAGCAATGATTCAGGAACATCAATCTCATTCAAAGGTAAAGGAGGCCATTTTCGCACATATGGTTGAGAAGCTGAGGATTCCACAATCCACATCTGCTGTGCACTGCGAGAAGTTCAAGACCTTCAAAATAGCCTAGAAAAAGTGATAGTCCAGGAAATTTCTGCAACACAATGTCAGAAAGAGCTTATATTGCTTTTTGGTCAATTACAGCACAAAAACTATCAATACTTTAATAAGTACTTTTTCAGAACACTTTTGCAGGGCTGCCATCACTTCACTGGGCTATTCAGTCAGAGTTAACATCAACAGCAGGGCCTCTGGCTCTATGGGTAGAAGCAGATGCAGCTGTAAGGCTTCAGATATGGGCCTGCCTAGCTTCCCTCGCTACTGTAAGTGTCAGCTTGTTGGAGATGATTCTTTTGGGGCAACAGCTACCTCAGATCAGAGTCTTTAAGATAACTATCACAGCCACTCAAGAAGCACTTCCTGGGAGTAGTAGATTAGGAACTATAGTTTAGCTTGCATAAATTAATAGAAAAGGTGTTCAGACTATTAAGTAATTATTATAAGAAGAATATTTAGTTGGCACTTTCTGGTGAATGTTCTTGTTTCAAGTAGAGGCATCTTGAACAGAGCCAAGAGTTTATTTTTGTGTATGCTGTCAACTTGAGGGGAAATATAGACTTATGAAGGACCTCGGTAAAAGCTGTTGAAAGTGAAGGACTTTGAGAGAATGACAGGTCAGTAAACAGATGTGACGTGACTTTGTTTGATGTATCGACCTTTATCTATTAGAAGTTCTGGGCTCTTATTTAAGCTCTCCTGGTTCTCTTAACTGGCTCTCCTGTTCTACATCCTTTCCTCCTGCACTATGGTGATGCTCAGGTAAAAACTTTGGTCTAAATTTTGGTCAGTAAGTGCAGGGAAGAGATATCTTTTTGGATGTCTAGCGTATCCTTTTTCACGCAGAATCATAGAATGGTTACAGCATGGAAGGAGACCATTAGGCACATCACCTAGTGCTCTCACTTTTTCCTTGTAGCCCTGCAAAAAATTTCCTCTTCAGATAATGACTCAAGTCTCTTTTGAAAACCATGCCTGAATCTGTCCTCAGGCAGTGCATTCCAGGTCCTAACAACTTGCTGCGCAAAAAGTATTTCACAGAAATCTGAGCCTAACAACAGCAAGGGCAGGGCGAAAATAACCTGTGATTGGACAAGCAGCAAGCAGTGGGAAGGTAATTAGCAGCAGCAATCACTTCTCACTTTATCGAGCACTGGAGTACAGCAGTGAGTCGGGAAGGGTGTGAACCGGAAGTGCACAACAAGGCCAGCCAGAGGCTAGAGAAACCCAGGGGGAAGGGGTAGGGCAGTGAAAGGCCCTCAGACCAGGGGCTGGAGAAATACGAGGGGGAATAAAGGGGCCCGCTGGCCAGAGAAGCACAGAAGGCAGATAGGGGAGCAGCTGGCTGTAGAAAAGCGCAAGACAAGGTGGGGGCAGTTGGGGGCGGGGGGGGAGTGACAGAGAGAAGCCCCTGCAAGTGAGGAAATGATCGAAATGTGGTCCATCATGTGAAACAGATGGACAAAATAAAGATCACTCCTGCAAGACAGGCATCTGTCCTGAATACTTTGTAGCACCACATCAAGTATTGGCTTCTTATGCAACAAAAACAATACTAGATATCAGTGTTCAATATGGTGCGGAGAAGGTGAAGCAATAAATTAGTCCTCTCATTGAAGCTTGTTCATGGAGATGCAGATTTCTGTTGCTTGGATTCATAGCAAGATAAGTTTCCATTCATCTGATTCTGTTTCCTTTTCTCTCTAAAGCTTGCACACCAGCCCAGAGTGAGAATAAAATTGAAATGTGGCCTCTTACATGCAACGGTTGGGCAAGTCTGGTCTACAGAAATACAGCACCCTTGACAGTGCAGTGCTCCCTCAATACTACACCGGAGTGTCAGCCTCGAGTTTATCCTGTTCTGAACCTTTTTTTAGTGGGACTTGAACCCGAAACCTTGTGATTGAGGCAAGTGTGCTAACTGACCATGACTGACATTTCCTCATTCACCATTGGTACAAATGTGAGATTTAATAGGATGATTACATGTCTCTTTAATTTAAGGTCAAATTGAGTAGTGAAGAGAGTCATGAGAACTGCTGAGAACTTCCCAACAACAAGCCTGTGTGCCTTTGTTACCACGGAGGGGCCAGGTTATGCATTATTGAAATGCATATGCATCAACACCTGAAAACAAAGACAGAAGCAAATGTTCTTGTTATTCCAGGCCTCAGAGGACAGAATCGTGTGTCCTCCCACCTGACAAGTTTGGTGACAGTGAGCATTTGATCGGGCAGGAGAATGGGGACTCTGCCACCTTCTCTATGATTAAGCCTAAGGCGGGAAGACCTGTTGACGGCCTTCCCATCCTGCAGCCAATTCAGGGCCTTAAGTGGGAAATTAATGCCCACTTAAGGGCCTCATCCCACCACTGTTGTGCCTCAGTGCCCGATCAAAAGACCCAGCATCAGGAAGGGAGAGACTTGTTGAGAATCCTCATGGCCCCTCCCACCATGACTCATTGCGCCTGGATCTCTCCTCAGTCCAAAACTTCGGGTGGATCTCATACCAGCAGTAGTCACTGCACCTGTGGTGCTGCTGAATACAGAAGAAGAGGTGCAGCCTCTGGGGGCCTTGATCTCAGGAAGGCCTGCCACTGGCCAATAAAGCACATTAGTGGCACAAAATGCAGGCCTTACAGAAAAAGAGGCAACGAGGCTGAGACCCCAGTCATCTCCACAAGATTCTGTCCAGAGATGGATGAGCAGTTGCTGCACCTGCAGAGAGAAAAAGTGGTTACCTACTGGACAGAATGCTGGGGAAACTTGTCTACAGGTCAAGGAAAAAGGAACCCACAGCAATGCAAGGACACTGGAAGATTTGCCCTGTCAAGGCCAGGAGAAAAAGCACCAGAGTGGGCCTTGCTGCTGAAATTTGTTTTGGAGATCTCAGAAGACTGAGGGAGAGGACCTTCAACAGTTGCTAGACATTATGACTTGGAAAAATGAGGAGTGGTGAACCCATTGGAAGCTGTAAGTGACTTTAGAATGCTTCCTGAAAGACCGCAATTCTGCAGAAAACACACTGCAAAGTATAAGTGGCATGGACTTATCGTTCGTGTTAAGACATTAATAAGTCATCTTTTCTATAGTTTAGAGTATTACAGGTAGTGGCCTACTAAGTCATGTTTGCTCAATGCTGATTTTAGTTTGTTTGTTACAGAAGTCATAAAACTTGAAATCTTGTTGTGCAATTCCTTTAAGTTGGTCACTGGGGATTCAAATATCCTTTTAAAGGTTATCAATCTCTACAGGGATTGTAACACCATTGCTTCTTTTGCTCAATTATCTTAAATCGACAAATTATACTCAGACTCCTCCTCAACATACCAGCAAAACAAGGAAATTTCCATTGAGAAATCCATATTTAGAGAGCAAAGCAAATCTTTAAATAGAGCCGAGTAAAATTACCAGAAGTCCTGACTTAACCAAAGAGCTGCAAAGGGTCACTAAACAGGTAGCGAAACACCATTCTTCAGAAATGGACCACACAATTTGATACTTTCCTCAGGGATACTGATCCCTTACCAGCACTGATACAGTGTTGGTAATTATGTGGGATATATTTACAGTGACAATGAAGGGGAATGGGGTGGCAGGATTCGCAATGACTTCTTGAACCCATTTAAACATGACAGATGGATTTGTGGCAAGACTTAAAAGGGAACTTACTTGGGAGAATTTCGGTGTTGTTTTTTGGGGCAGCTTAATGGTGGCAATGGATTCTCCCATTACTTCACATATGAGTGTTCAGCAGAGAAATAAAATTTCACTGGTTTACAGTCTAGGTTGATGTAGTCACATGTGATGTTAGACCAAATCTCATTTTGCAAAACCAATTGCAAATACTGCATATGAGGTCAGTATTGGAGGGATGGATGGAGGCATTGGCTTTGTGCCAACACTTGCTTGTCCTAAAGGCACTGGACTCTTCTCTTCAAATGTCAAAATCTCTTGATGACAGAGTCTTCTCCATTTGAAGATGTCCAAGGTTTCCTCCCCCACATATTGGGATCCAGTTTGCAAGCTCCAAGGTTGGCTTTCAGATTTCCTTTATGCCGAAGTTTGGGATGGCCTTTGGTGCGAGTTTCCCTGCTCAGCTGGCTGTAGAGTACTGCCTCGGTATGTGGGAATATTCCATGTGAACCACATACTGACCCAGGGAAGTTGAGCTCTGTTCCCAATGCCAGGTATGCAGCACTTTGCAAAAACTTCGGTGTCAGGTGTTTTGGCCTGCCACCTGATGTTGGAAATAGATCGCAGATAGCAAAGATGCTTCCAGTTTTTTTTTTGTCAGTAGGATGTCCAAGTCCCACACCCATAAAGAAGGGATGCAAGAACTACTGCCTGGTACACTGTGGCCTTTGTCTCCAAGGTCTTTCAAAAATCTGAGTGAGCCTGTCAAACGCCAGGTGATGGTTGATTTAGTCATCCAGGGTAGTGTTACTGGAGAAGATACTCCCAAGATAGCAAAACTTCTGTACTGAACAGAGGGGTATGTTGTTGAGAGTGACTGTGGGGTCTTGGAAGTACATAGCCAGAGGAGGGTTGATACAAAATCTCCATCTTCTTCAGAATTATTGTCAGGCCAAAGTGTTCTGAGGCTAGGGCAATATGATCAACAAGCAACTGAATGTCCTCCAGAGTACATGCTATGATAGCAGTCTTTTGCAAAGAGCTCACAGTATTGTTACAGCTCAGAAGGCCATTCGGCCCATCATATCTGTACCAGCTCTACTAATGAGCAATTCACTTAGTGCCATTCTTCAGTCTTCTCTCCATAACACTGCACATTCTTCCTTTTCAGATAAGGGTCTAATTCCCTTTGACTGCTTCAACTGAACCTGGCTCCACCACACTCTCATGCATTGCATTCCATACCTTAACCACTTTCTGCATGAAAAAGCCTTTTCTCACATCGCCTTTGCTTCTTTTGCCAATTTCTTCAAATCTGTGCCCCCTCATTCTTGACCCTTTCATGAGTGGGAACAGTTTAACCTTATCCACTCTGTCCAGAACCTTCATGATTTTGAATACCTCTAGCAGATCTCCTTTCAGCCTTCTTTTCTCCAAGGAAAGGAGTCCCAACTTCTCCAATCTATCTTCATAACTGAAGTTTCTCATCCCTGGAACCATTCTCGTGAGTCTTTTCTGCAGTCTCTCCAATGCCTGCACATCCTTTCTAAAAGGTGACACCCAGAACTGGATGCAGTACTCCAGCTGAGGCCAAATTATTGTCTTATACTGTTATGATGCAGCAGATAATGTGTGCCAGGTGGACCAAATCCATGAGGGAAACTTGATCACGCTATTTATTCATCATGGTATTTATTTTGAGATGTGTGCACTGGATTCAGAAGTAATAAGTCCACCAAGACTTGAGATTTTTTTAAAAACTAAATTAAAATATTTATTAACAAAAGAAAAGATTTCAAGCACATACATAAGACTACAAATTACTGCTATAATAACTCCTAAAATTCCTAATTAACCTGACTCCCAGTTACACCCCCATTAAGGCACATGTCCAAAATAGATTTTAGATTTTAAACAGATCTAGCAAATCAACACAATACCCTGGACAGTGGAATTCTAAATGGCTTTCTCCAGCTTCAGTTTTGATAGACAGCAGACTTATGCACAAATACTGGAGGCTTCATCAAGGATATTTCACACATTTCTGTTAGATCTCACAATGCCATCTCCTGACACATAGCCTCATTCATGTCAAGCACCTAGCTTCTTTTGATGAGTCAAAGCTTGCAGTTCACTTGACTCCAAGTGTAATTAAATCACACAAACAGGCCCAACTATACTTAGCCCTATAAACCTACTTTACAATAAACCAGAAAAATATGAAAATTATAATACTTTCGTGACAAGTTCAATATTGCTTCCTTGCTGTTGTATTCTATGCCCATATATAGAGTCTGATTCTGTATGCTCTCAACTTTTCCTGCCACCTTCAATGACATATGCACATATATACCCAGGTCCCTATGCTCCTGCACCCCCTTTAGAGTTGTACTCTTTGTTTAGTATTGCCTCTCCATGTTCTTCCTACCAAAATGAATCACTTCATATTTCTCCGCATTGAGCTTCATCTACTATATCTCCACCAGTCCTGCCATCTTTTCCACATCCTTTTTGAAGTTCTACATCATCCTCCTCAGTCCACAAGCCTTAAGTTTTCTTTCATCCAAAAATTTTGAAATTATTCCCTGTATACCAAGGACTAGCTCATTAACATATAGCAGGTAAAGCAAGAATCCCAACAATGACCCCTAGGCAATTCCACTACAAATCCTCCTCCACCCAAAAACATTCATTAACCAATACTGTTACCTGTCACCCAGCTGATTTCCCTTTTATTCCACGAGCTATTACTTTGCTCACAAGTATGTTGTGCGGCACTGTATCAAATACCTTTTGGAAGTTTATGTACACCACATCAACAGCATTAGCCTGATCAATCCTTGGTTACCTCCTCAAAAAAACCTCCAGCTAGTTAGTTAAACACAAATTTCCTTCAAGAAATCCATGCTGGCTTTCCTTAATTAACCTATATTTGTCTATGCGACTATTAATGTTTCCCCAAATGATCATTTCTAGAAGTTTCCCCACCAAAGTTAAACCAACTGGCCTGTAGTTGGTTGGCTTATCTTTACACCCAGGGTGCAACATTTGCAATTCTCCTGTCCTCTGGCACCACCCCTGAATCTAACAAAGACTGAAAAATTATGGCCAAATACAGCACCTCTGATAGTGCAGTGCTCCCTCAGTACTGTGCTATGGAGTGTCAACCTTGACTTTTGTTCTGAAGCCATGGAGTGGAACTTGAACCCAGAACCTTGTGATTCAAAGGTAAGTGTGCTACCAACTGAGCCAGAGATAACAATGTTCAGTAACCTTTCTGGTTGTCATCTGTCCTGAATTGAATGTGCACTCCTGTGTCAAGATCTTGGGGTGTGTACTGGAGCATAACTGAAAGTGTACGGCAACCAGAGCTGGAACCAATACACAGCTTTGCTTGGTGCTACTGGTGACAGGAAAGGCATCTGATGTACCACTTTGCATCATGCTGGCCATCATGTTATCACAAAACAAGCGAATGACATGGAATGATTTTTTGGGCAGCCATATTTGTACAGAATCTTCCACAGGCCATCACTCAGAATATATTTTTCTGCACTTACTACTCCAAAATGGGGAGCGGTTCAGAACAGAATCCAGGCCAATGCCACAAGGGAAAAGTAAGGCTTCTGAATCAAGCTCGGTGTAAGAGTAAACTATTGAATGCTGATAAAATGGAAAGCATTTTCCATGGTGGCATGCTACCCATCCACTTTCCATTGATTGCTCACAAATGAGTGTACTGGAAAAAGCCACTGAAATCAATAACCTAGATTATTTTGTCCCATCTTTCTAGCTGAATGAAATAGTGAGAACTTTCATGAGGTTAAGTGAGGAATGTTGATGTAGAATTCTGTACACTGATGGCAATGATGGAAAAATAGACCCTTAGAAGCATTAATGAACCAGTCAGTCTCTGAAGAGGAAATTTTCATAGCCACTATACTCAGAAGTTTGCGATTAAATCTTTTTACTAGAACATTTACCTCACATTTAACACGTAAACTTGTAAAATGAGAATGCAATAAAATTGCACCTCATTGAAAGTTAAGCATATTTTTAGAAGTTTAACAGGTAAAAGCAAAATTCAAAACATTTTCCACACCCAATATGATGACAAAAGTGAAATAAGATCTGGCCAGAAAGAAAATTGAATGTTTATTTTACAGGATCACTTAATGTCCATAACTTTTTTTCTGTAATTAGCCAAAAAAGACCAACTGAGGGACAATTATATATAGTCAAAAAATTATGTACTGAGACAAGAAAATGAGTAACTCCCCTTTCACAAATATAGCTGCCCAAAAAAGATAATTAATGTTATTCACTTGTTTTACAATAACATGATGGCCAGCATGATGCAAGGTGGTACACCATCAGACGCCTTTCCTAGTAGCACCAAGCAAAGCTGCATATTGGTTCCAGCTCTGGTTACCATATACTTCTCAGCCATGCTCCAGTACACACTCCAAGAACTTAACACAGGAGTGCACATTCAATTCAGAATTTACTTGTGTCTGAAGCAAACAGAACGGTGAACAAAATAACTCTGAAGACAGTTATGTTTAGCAGTTAAAGGGGCATGGAAGCCTAATGACAAAGATAAAGCATGCAACTAAATCTGAACATTTAAAACAGATCACAACCAGTTAGGCACAAACTTGTAGTTAGACATGCTCCACAGAAAACACTCATGGCATTTTGGCAGAAACAGGGCAAACCTTGAATAAATAAGTGTAATGTTTCCATTGCCTACATTCTTCCCATAATGCCTATATGCATTTCACTCCATTGTAGAGAGTGTTAAATACAAAGTAAGGTTTGACTTAAAAAGCAGTACTTTGTCCTTCAAACCATTTTACATTTTAATTAGAAAATTCAATAACACCAGGCAAATAGAAACAATAAAGAAGATAACTGAAGAAGATTGATTTTTATAATTAACATGGAAGCTTTTCTCAGGAAAAAAAAACAAGATTAGAAGTTCAAGTTTTTTTTTAAGCCAGTTATAATCTCTCTCAACATGCCAACAGATTTTCTTAATATGTTCACAAAAAGGCTTTATTCATCTTAAATAGTTTTTAATGTGAAAGTTAAAGATTCTTTTTCCAGAGCAACAGTGCTGCTTAATTTTCAACTTTTTGTGACTGCTATTAATGCCATGTCAAACTTCCTTTATTGCTGTTTTAATATTGGCAGTAACATATTTTTTACTCAGTGGAAAAAACAGGGAATAGCTGTGTAGTTAACAGTTGTTACCCCATTTTCTGCAATGGTGGTTAGGCCGCTTAGGACTGAAACAGGGCATTACTGGGCACAACTGGATTCCTGTTTTCATCAGGACAAAACTCCAGCAATTTCTTCAAATGGCATTTTTCAAAGACAGTATCTCACACATTCCTCACTCATTGTAACAAAATTCCCTTTACTAACTGGGCCTGAGGGTCACTCTCAGTAATGGGTTTCTGGTATAAACACTGAGGGCTCGTGTGATGTAGTTTTCCAATAGTATAAAACACAAATTAACAGAAGTGGCAGATTTCACCCCCTCTGACATTTATAGGGGAGCAGATAATTTAACACCAACCCTCTTCCCTCAATCAAAATCCTTGTTCTGTACAGTACTCCCAAGCACAATAAAAATTTCATCTCAAACATCTCCACTGCTTTCCTCCCTCAGCCTCTGCACCAAGTGGTTTCTCATCCTCAGTGATTTAAACCTCTATCTTAACTCGTTGTGCTCTCTTTCCAGAGTTCAAAGCCTTATCCTCTCCAAATCTCTCTCCCCCCACCACCCCCCACCCCCATCCCCACCAATGTAAACTTCTCAAACCACTGACCATGTCATCTTATGTGGTCTTGCTAGTCCCCATACTATCAATCACAGATATGGCCATCTCTGATCACTTCTTTGTATCACCTTCCATACCCATCCCGACTCTTTCAGTATCCATCCCTGGAAAAAAAACATTATCTCCCACTTCATTTATAACTGAACTTTCAAAATCCCAACGATCTTGCCTTTAGTCCTCCATTCATGACAACATTTTTGCATTTACTGACTTGCTCACCTGCATTCTCACCTCCGCCACTGATTCTCTGGTGCCCAATAAAACAATTACCTTCTCCTACACTGGCAGTTCCCTCTGTACGGCACTCAGCTCCACTCCCTTAAGATCCAGATGTAGATTTGCAGGAGTACGATAGGCAAGAGGTTTCATCATCTCCTGCCAGATTTGGCTGGACCATATAAAGCACTATCAGGTCCTGCTCTTGTCTATTAAAACTGCTCACTTCTCCAGGGTCATCCTGGAATGCAAAGATTACTCTCAGCCTCTTTTCTCCATTGCAAGCCATCTTCTTAAACCCCTCTCCATCTCTCCTCCAACCTTACCTTTAACAATAATTGCACAGAGCTCATGAACTTTTTTGTCACTAAGACTGAGACCATTTGATTAGCTGCCTCTCTTCCAATAGCCAACCAGGCCAAACTTTAAATTTAAAGTTCCCCCCATCACAGCCCTTCCCCTGAACTCTCATCCTTCTCTAGTTCCTTTCCTATCCCCTGAGCTCATCTTGTCCTTTAGACCTACCTCTTGCTCCTTCAACCCTATTTCCGATGTACTGCTGATCACCCAACATCTCCTTCTGGTCTTCATGTTAGATAATTTTGACAGTTTTCTCTGTTCAGAAAAGGTCCCTCTCCTCAAAAAAACTAACCATTGCCCCGACCATACTTGCAAACTACCTCCCTAATGCCAACTCCCTTTCTCTCCAAAGTCCTTGATGTGTTGTCATCTCCAAATCCGTGCCTGTCTTTAGCTCCATTTTTTAATCCTTCCAGTCAGGTTTCCACCTCTACCACGGTACCAAAACAGTTCTTATCAAAGTCACAGATGTGACAAGGATAAATTATCTCACCTTGTCCTTTTCGGTCTGTCTGCAGCCTTTGTTACAGACGACCATACCATACTCTTCTAAAACCTCTCCACTGTCATCCAGCTCAGTGAGACTGCTCTCCCCTGGCTTCATTCTTAGCTAAGAATATTGCTTGCAATGGCTTTTCTTCCCAATCCTTGGCCTCTGTATTTCTCATCTATAAGGTGTCCCTCAGACATCATCCAAAAGCACAGCTTTAGCTTTCACATGTAAGCTGATGACATCTAGCCCTCCTTCACCACCATTACTCTCAACTCTTCCATTGTTGCTAAATTATCAAACTGCTCATCTGACCTCCAGGACTGACGGAACAGAAATTTCCACAAATTTTACATTGGGAAGACTGACGCCATTGTTTTTGGTTCCCACTCCAAACTCTGTCCCTAGCTACTGACTTCATCCTTCTCACCGGCAAGTTTGTGAAATACATCAGTCTGTTCGCAACCTCAACCCAGAGATGAGCTTCTGAGCACATATCCATGCCATCACTAAGACTGCCTACCGTCTGTCTCGGCTCATCTTCTACTGAAATCCCATTTATGCCTGTTACCTCTAGACTTGACTATTCCAAAGTACTCTAGGCTGATCTCCCACATTCTACCCTCCGTAAACTTGAAGTCATCCAAAATGCTGCTGCTTGTGTCTTTACGCACACCAAGTCCTATTCACCCATCACCCCTGTAAAGACTGACTTACACTGGCTCCCAATGAAACAATGTCTTGATTTTTAAATTCTCATCTTTTGTTTTCAAACTGCTACATGACCTCCTAACTCCCTATCTCTATAATGTCCTCCAGTTCCACAACTGAATTGTCTGCACATTCTGCCCTTTTCAGCATTCTTGATTTTAAATCATTCCATCATTGGCAGCTGCACCTTCAATTACCCAGGACAAAAGCTCTGGAATTCCACTTCCTACACCTTTCTGCCTTGTTTTCCTCTTAAGGTAATTTTTAAAAACTATCTTTGACCAAGGCTCTGGTCATCTGACCTGATATCTCCTTAGGTATCATTGTCATGCTTTGTTTTATAATACTCCTGTGAAGCTCCTTGGGATGTATAATTACATGAAAGGCACTAAAGTTGTTGTTGATGATTATACTACAGAAAGCCCCTTTTTTTGGGATTTAAAAAATTTTATACCACCAATTATTACAAAAGATGCAATCATACCTATTCCAGCTTGACCAACTATCCATGAAAGTCGAATGAAAAGCATCACACCCCATATATTCAACATACATCGTACCTAGAATACAAAATGTTTAATTAACTTCAAAACTAAATTATGGTTTCCAAACAACTATGTTGAAGAAAAACCTAGAAGGTAGCACTCTTGGAACAAAGAACTTCACCACCTACCAACTGCATTAGAAAAAACTTTAGCGAATCATATCCCTTCCCATAGATAGGGACTATTTTGGACCTCTGCTTGCATTTAAAACTGCACTACTTAAGATGCAAATGAAATGTAACCTTTTTCTTAATTAAGCAGCCACTCTAAGCTTTCCAACTTCTTTAACCTTCAATCATGTTTCTAGTATAGCACATGAAAAATTGCCACAAGTAAAGTATGATACATTTTGAAAGAAATTCTACTGAAGCATGGAACCATACAATGTCAAGGTGGATAAATAACTGGTCATTAAGTTGAGGAATGTGGGTACTTAATCTGATCACTAAATGTAAATTTACACTGCATGTTTTGCATCAGTACTAAACAATTTCAGTTTAGCAACAACCGCCAATAAACTGCCAATGTAAATTCAGGCTCATGGCTAAACTTTGGTCCAGAGGTAAGACGACGAACTCTGGAAGGAATAGGTTAACACCACTTCTGTTTCTATAAGGAATGTAAGCGCACATCAGGATGCAATAATGGGTTTCAGTGCATGGCATTTAGCAATGAACTAAGTTTAATCAGATTCATGTTAACATAATGCAACTGTACCTTTGGAAGCTGTACCTTTTTTCTAAATATACAAATACACACAACTCTCACTTGTGTGTTTTAAAACTGAGCTCACAGATTAAAAATAACAAAATAAAGCTAACCTACTTAACTATTCCCACTTTCTAAATAAAAAATACTTAAATTATTTGGAATACAGTTCAATTTCTTTTTATTTTACCATTTTGCTACAAATGAGCATGCTACAGATTCAGCAACATTTCCTTACCAGCACACCCTTGACCCATCCAAATCTCACTAGTTCATCCTTATTTTCTGGAGGCTTTCTTCCTTCTTCATGTGCACCATCGCCATTAGCAACACCATCCACAGTGCCAGGAACAGATACGATGTCCTAAAATAAAATTAATATCTAGCTAAATATTTTATCCCATTAGAAGAGTGTTAGGAAGGAAACTTTGATCTACTATTGAAGAAATACTTAACTTGAGACATATCTTGCATTCCATCAATTTAAAAAGCTTACTTTAAGAAATTAGGAATTATAATATTTTTCCCTAACTACTTTTTAATGAATATTAATTAGGCGAATTGAAGCACCAATGGACAAAGGCTTCATCTTTTGTGACACTAATGTCTCAAGTTCAATTCAGAAAGGGAGAGGTGGGTTAGAGGGTTGGGGTGGTTGCAAGAAGTCAACTAAGGATCCCCAACTTCTGGAAAGAACATATATGGACACTAACAAAGGAATTGCCTTCATTTCCCTCCACAGACTTTGTTCCCTTGCTACTGACTCCATCCATCTCCTGGGCAACCATCTGAGGCTGAACTCCCAGAACAAAAAAAACAGTAAAAACTGGGAAATAAGAGTACTGGTCCAAACTGTTTTTTCCTTCCAGCTAGACAGTGGTCAAACTTGACAACATACTTGACCAACGATAAGATTCCAACCACAAATCCACTCTGTCACCAAGGCCACCTATTTCAACCTCTGCAATACCCAGCTTTACCCTGGTCTCAAATCACCTGCCACTGAAACCCTCTTCCATGCCTTTTGTTATATCTACGCTAGACTTCTTCAACACCCTCTTGGCCAACCTCTCATCTTCCACCCTCCATAAAATTAAAGGACATCCAAACACTGTGCAAGCTAAGATATGAGCAGCAAAGTCCTGTTCATCCATCACTTCTGTGATTGCTGTAAAATACATGGCTCTCCATTAAGCAACACCTCAAAATGTCAAAATTCTCATCCTTCCTTTCAAATCCCACTATGGTCTCAAACCACCCTAATCTCCTCCAGCCCAACAACCCTAACTCTGGCTGCTTGCACATTCCAATTTTAATCGGTCCACCATTGACAGCTGTACTTTCAGCTGTCTGGGTCCTAAATCCTTCCACTCCTCTACCAAACCTTCTTCAAGATGCTGCTTAAAATCTGCCTCTTTGATCAAGCTTTTGCTCATCTGCCCCTTAGTATCTCGGTGTTAAATTTTGTTTGGTAGTCCTCCTGCAAAGCGCCTTGCGACATCTTATTACATTGAAGGCACTATATAAATGCAAGTTGTCGTCATCCAGATTCCTTGATCAAAGAACTAGCCAAAATCTGAATATTATAATTTAAAATTATACCTGGAAGTCTATTCTAAGAACTAGCTGCTCTCCAAGTGAAGAGGTTTTTCACATCTAATAGTTTGAATCCACGATCCCTTTGAATTAACATTTATACCTCACACGTTTCAGACATTTTTCGCCTGCTCAATGTCTCCAGAAGCCAACCTTCACTCACTCAAAATGTAATCTGTTCACTGTTAACAGAAACAAAAAGGACTTCCATTGCATCTCTCATTACTTCAGTAAAACATTTAATATTAGTCACACGAGACCCATTGTAACAAACTAAACCACTGAATATATTTAAAATAAACACAGAAGATGCTGGAAATACTCAGCAAGTCAGGCAGCATCTGTTGAAAGATAAAACAGTTAACCTTTTTAGGTCAATGACCTATAGTCAGAACTGGATTAACTTAACTGCACCCCCCACCCTTTTTAATGTCCAACCACTAACATTTTCTGTGTGGTCCTTCCCTCATCATTGGCCCTACTGAATAACTCTTAAAATTGCAACAGTGTCCCTAAAGAATCTTAAAGCCCAGGAGGTCATTCAGCCTGTGTCAGCAATTTGAAAGAGCTGTCCAATTTGGTCTCACTCCAGCACTTTTCCCCCATAACCTTGCAAATCATTCCTCTTCAAGTACATTTCCAACTGCCTTTTGAAAGTTCCTACAGAATCTGCCTCTACCACTTTCAAATAGTGGATTCTCGATGTTAACAACTGACTATGTGAAAATTAATTTCCTCATTTTCCCTCTAGTTCTCTTGTCAACTATTTTAAATCTGCAGCTTCTAGTTAGCAATTCCCCACTACAGAAAAGTTTCTCCCTTGTTACTATATCAAAAACCCTCAATTGCAAATATTTCTCTCCTATATTTCCATTTTTTAAGAACAATCGCAGTTTCTCCAAACTCTCCAGATATCTGAAGTTCCTCATCCCTGCTATCTAGTCTCTCCAAGATCTTGACACCTTCAAGCATCATACCCAGAACTGCACACAACACTCCACTGAGACCCAACCAGCGATACATAAAGATTGATATTTTTCTTGATTTGGTATTCAATGACCCTATTTACAAAGCCAAGTATCCAAATGCTTTCTCACTGACCTTGTCAACTTTTCCTGCCATCTTAAGAGATCTGTGAATGTGCACTCCCAGGCCCCTTTATGGATGTGCACTCATTCCATACACCTCCGCAAAAAAAATTATGCTACTCCTCTCCATGTTTTTCTCCCAAAGTGCATTATTTCATACTTATCAGTATTTAATTACATCTGCTGTGTCTGCCCAGTCTATATCCTCCTGAATTGTGATGTGATCTCTCCCATTATTTACTGTTTCCAAATTTTGCATCACAGTAGCATCCTCAATATTACACAGTATTATCATTGAAAGGTACATACACATGATTGCTGAAGAGCAGTCCCAGAGAGAGGGGATTAGGGGAATTATAAAGCACTTACAACTTGCATTCCAGTGCCCCAAAAGACATGTGTAACCAGCAGTGATCACTATGCACTCCTGCTCCCTAAGACCTGAAAATTGATCTTTTCCTAAAAGAAATATAAAATGTAGAACATTGTACTCGCATTCTAACTGAATTTGTCCAGCATGTTTTGGGACCCAAATGATTATGGGTTGCCCACTGTTATGTGGAAAATTTAATTGTCACATCAGTTTCACACATTCAACATCTGCTTCTGTTAAAGCAACTGTAAATGTGTACAGTATGTTTAATGGAATGTATTGTCAAGCTGTGCAAATACCTTCATAACTTTAAAAACCCTTCTCCTCAATCTTCTCTGCTCCAACAGAAATAGTCCCAGTTTTTATATCTTGTATATTAATCTTTCATCCTTGGTAGCATGATGAATCTATAGTGTATGCTCTAAATGGCTTCAATGACCTTTGTGCAGTTCAAATGTCCTCTTGAAGATAAACTGCAGATTTCCCCTTTCTTCTCTCTACTACTACAACAATGATATGCTACAGAAAGGGCCTTGTGTCTCCTAAAGGGACTCAGTTTACTAGAATGGGACAGGGTATGGGGGGTGGGGGAACTAAGACAGAAGATTCATCTGGCGAACAATTCAGTGACCAGTCCTCAAAAGAAACATCAACAGCTGTCCATTGCTACAACATACCTATAGCATTTCATTCTAGGAGTGGAGAGAAGGGCATCAGAAAATATTCCACTCCAAGAGGCTACTACGATGAAAATTTAAAATTATTTTCCAACGCTTGCAGATCATCTTTCAGAATAGGTAAACAGCCAATCTTCACGGTGCTGATTACAGCAGTTCCAGGACACACATACTCTTATGGATGGCACATGCACCAAAGCAGATGGCAGGGCTGTTGTCAGGGTTATATTTAAGTGGTTGTTTTCTAAGTGACTATATATTTTAATCAGAGCTGGGGGAGTACTTCAAATAGAAATTACAGTACCTGAACATCCTTTAAAGACTTGCATTTATATACAGGTTACTACCTTTTACCACCCGAGAATATCCCAAAGCATTTTACATTAATAGGGAAAAAACAACACACTTGCCCACACACAATAATACAATCATGACCAGTTAATTTGTTGCAATGGTGTTGGTTGAGGTATAAATACATTCAGGGCACTTTCCCTGCTCTTCTTCAAAATAGCACCAAAAGCTTGTTATTACCTACTAGAGGAGCCTTAGTTCAATGTCTTATCTGAAAGACAGCATCTGACAGTACAGCACTCCCTCAGTACTACACTGAGGATGTCAGCCTTGACTTTGTGCTTCTCTGGAGTGAGATGCGAACCCACAAAGCTTGTGACTCTGAGGCCAGAGTGGCACCAACTGAGCCAGAACCAGTGCACCATCAGGAAGGCAGCCTGAGGCTTGGAGATCAAATGTTAAAAACGGCAGGTCCCTTATAAGGCAAAGCCTCGCTGTCCTGAGTGCAAACACTAACATTCCCACCAGTACAGTGGGTGAAACTCGCCCTCACCCTCTTTAAGTCTTCGTGAAGATCTGCCAGGGAGGGTCTGCTGATCTTGACGCCGCTGAAGCTGCCGGTGTTGCGGTAGAAGTCAATCCTGGGCACCCTGTCCACGGTGTTGTGCCCAAAGGTCTTCAGGTAGGAGTTGCCGAGGGTGTCGTACGAGTGGAAGATGCTGTCGGATCGGAGGGAGTCCCCCCGGTTCTGGAAGCCGAACTCGAAGTGCTGGAGCCGGCTCACCCCGTCCTCAACGCCGGCGAAGGGAGACGGGGCGTACTCGGGCGGCTCGTCCACCAGCCTCACATGGAAACGGCTGCAGGGGGTGCCGGCCTCGTCCTCCCCGCCCGTGAAGCTCGGGTTAAAATCTCTCTCCATCGCCGCCCCACCCCCACCCCCACCCCCACCCACACCCAGGGACGAGGGAGCAAGATGGCGCCTGGGCCTGGCGTCGCCCCTAGCAACCGCCTCCGGTCCCCGACACTCTCGCTTTCCGCTGGCCGAGGCCCCTCCGGATCCACCCCCCAACGATATTATCGTTGAGTTATTCTGTAGTAGTATAACTATTAGTATCTATCCTTCGCAAACCACGTCCTTCAACCGCTTCCAACAGCTAATCCACGCCCCCGCGCCCTTTCCCGCTCATTTTATAAGCGCCAATCCTAATTCGCGCATGCGCGTCAGCCCGCGCCCACTGATTGGCTGAGAGCGCCCTGGGCTGCAGCTTCTATTCATTTTTTTTAAATTCCTACCGCGGGAGGTGGGCATCCCTGGCCAGGTCAGCATTTGCTGCCAGTGCCTCATTGCCTTTTGAACTCGCCCGATTGTTTGTCCCTCTTCCGCGGCTACGTTCGCGGCCGGATGTCCCTGGAGAGGGAGCACGCGGTGTCTGCTGGCACTCTCGAGGCCTTCCGTGCCCGGTGGGCACCACGGGGACTGGGGTGTTTTGTTGACCCCTTTAATCACATTTTGGTTTGAAGTTGTAAGTTTCCTTTAAATTTTGTCTTTAGTTTTACAGCTGACCTGAATTAGGGGCTGTGCTTGATTTGACCTCATTTTGTTGATTTGGTTTAATTGGTTTAACCTGAAAGATTATTGCCTTTTGAACGGCGTGGCATGCTAATCCATTTCAGAGGGCATTTAAAGAGTCAACCACATGGCACAGTGGGTCTGGAGTCACATGTAGGCCAGACCAGGTAAGGGCAGCAGATTTCCTTCCCCCCAGGACATTAGTGAACCAGATGGGATTTTACCACAATGGATCATTTTCCCATGGCACTGTTTACAGAGACTCCCTGCCAATTCCAGATTTTTACTGCATAGCATCCCCATTCAAATGCTTTCATATATACAAACTGTGTCTATTTGCAAGCTCCATGGGATCATACAGTACAGTAGGAGCCCATTCGGCCCACTGTCTGTGTGCTGGTCCTTTGTAAGAGCTATCCCACCGTCCCAGTCCCCAACAACTCCAACCCTCCCCCATTCTCCTGTCAATGTTTCATTTCGAGAATTTATGCAACCTCCTTTTGCAAGTTACTGTTGAATCTGCTTCCACCTTTGAGGCAAAGCAATCCGAATCACAACAATTAAACGTTACTTTGAAAGACTAAGCTCAACTGTACAAGAGTTTTAATCCTTTTCGAAAGTGCTATACAAACAATCTTTAATTATCCCTCTCCCGCCACAAATGCTGTGAGTTTGTAATCCGAGAGCCACTAATCTAAATGTGATTTATTTTACTGACACATTTCGCCATCCCCGGCTGAAATAATGAGACATTACTTCTTTTGGTTTGGAGCAACACCAGTTACAACCAAAGGATCAAATCGAAAAAGGGTTCTCGTTTTGTCTTGTCTGTGTACACATGGCACATTGAAATACTAGGTTTATCTTTCTTTCGAAAGATGACATGTTAAATTCCTTCGTAACTTCAGACGCCTGTGCATTCACTCATTTGAGTGGTATTGCAACTTAACCACTCATTCTAAAATTAAGATCCATTGTATTTGACAACTCTAATACAGTTTGTTTAATATCTTTAGCCAGAACAGATATTTGAATTTAAGACGTACAATAAATTATGTTTCACCACCTAAGGAACTTGAGCGCTCCCGTTAAATTTTTTTATTCAGGGGCACCTGCTGATGTGAGTGTCGTTAACACTTCTGCCTCTGATATTTGACACCTGATGCAGGAAGAAAAAACAGTTGGTTACGGTTTTCTAAAGTAGATACATAGTAACTTTCAAAAAGGGGGTTGCCTCTTCCCAGTGCGAAATGTAAAGCCTCGTAGATCTAGAACAACAAGGAATTGAAATGTTTGCTTTTCGACCAGGAGATTCCGTGAAGGGACACATAATTCAGCTGGGAGATATAAACTGCGCTGTTTTTGTTGAGGAAATCCAAGGTCGTTCCACATCTCATCAATCCATGCACACAATCCTCAGTGGTTTGTAAATCCGAGTGCATAATCAGCAAGGAAGTATACAAAGAATCGTCTGATTAAATTCAAAATTCCCTGACAACTCCACAGTGTGTTCACTAAAACTGTTCAAGTCTCAAATGACCGTGGGCTAATTCGCACTGGCCAGTTCAAACCAAACTTCAGACATCCGCTTCCACTAAATGATACCGTTCCTCAACCACACCTGGAGCTCGGGAATGTGATCCCAGTTAGACCTGAATTAATGTTGTGAGAAATGTAAAGTGTCAGCCAATTACATACAAAACAATGAATATGTGTATACAAGCTGCTGTTATTTTCAAAACTACACCTGCTTCCCAAGAGGCGCTTGTATTGTTTTCTCTCAGTTTGTCAATTTTATTGTGTCAATACATATTTATTTAAAAAAAGAAAAGCCAAACTCCATTTTAATAGCGGGAAGCCTGTGCTGAATGGTTTCTTTCAGCCGACTGGAGCACCCCGAGAGTGGCTGCCTCGCCGCTCAAAGATATCATTTAAGTTGCAACTATATTATTAATCTTCTCCGCAAGTTTTGGAAGATCTTCTCCCGTGTTTGTGGAGGAATGTTCGGCGAAACTGTATTGGAGATCCCAAAGGAATGGCGAAATAGCATCAAATATCATCAAAACTTGTGGTTTATAAACCGAGTGAGAACTGGGTCGCAAGACACAATATAGACCAGGGGCAGATATAATAATGTAATGTAATACTATAACCTGTGGATAATTAGACGGGGTTTTATTGAGAAAGTCCTGTTGAAAAATAGCGTTGGAGTGCAGTTTAGCAAAATTATTGGGAGAGGGGGCAGTGAAAAACATAGAGGAATTTTAGCAGAAAGGGTTTTTTTTGCAAGAATATACTTTATTCGTAAAATATCTGAAAGGACATTACAAAGTGGCCTTGCTAAAAGTGCAATAATATTCAACTTTTCCACATAGATCATGTCGCCCCCTGAGGAATTTTAGCGGAAAGTTGAAACTTGAATGAATTGGAACAACTCGGATGGATTCTGAAAAGTTAAAAATCACAGAACGTTGTTAGTAACATGTTACTAAACCGATAGAGAGGGAGAGAGAGAGATGACGACTCAATGTTAAACCCATATTCAATTTTCTTCTCTATTTATTCCACTGTATATTTAAATTAACACTTTTGTGCATCATTCACTTGGCTTTTATTTGTACAACCCGCCGTTTTCCAGTGACTATGATAGCAACAATGCCAGGACAATGTTGCTGTGTAATAGCAACTGCTAGAAAATGTTAATTAATATCCCCAGAAATTAGACAACCTTCAAACGCTGAGCACTTTACTCTGAAATTCCTCCTCCTCTTTTAGCGAAAGGTTTGAAATAAAGCTAGCTAGGGGAGCTTGTCAGGCCAATGTGCTCGACTGTTCTATTCTGATCAGCTATTTTATCGCCTTATTATTTGCAGCCTCAAAGAATGTGAAGAAAAAGAATTCAACGCTTTGATTTTCTTTTTTAAAATGTGCAGCCCCCCACCCCCCTCACGGGTACTGTTATTTCAGCTCCCTGCAAAGATTTAACATTGTAATCATTGTTTATTTACATCTAATCAGGAAGTGAATTTCAGTGGGTGAACACGTCTCTTTCCCATTGTGGCTGAATACCTGGAATGTCATGAGGTGGGAAGGGCGATACAGAAGTCAAGTCACGAGCTCACAGTTCCTCCGGCGATTTCACTCAAATGGTACGGTATGAACTTGACATACAAGTTTAAGTTTCACACACATGCGATTCTTCCAAACTTTACCCCCATGACCCCTACCTTGTTCTGTGAGTTCTGGCAATTCCAAAACGATATAATTAACGACGAGCCCCAATCACTTCAACTCCAGTGAATTACATTTTGAAATAAAACATAAGAAAACATTTTTTTCCAAAAATATACTTTATTCACAACATTTGTTAAAGTACATTACGAAACATTTCAACTTGAAAATTACAGAAAGTGCAATAAAATTCGACTTGTCTCCACACAGCATTTTCCACCCCTAGATGCCTCTGTATAATATTGCAATTCTCTTGATATTTACAATATATATTCCATGTCTGGCATACAGCCTGACAAATATATATATTTTTAAAAAGACCAATGCAAACTGCTGACTCCAGCATTCATCCCTCACTCACTTTCTGAATATATTGATACTCTTGGAGTGTCAGGGACTGTGTGGATTTGTCCAACTACATCAAATCACTCTCTGACCTCACTGTCTCAATTTCTGGTGATAGACTATCCACCAATATTCATTACAAGCCCACCGACTTCCACAGCTACCTTGACTACAGCTCCTTACACCCTGCTTCCTGTAAGGGCTCCAACCCATTCACCCAGTTTCTTCGCCTCTATCACATTTGTTCCGATTTTCCAAAACGGCACTTCTGACATGTCTTCCTTTTTCCTTAATCAAAGGCTGCCCGTCACCCCCCCCCCCCCACCCCCCAACCCCCCGTGGTTGACAGGGCCCTCAGCTGACCCATTTCCCATGCCTCTGCCCTCACACCTTTCGCTCCCTCCCAGAACCATGATAGGGTCGCCCCAGTCCTCATTTTTCACCCCACCAGCCTCCACATTCAAAGGATCATCCTCCGCCATTTCTGCAAATTCCAGCATGAATCCACCACCAAACACGTCTTCCCTTCACCCCGCCCCACCCCCCGTCGACATTCCATAGGGACCATCCCCTCTGTGACACCCTGGCCCACTCCTCCATCACCCCCAACTCCTCATCCCCTTCCCACTGCACCTTCCCATGCAATTGCAGAAGGTGCAACACCTGCCCCTTTACCTTCTTCCTCCTTACTATCCAAGCTCCCTTTCAGGTAAAGCAGCGCTTCACTTGCACCTCCTTCAATTTGGTCTAGTATATTCGTTGCTCCAATGTGGTCAAAGCAGAGTACACTGGGGACACTAAACACAGACTGGGTGACGACTTTGAAGCAAGCATGACCCAGACCTTCCTGTCGCTTGCCATTTTAACACACCACCCTGCTCTCATGCCCACATGTCCGTCCTTGGCCTGCTGCAATGTTCCCCACCCCTCCCCCCCACAACAAACACTAGATCATCTGCCCACGACAGCATGACTGCACGCTGACATGTTTCACAGCAGCATGTAAAAGGTGTACATTTGGTGGGCTGCATTTTGAGGGGAGCTTGGAGCTGAGTGCACAGTAACGTTGTGGAGCACTTGCAAGGGATGCCTGTTGGACTTCAAGGTTGACGTATGTTGGGTGGGGGCCAAAAGGCTGCCCTGCGATTGAACACAGACACAGCAGAGGTAACGCACAAGCACATGCAGGTTGTGGGGGGAGGGGGGGACGTCGGGGAGGGAAGCAGCCACGCATTAGGGACATCTTATATAAAGTGACCAATACTCTGCAGCTGAGACAGTTCAGGCACTGCCACATTGATATGATTGGAGTCGGACTTCTAGCTTTGCCCACTCAAGCAACGCAGAGGCATCAAAGTGCCACCAAGTGCTTCAGAACTTTTCGTCAATTAACTTTCCTTGAAGTGTGGTCACGGTTCTCGTGAAGGAAAGGCAGCAGCCAATTTGCACACAGCAAGTTCCCACATACAAATGAGTTAATAACCAGGTAAGCTGTTTTCAAGATGTTGGTTGGGAGATAAATATTGTTGGCACTCCAGGGAGAGCTCCACTGCCAAAGAGTCTTTTATGTCTGCCCAATGGATCTTGGATTAATGGGCGGAATCGTCTGTGCCAACTGGTGTTGGATGTGTTTGGTGGTGTGAGTGGACAATATGGTGAGAAGGCCAAAAGTCGAGCACAGGCTGCAAACTAATGAGTGTTTTAGTGGGCTGCAGAACAGTTGGACGACTGGGCATGTGTACAGTTTCCTTGCTAAAGCTGACCATGGAGCAGTCACTGGTGGAGGTGCTCACAGCCCCTTGCAATGTAATTACCCCCGTTTGGACCAGTCTCCCCCATGGTTCAAGCTCACAGTGCAGCCTTGCAATGCGGGTTAGGAGAATGCCTACCCCTGAGCTGAGAGCACAGTATGCTGTCTAGTGGGCAAAGCTGCTGCCATTGGTCGGGTAGAGTGGGGCGGAAGTGGGTAAGGCTTCAGACAGCCATACAATGCACTAATCTCTGGCCATCCTATTGGTAGTCAGCACTCTCCAGGATGCGTTAAGGGGCCTTCAGACTTAGCCAAGAGAGGTTCTTAGTCCACCCATGCTAACCCATCATCTTGCAGGAAGAGTACATCAGGATCATGCAGCCTGGTGAACTAGCTGTATGCCTGATGGCCTACAGAGAGTGAAGACAACGGAGAAGACAGTGATGAAAGCACCTGCTTGCACAAAGGGAGGAGCAGCACCACCTGGAAGAAAGAGCAGCTGGGCTCCCGCACATGCTACCGAAGACCCACAGCGAGCCATCGCTGTTCGGTGTCTAGCTAGACCCTGTGTCTATGGACGCTGCCTTTCATCCCTACAGATGACCGAGAACCAGTGTTGCTGAAGACTGCACATGTCTAGGGAACTGTTCGGTCACATCTTCCAGCACTGCAGCATTTGGTGCCCTGTGGACATGAAAGGAATCCACTGCCGGTGTCCGTGAAAGTGACTGCGGCACTCAATTTCTACACCAGTGGCTCCTTTCTGGGCTCCACAAGTGACCTCTGTGGGATTTCACAAGCCTCCACCCACAAATACATCCATGAAGTCATGGATGCCATCTTTGCGTGGGCACACAGCTTTGTGCATTTTGTCCTGGACCAGGACAGCCAGGATGCAAAAGCGTCTGAATTTACCCAGATCTCGGGTTTCCAACAGGTGCAGGGTACCTTCGACTGCATTCCACGCAGCACTTAGATCTTTGTCACAACATGCAGTGGACTGTGTCAATCACTTGGAATTCCAGTCGCTGAATGTGCAACTGGTGTCCGACCATCAGAAAACTCTCTGCACAGTTTCCAGGGAACGTGCACAACTCCTACATTCTCAGTTAGTCACAGGTCCCTGACATCTTCCAGGGTCCATGGAGGCTATCCCAAACATCGTTAAAATACACTCATAATTAGTGACAGAGAAAGTTAGACAATGGCAGAGAGGTGATCAGGGAGGGCAAAGGTGAAACAGAGCAATGGATGGACACGGATTCAGATCCACAGTAAAGGAGCCCACACAAGCCCCAGAGCCATGGAACCTCTCAGAGAACAGAGTACAGGATTAAAAGCTGTAAACTGGAGATGAATGATCAAGGATACTCAACTCCGAAACAATTTCAGTTTTTAAATTTATAGTCTCCTGCTGGAGCCTGCAGCTGGAAAGGTAACAGGAGCATTGTGTAGGACATGAGTGTCCTTGAGAGAGTGCAGAGGAGATTTACCAACATGGTTCGAAGAATGAGGGACGTTAGCTGTATGGTTAGGTTGGTGAAACTGGGGTTGTTCCCCTTGGAGCAAAGTAGATTGAGGGGAGATTTGATAGAGGGGGACAAGGGCTACCCACAGAGGCCGTGGCTGATGACGCCTATGCGGTGGCCTCAGACTCCAGCAGAGCGACGGTTTAACGAGGCTCATGCTGCAACTCGCAACTTGGTGGAGCAAACCATCGGGAGGCTGAAAATGAGGTTCCGGTGCTTGAACCGGTCTGATGGAGCCCTGCAATATAGTCCACAGAGGGTGTCATGCATGGTCACTGTCTGATTCGCCCTTTACAACCTAGCGCTGCAATAGGGAGAGGAGCTGGCTGAGGAGGAGATGGAGAGCTGGAGGTCTCCTCCAATGAGGAGGATGTCGACAGTGATGAGGGTGAGGAGGTCCTCGAAGGTCACTTTGACGGTGATGAGGCCCTTGCACTGACCAGATGAGGCAGGCACACTCGGGAGGCCCTCATAGCTGCTTGATTTGTGGAGGATGATGACGACATGCAGTGAAGAGACACCATAGATCCTCACATTGCATCAGTGAATGTTTGACTCCAGTCTGGCTTATGGCAGCGCACATACCCTCTGTGAGAATGATCCTGTCATGGGGACACAGTGGAGGCCCTAAAAGCCGCTCAATTGCAGGAGGACGATGATAACATGCAGTGAGGATGCTCCATAGACCTTCACACAGCCTCTGAGAATGTCTGACTCCTGTTTGGCTGAGGGCAGCTCACTTGCACTCTGTGATCATGTCATAGAGACGCAGCCATGAAACTTTAAAAGCATCTGATCCTTTGTCCACCTTCAGCACCTGAGCCCCTTAGAAGCACAGCATCACTGGTCACTGATGCTGAAGAGATGAGGGCCAGCCCCACCTTAAAGGTGCTGAGAGCACACAGAGAGAATGAGGGAACTCTGTGACACCTGCCCACAACATTCTGGCAGCAATGACCAGCATCATCGAGGTGCAGGCAGCAGTAATGTGTCCAGGGAGTGTGAGGCCGGACCATCACTTTTGTCTGAAGGCTGCACAAAGCACAGGGAAGAGGCCCTGGACTGAGACACCTGCCTTTATCTTGTACAGAAAGCTTTCACATCTGAGTGACATGAACACTGCTGATCAGAACAAGGAGCCACAGGCAGGGAGACATTCTTGGGAGTTTATTAACAAAAGTGAACAGTAAGTGATTAGCACCCACGTGCAGGCTGTGCCAAGTGGTTATGGTACTGGGTTTGTAACCCCAAAATCAAGAGTTCAAATCTCACAATGGCAAACTATGAAACAATGTAACTTCATCTGAAACAGATGGAAACGGGTTTGTACTCGAAAGAGTTACATCTTGCTAACCCTGCCGCTGTATTTTGGTGCTCCCTAGGCATCCATAGCTGAGGTGGAGGCAGCCTGCTGTCTGTGATGACCTTGACCGGCATCCACTGGAGGGCTGAGACCTGGAGGGCCCCGGCCTACTTTCAGTGTCCTGCTCTCTGGCAGTGGCACCCTCCTTGGCCAGTGGAGCTGGAGCTGCTAAGGTCACAGGAAGAGGGGATTCGGATGGGCTGGACACTCCCAGAAATCACCTGGATGGATGGCCCCGGAAGGTGCGGGGGTGGGGGGGCTGGGGGGTGGAGGTTACACCTGCTGATCCACCTCCCTTGCTGACTCCTTGAGGAGAAGGGGCAGCTGGAGTGAGATCGGGCTATCCCACATCCCTCTTGTGTACACAATGTTAGAGGCCAACTATGGCCTCAGCAATGGAGTTCAGCTCGCACAGCAGCGCAAGAGCGACATCCTGGACAATGGTCTCCATGAAGACTGACATCCTAACAGTGTTGACCTGAGTGCATTGGCATGCTGGCACTATCACCTAAGCTTGAAGACTGATAGACTCCTCCACCGTGCCTTGCAATCTGAGGAGTGCAGCGGACATCCCTTCCTGATGTTCCCGAGCTTGCCTTTGCAGCTGCAGCAGCTGTGACATGACCGAGTCTAGAGGCTCATCAGCTGACTTGGACTCAGCAAGTTTCTGGCCTCCAGCAGTTCCCCGAGTGCCCTGCCTCCCCCTGCTGTGGATCAGAAAGTGCAATGTGCTCACCAGATTGTGATCCTGAGGCTACTCTAAAGCTAGGTCCCACCGAGGTGTGTGTCTCTACGCTGGGGGAGGGTGTGGGTGAGCGCTGTGATGGGAATTCAGGGAGGGTTTCAGCAGATTCCTCATCTGAGCCTCCGTGGGGGTTTGATTGGAGCCCTGGGTCTTGGACCCTCTTGGCTGTTTCCCAGATGTACCTGCAAAATCAAGGGGAGGTAATTAGTGTATGACAGGGGCTTGTGAAACAGGACACATCACTCACAGCATGGTTATCTGATGGATTTTGCACTGCTGGATTTTCACTTTGTAGAGCACTGCCAACCTCACCGTCAGCACAGGAACAGTTCAGATCCTCGCTGGCCAGCTGGATGGCTCTGTCTTCCGTGGGGACAGTGTTTTCAGACAGTTCTCCACCAGTCTGCGACCACTCTCTCTTGTTATCTGCCAGCTCGTCCTGCATGAATGGAGATGGAGAGGGTATAAGCAGGATGCCTGTCAGGCCAGTGTATGCCCGGCATGTGTGGGTGCTGAGTGGTCCCATGGATGGGCTGAAGACAATGAAGGTGTGTGTGAGAGAGAGAGTGAATGGTGATGTACCTTGAACCGGCAGTGAGTGAGATCCCTGTGGATGTGTGATGGGTTTGTGAGTGTGTGAGTTGAGAGTGATGAGAAGAGTGACTTACCCTGGGGGAACGGAGGAGATCATCCAACCTCTTGCAGCACTGGGTGGCTGCCTCTTTTGCAGGTTGTTGGCATTGACCGCTGCTGCCACCGCCTCCCAAGCCGGATTAGTGACGTTGCCCATCCTGCAGCCAGAGCAGGGGTAGAGGACATCATGGCGGGCCACCACTGCGTCCAAAATGTGCTCGAGAGATGCATTATTGAACCGGGGGGGCTGCAGTCTTTTTGCCTTTCAGGGTCATGTCTTCATGGCAGCAGTGGTGGGCTGGAAGAACTGAGAGTGTGTGCGCATGGCTAGCACTTTCAATATGGAGCCCAGCATGATGGAGCAGTGAGGTGATGGCATGACGGGCAAATGAGAGCCTGCTCGCCATGGAAATGGTGTGTTTACCGGGAACGCATAATTAACGCGGCGGGTTTGGGACGATACGGTGTGAAAAGCCGCCATTGCGGCCGGCAGGTGAAACATCACTTTACCGCCTGCTTCCGCACTTAGTGCAAACCTGGGACGATTCCATCCAATGTCTCATCTGAAAGAAGACTCTCCTGGCACTGCACTGAAATGTCAGCCGAGAGTATACATTCCAGTCTCTGGAATTGAACTTGAACCTGGACCCTTCTGACTCAGAAACAAGAGGTGTTATCACTGAACCATGGCTGATACCCAATGAGGAGTCCAAGCCAGGCCAGCCTTGCTTCAGTTTCCATGCTTGATTTTGGTATTATTTGAATTTGCATGCAACGCAGGGTCAGGCAGCAGAAATATGGACTCAATGGAGGAGTTTTCACATATTCCCTTCTCTAGTTAAAAGTTCCAATTCTGGGTTTATGATGCAACTTTGGAGCAATACTGCTTTGCACTGCTATCAAAGCTGTCATGTAAATGCACCCCTCAATGGATGTTTGAGTTACCTGAAGGATTATCATGGACTCCCCGGCACTCTACATTAACAATGATCTTTAATATACAGCAGGTAACCTCTGCAGACCTTAATCTGTCTCAAAAAGGGCCATCAGCTTTTCATATGGCCCTAGCCTCAAAGATTCCCTCATCATCACGGCAAAATCCTGGAATTCTGCATCTACCACACTCTGGAAGTAGCTGTAGCACACAGGCCGTAGTGCTTTAAGATGAACACTCACCACATTCAAGGGCAATTAGAGAGAGTCACACCCTAAGAGTGGATTTTTTAAAATTCAGAGCAACAGGGAGAAGATTGGAAAGACAGGGAAAATGCTGTTCATGACAGATATTGATAGATTTTGGGCTACTAATGACATCAAAGGCATAGTGGGGAGAATGGAATCGAGGTAATTGATCAGTTGTGATCTGTTTGAGTGGTGGAGCAGGCTCAATGGGCTGAATGGCCTGTTCCTATGTTCATATCTGAGTTTATTGAACTAAGTTTGAGTACCATTTTCCTATAACTCAATCTTTAAATTAAAACAAAACTGGAAATAATGTCAACCCTTCTATGTTTCATAGTGACAACACAGTACTGCTCGCAACAAGCATTTCTCGTTTCTGAGATAGACCCACATTGTCTAATATATCAACTGGTGTAATGTTCAGCACTAGTGGATCTCCCCAGGCATTGAACAAAAGATGGAGCTGTGTATGACCGGACCCCTCTCCTTAAGGTCATATGGTTAAATTGCTGTCACTTGGCACATCCTAAGATTAATTAGAGACCAATTCTAATTAGGAACAATATAAGGTTAGAGGATAATTGATCTACAGCAGTTTGTAACACCCTTACTCATCCCCAAGGACAGAAAAAGAACCAAGAAATGACAGGTGGTCATTTTCTTTACCTTTCTAAAGACTGATTTGTAACAGAAGGCATTTTGCACATGAGGTGTTTAAACTCACACGAGAACAGGGAAAAGTGCAATTAAGGGAGACGTCAATAGCTATAAAGTTAGCCAGAAAAGCGCTGGAGAAGAAGTTGATCTGTCATTGTGTCATTAATTGCAAAGATATTTTCAGCCCCATCTAAGGACAATATAGGTCATGAAAGGATATTATGAGACAGCTTCACACTGATTCTCAAGTTATGGCAGAGCTGCTAAATTAATATCTTGCATAAATCCATACCCCTGTAAATCAGGTTTATGTATGAGATGAGAGGTACTCAGCATTAAACATCCTTATTAACATTAAAATTGATAGGTTAGCAAAATTCAAAATTGTTAGGGCTCAAGGACTGGACCATCTCTTCTTCAGAGTCACATTGGACATTAACTCTGTTTCTTTCTCCACTGATGCTGTCAGACCTGCTGAGTTTTTCCAGCACTTTGTGTTCTTATTTCAGATCTCCAGCATCTGCAGGATTTTGCTTTTGTATTAAACTTAGAGGTAAAGTGATAGAAGTCTATAAACTAAAAGGTTGGATATTGTTCCTATTGATAAGTTATTCCAGTTTAACAGATGGGAAAGGACCAGGGGACATGAGTTTAAACTATGTAAGGGTATAAACAGAATGAATGGTGGTAGTTCTTCTTTTCCCAGTGAATAGTGAGTCTCTGGAATATGTCACCAGCCTGTATAGCGGGTGATGACTCTCTACATCATCTTCAGGAAGAAGGGAATGATTCTTCACTGGAGCAGAGATAGCATCATATAGATGGTAAGTGTCATTGCAGATAATACATGGTCCTTGTGATCTGGACTGCTTTTGATTGGCTGCTGGAGAGGAATTTTTTGTATTAATATCTTTGTTTACTTTCCTCTCTCCCAGGAGATGTTATGGCTGCATTAGGTAAGGGAGGCTGTATTTAACTATGATGATCTGACCATCATTGTATGGAAGCTCTGGTAAACCAACTGTTTTGATCCTGCCCATCAATTTTGTATGTTTGCAGTCTAAAGCGTGACGCTCAATGGACATAATTGGAAAATCATGGAAAACCCACCGGTGATTTCTTTATATTCCCTGTGGCAGAATTCTTTTGGAAAACCATCTCTCTCCCGACTTCTGAAAAGCGGAAAGACTTTTCTAACTCAGTCTAAATTTGAACTCAAGTTCAAAAGATATATTTGGTAAAAATAATTAATTCAGCATCTAATTACCAAAATCAAAGTCAAATTTCGCACAAGATCCAATTCGAGTTGTCAGACCTCCCGAGTTTATCCTGCAGAGTCTAGGAATTGATTATTAATCCCCAGGACACCTACTGAAAGTAACCCTGGAGGAAAATCACATTAACAGTACACGGGCAGAACTTTCCTGTTGGCATCTGAGGGTGGGCCCCACATGTCCGCACATAAGATGATGCGCAGTGACATCGGGCGAGCGTCCTGACGCCATCGCAATATTTCGCCGGGCGGGCGGGTGATGATGTCCGACACGCGCCCGCCATTAATTAACGGGCCACTTAAGGCTCTCGAGGCACCAATCGACGCTGATTTTTCAGCACCCGTGCAATCTTCAGGTCGGCGCATGGGCACAACGGGCAGGCGGGTAGGAGACATTTGTATAAACCTCATCCACGAGGGGGGTATAAGAGGGTTCACTGGGGTCGTGAGTGTGCTCTGTCAAGTATTGATTTTTGAAAGTTACTGATGCTTGTCTGTGTGATCTGCAATACTTCAAAACACATCCCAGCTGCCTTTTCTGGACTCACAACTTTCAGGTCAGCACTCTGCAGTGAGGAATCTTTTCTGGGCCTGCAGGTTTCAGGAAGCCTTCCCTTAGCCTGGGAATGGGAGCTGAACTCTCCACTGGAGGCACCTCCTCTGAGGAGGAAGGGAGGGCTAGAAGGGGGAGGAGGCCAGGAGTGCACATTCAGCCTCCAGGGGAGCCACCTTTGGGAAGACAGGTGCAGGCACAAGAGGGGCAGGGCCAAGAGGTAGTCCAAGGCGGAAGGGGCCACAGAAGAAGCTGCTATCCTCTGCCAGGGTTTACAGGCAGCAAAGCAGCTACCTCAATATGACTGAGGTGCAGTGCTAAGGAGGCTTTGTCTCTCAAGGGAGATAGTCAACTCTATCTGTCAGATGATTGGGCCTGAGATTTCCCCTAACTGTGTGGATGGACACCCCATGCCAATGGCTCTAAGGGTCACAGCTGCCCTCAACTTCTATGCCTCTGGCTTCTTCCAGGGCTCGGAGGGTGATACTTGCAATGTCTCCCAATCAGCTGTCCACACTTGTGTCAAGCAGGTTACAGACACTCTGTTCAGATGGGCATTGACCTTCATCCACTTCCGCTGGGTCCAGGCAAGCCAGACACAGTGAGCCAGAGGCTTTGCAGCCATTGCTGGCTTTCCCTGTGTCCAGGGTGCTATAGACTGTACACATGTGGCCATCAAGGCGCCAGCAGGTGAGCCCGGTGCCTTCGTCAACAGGAAGAGCTTCCACTCCATGAATGTGCAGATAGTGTGTGATCACAGGATGCTGATTCTACAAGTCTGTGCAAGGTACCCAGGCAGCTCCCACGACACCTACATCCTCAGACACTCCCAGGTGCCGGGGCTCTTCAGTGCTCCAGCCCGACTGGATGATTGGCTGCTGGGTGACAAGGGCTATCCCCTCAGAAGGTGGCTCATGACGCCTCTCCCCATCCAAGAACAGAAGCTGAGCAGCGGTACAATAGGAGCCACGGCACCACAAGGGCTGTGGTGGAGAGAACCATCCGTCTTCTCAAGATGCGCTTCCAATGCCTGGACCACTCAGGGGGCGCATCCCAGTACCCCCCAGATCGTGTCTCAGTGATACTGGTTGAATGCTGCGCTCTCCACAATCTTGCGCTGGAAAGGGGCGACACAGTGGACGATGAAGATGTTGGTGCAGTGGCTGCGGCTGCACATGATGAGTCCGAGGATGAGCAGGCACAGGGAAATGCTGAGGGGGTAGACGCTGACCCAGGTGTACTCCAGGGAGGCAGGGACACCCGGGAGGCTTTAATCCAATGACCCTTCAGCTAGCACACCACAGATGGACCACCAGGAAAAGCCTGGGCTGTAGGCTCGATACTCGACAGCTAAGTGCAAAATCTGCCTGGTTAGGAACATTAACTAAGGTCCTTGTTAATAAAGCTGAATGCCCAACAAAGCACTCATTACATTTTTGGTAACCATACACATGCAGAAGAAAAGAGGCACCCTCATCCGTGGTGACATATCTGAATTTAATATGTTAAGCAAACCAACTTATTCCAAAAAAAGACAATAGTGTTACAAATCAAAACAAATCATAAAGACCTCATCTCGGGCCAACAAAAAAGCACCAGTGATAAACCCGTGATGTGCCTAAGGTTCCTTATGTTTACGTTCTGGGTGCTACATCTTGGTGCTGCCCCATCGCTGGGAGTGACTTCTGGACCAGCTGCTGACTCTGCTGTCCTGTTGGCCTTGATGACCTTGGCGGTCGTCCTCTGGCCAGTGAAGCCTGTGCTGGCCCTGCCTGGGAGGGAGTGGCCAGTTCCACAGCTGGCATCTCCTCATTCGCCGCGGCCTCAACAGATACAACAGTCACTGGCAGAGGGGCGGAGGAGCTGCTGCCCTCATCCAGAGTGCCCTGAGAGGTGCCCGCGGAGATGCCAGGCAGCTGCTGCACTGACATGAGGTCCCTTTGGACCTTCCTGCTCACCATGGATGGATGGGCACCGAGCTGGGAAACTTGGTGTCAGACCATCTCCCATACTGGCACTGACCAGCTGAGGTCATTGCCGATGTGAGAGCTTGCTGGTCTGAGCACATCCCCAGGAAGCCCTGATGGGTCTCCTGGAGTAGCCTCTCCATGAGAGTCACCAGTCTCTCCATGGAGAACACATGGTGCTCGGTCATGAGACTTATTGCTTCGGCGATCGTCCGTGTAGACTCCTCCAAGTGACACCAAGCCAAGCATAGCCTCATGTATCTCCCCCAGATGCTCTCGCACACCCGGCCGCATTTCCTGTGCCTGCTGTGTCACGGATGACTCCAGAGGCCCATCATCAGGCACCAACTGAGCATGTGCCTGGTCCCCTGCAGTCCTCCAACTGCTGATGCCATAGGCACTCTTTGTCTCTGCCAGCTCCTTCAACGACTGTGAAGTGCCCTCACCACTGTGCCCTGGGACACTAGCCGATGTTCGAATTCCCACTGAGGTGCTAGTATCTGCGCTGGTGCCTGCCTGGCAGAGATGGTGTGACGTTGGTGAGACATCAGGGCCCTCAGCTGTGAGAGGGAGTCTCTGCTGCTCCTCTTCCCAGCCCTGCTCCGATGATGCTGAAAGGAAGAACAAGGACATTGAATCAGTTAACATGGAGACAATGACAAAATACATCCCTGTTCCCCAGATCATTATGCGCTCATCCTTCCATAGCCAATGGTCAAGCCATGTTGCAAAATTAAATCAATTAACATTCAGCAGTGTTGGGAGAACAATGCTGACCTCACTGCTGGGCGAACATACCTGGCCGTGGCACCCCAGCCTCACCGACACCAGTGGACCCGGGCACACGGCGCCTCTCTAAATCCGGGGCCTCCTGCTCAAACCGGCTGAGAATGGTCATCGTCAGTCCTCACAAGCGCTGCAGCATTATGTGCATTCTTCTCCTGAAAATGAGAGAAGAGCATTGATTAGTGCAAATTGCACATGGATTCTCGTCACGCACGGCCCACCCCAACCAGAGTGGGACATACCAGGCCTCCAGTGCCTCCTCACCCCGCTGCTGCTGAACACTCACACAAAGGTGCTAGGGGCCTGCTCCCACCCCCTCCCCCCTCCCCCCCATCCCATAACCCCCCTTGGCCACATACTGCCTACGTCACATTAGGCACCACACGGTCTATCCTTCCATAGCAAGGAGGCACAAGCATGTGGAGCGCAGAGGGCAGCAAATGGTTGAAGCTCCCCTCCCAGCATCTCATCACCCTGATCTGGACATGTCCTGCAGTTCCAGCACTGTGCCTGGGTGCTGCTCCTTCAGGCTGTCCCCAAACCAGTCACATGGGACTCAGTGTAACACAAGCTGCGGGGGCAAAACCCATCTCTTCACCACCCTCTCAGGCTGACCTCAGCATGGGCAATATCTGCTGGCCCACCCAGCAAAGGACACAGGCCGTCAATGATTCAATGCAGTCCCTACACTCAGACTTGGGGGCGGGGGGCAGATGGTGGGGGGTGCAGAGGGGGCAGTGAGGGCAGCAGGGGGAGTAAGTTTACTTGCTGGGTTAAGTGACCAATGCCAACATTGTCCTCACCCTTCCTGAGTGCAACAAGTCGTTGAAGCGTTTGCGACACTGGACCCAGGTGTCCAGTCGTGGGAGCTCACCACCTCCGCCACCTCCTCCCAGGCACATTTCGCCATGTGGGGGGGGGCCCTTCTCCTCCCAGCCTGGGGAACCAGCACCTCCCACCGTGCTGCCACCTCTTTGCCACAGTCATCCGAAAAGCGAGGGGCACAGTGGCGCCCCGCCCTACCCTCTGGACCAGCCTGCGCATCAGGAGCCCTCTGGTGAGCCCTTCCACTTGCCATTGTGAGCAGCCTTGTGAAGGCTGCCAGCGCTTCATATAAACAGGCCGCCGGGTCGCAATTGGACATTGCACTCCCTCTGGGGCCCGCCCACTCCCACTATCCTCGGGGGTCACGCATTACGCTGGGCAGGCCTTGATTGGCCCATCTGTGTAAAATGGCGGCGTGGACCTGATCGTGGGCGGCCAACCAGAAAATTCAGCTCTTTGAATGAATCTACCCTATGAAGTGAGAGATCTTGGCGTACAAGTACACGGGTCCCTGAAGGCAGCAGTTCAGGTAGACAAGGTTGTAAAGAAGGCATATGGAATGCTCTCCTTCATTGGCAGAGGTATAGAATATAAATGTAATGATATAATGTTGGAATTGTATAAAACACTGGAGAGGCCACAACTGGAGTATTGTGTGCAGTTCTGGTCACCACGTTACAGGAAGGATGTAATAGCTCTGGAGAGAGTGCAGAGGAGGTTTACAAGAATGTTGCCAGGGTTAGAAAAGTGTAGCCATGAGGAGAGATTGGATAGGTTGGGGTTATTTTCCTTAGAACAAAGAAGGCTGAGAGGTGACTTGATCGAGGTGTACAAAATTATGATGGGAATAGATAGAACGGACAGGATAAAATTGTTTCCCTTGGTGTAGAATTCTAGAACCAGGGGACATAGATTCTTGATAAGTGGCAGACAGTGTAGAGGGGATATGAGGAAGAACTTTTTTACACAGAGGGTAGTGGGTGTCTGGAATTCGCTGCCCAAGTTGGTGGTAGAGGCTGAAACTTTAAACTCTTTTAAAAAGTGCCTGGATCTGCACCTAAAGTGCTGTAAGCTGCAGGGCTATGGGCCGGGTGCAGGAAGATGGGATTAGAAAGGGCACCTGGGTGTCCTCAGGCTGGCATGGACAAGATGGGCCAAATGGACTCCTTCTGTGCTGTAACCTTTCTATGGTTCTATGTTATTTTTTCATTTTCTATCGGCACATAAATAGTAAAAGGTGGTAAAAGGAGGAGTAGGACCGATTAGGGAGCAAAAAGGGGATTTACACATGGAGGCAGGGAGCATGGCTGAGATGTTAAATGAATACTTTGCATCTGTCTTTACCAAGGAAGCAGATGCTGCCCAAGCCATGGTGATAGAGAAGGAAATTCCGTCACTAGAAGGGTTCAAGATTGACAACTAGGAGGTATTGGATAAACTGTCGGTACTTAAAGTTGACAGGGCACCAGGAATGCAGATGAGATGCATTCAAGGATATTGAAGGAAGTGAGAGTAGAAATTGCAGGGGCACTGGCAATAATCTTTCAGTCTTTCCTAGACTCAGGGGAAGTGCCAGAGCACTGGAGAATTGCAAACATTATGTCCTTATTCAAAAAAGGTTGTAAGGATAAGCCCAACAATTACAGATCAGTCAGTTTAACTCTTTCTTGGACTCGAATGCAAGTTCTGTCGAAGGGTCATGAGGACTCGAAACTTCAACTCTTTTCTTCTCCGCCGATGCTGCCAGACCTGCTGAGTTTTTCCAGGTAATTCTGTTTTTGTTTCAGTTTAACTTTGGTAGTGCGGAAGCTGCTAGAAACAATTATTCGGTATTGAATTAATAGCCACATGGAAAAATGTGAATTGATTAGAAACAACCAGCATGGATTTCTTAAGGGAAAATTGTGTTTGACTATCTTGCCGGAGTTATTTGAAGAGGTAACAGAGAGGGTTGATGAGGGTAATGCTGTTGATGTGGTGTACATGGATTTCTAAAAGTTATTCGATACAGTGCCACACAACAGACTTATGAGAAAAGTCATAGCTCATGGAATAAAAGGCCAGTAACAATGTGGATACAAAATTGGCTGAGTAATAGGAAACAGTGAGTAATGGTTAATGGATTTTTTTGGCTGTAGGAAGGTTTGTAGTGCAGATCCCTAGGGGTCGGTATTGGGACCCTTGCTTTTCCTGATATATATTAATGATCTAGATCTTGTTCTGAAGAGGAAAATTTCAAAGTTTGTGGATGATACAAAACTTGGAAGCATCGTAAATTGTGAGGACAATGTAGAACTTCAAAAGGACACAAACAAGTTAGTAGAGTGAGCAAATAGGTGGCAAAGATCAACGCAGAGAAGTGTGAGGTGATTCATTTTGGTAGGAAGAACATGGAGAGACAATATAAAATATAACTCTAAAGGGTGTGCAGGAGCAGAGGGACCTGGGTGTATATGTGCATAAGTCATTAAAGGTGGCTGAACAGTTGGAGAGAGCAGTAAACAAACATACAGTATCCTAGGTTTTATTAATAGGGGCATAAAGTACAAGAGCAAAGAGGTTATGTTGAACTTGTATAAGACACTAGTTAGACCTCTCAGCTGGAGTATTGCATACAGTACTGGGCACCACACTTTAAGTAGGACATGAATGCATTGGAGAGAGTGCAGAAGAGGCTTACAAAAATGGTTCCATGGATGAGAAACTTCAGTTATGAAGATAGATTGGAGAGGTTGGAACTGTTCTCCTTGGAGAGGAGAAGCAAAGAGGAGATTTGATAGAGGGGTTCAACATCAAGAGGGGGTTGGACAGAGTAGATAGGGAGAAACTTCCTGCTCTTGAAAGGATCGAGACTGATCGGGCACAGATTTAAAGTGATTTGCAAAAGAAGCAAATGCGATGTGAGAAAAAACTCTTTCACTGAGGGAGTGGTTCAAGTCTGGAATGCACTGCCTGGAAGTATGGTGGAGGCAGGTTTAATCGAGGCATTCAAGAGGGCATTGGATGATTATTTGAATAGAAACAATGTGCAGGGTTATGGGGAAAGGGCTGGAGAATGGCACTGAATCATAATGCTCATTCGGAGAGCCAGTGCAGACACGATGGGCCAAATGGCCTCACTCTGCACCATAACAATTCTGTGATTCTGTGAACATTTTACTTTATCAGTAATTGAAAGTATTGGAGTTGGTGATGAATCATTCAATTAAGTTGTGAAGAATCTGCTCATTTTCCGATTGACATGGGAAGCTGATGTGCCATGATGTAGGTGTGTTGAATAAATAATGGTGGGATTGGAGGAGTGGGGCAGTGGAAGACAAGACATCATGTGATTTAACTGTCTGGAATACACCCAACCATAATTGGCAACCTTAGATCTAACACAAGACACTGTGGCATTAAGTAGGACCCTAGGATGAGCTGGCTTACTTCCTGTACACGTATTCCACAAATTGGTCAAATAAAGTCTTGAGCTGTTACATGTTACAGTGCACCAACTTCTGACCTATATCTTTGAAGTGCAATGTTTAGTTAGCAGACCAGAGTAATATTACTGATTGTGTATCAATGCAATTCCCTACATTCTGAGTTTTAAAATTTATTCTTTCATGGGATGTGAGCATTGCTGGTAAGGCCAGAATTTGTTGCCCATCCCTAATTGCCCTTGAATTGAGTGGCTTGCTAGGTCAAGGGTCAAGCACCTTGCTTTGGGTCTGGAGTCACATGTAGGCCAGACCGGGTAAAGATGGCAGATTTCCTTTCCTAAAGGGCATAAGTGAACCAGATAGCTTTTTACAACAGTCGATGATAGTTTCATGGCCACTATTACAAAGACTAGCTTCCAATTTCCAAATTTTAGTAATTGGATTTAAATTCCACCAGCTGCTGTGGTGGGATTTGAACCCATGTCTGCAGAGCATAAGCCTGGCCCCCTGGATTACAGTGACACTACCACCACTGTTCCTTCACTGTCGCTGGGTCAAAACCCTGGAACTCCCTTCCTAACAGCACTGTGGGGTGTACCTACACCAGATGGACTGCAGCGGTTCAAGAAGGCAGCTCACCACCACCTTCTCAAGGGCAACTAATGAAGAAAAAATGAATTTAAAAAATGAATTTTAGAAAATGTCACCATTTCCCCTGCCCACTGCAGTTCATATAAAATAAAGAGGCACATTTAAATAACTACACCTGCATGAGCTTCCAAACTGCAAAGTGTTTAGTTGACCCATGCAAATGGGCATGGTTGCTGAATGTGCCAGTGTCCAGATCACACAGCCTCTGGTTGTAATAACATTGAAAGTGCAGCTGTCTCTGCAGGCACTGGTTAAAACCAGCTCCCTGTGAATCAGCAACCCCACTTGTTTACATCACTGCTTCGCCTTTTAACATTGAAGTCACAAAGTGGCAATATAAATGCACCACGAGTCACAAAACATAGGTTATAAAAACAAAAACAGGTGCCAGTTGCCTCTGGCAGAATACTTGCTTAAGCCCCTTAATTAAGTTTAAATTGATAATAAAATTATAGCTGAGAAGCACAGATAAGAGCCAATTTAGTTGTTGATTGACCAGAAAGCATTACAACCCTCAGTTGCCTGAGGCAACACACAATGGAAGATTTCTTACACGAGAACACATTTGAGAAGGGAACATTTTAGTTAGGAATGTGCAAATGATAAGTGTTTCATTATAATAAGAAGATACAAGAGCGGATGCTCAGGTCCATTGTTTAATATAATGACCCCAAAATTCTGAGCCCCATGAGGCACTGGGGCAACACTCAGGTGCTGTCAAGGACGCTGATCCCTTTGGAAATTCTAGGTCAAATTCCAGATCCCGGTGAGTCGAAGTTATATCATTTAACGGAGCACTGTGACTTCAGTGATACTTTAAACGGGGGCAAGCTGTGAGATTGTTTGGTCTGTGACATAAACAACGATGCCGTTCAGTGCCGTTTTCTTGCAGAAGTGGAGATAGACCTGAAGCGTGCCATGGAGCTAGCGCTAGTAATGGAGGGTGAGAGAGGGATTCGCAGGCTCTGCAGAGTGTGCAACATGGCTCCATTCTGCAGCTAGGGCACCAGAAAAATATAGAGAAATACTGGAAGCAGCTCACCAGTAACCCGGAAGTTAAAGTGTTACTGTTGTGGGGGAAATCAGGTACCCGAAGTCTGCAGATTTAAAGAGGCAGAATGCCACTACTGCCACAAAAGAGGGCATGTTGTTAAATAGTGCGGGGCTAGATCAAGGTGGCTACTCAGACATGAGGTCAACTTAAGTGAAGCCAGAAGTTACTGAGATTCACTAGGCTGATTCCTGGGATGAAGGATTGACTTATCTGAAGGCCAGGAAAACTGATCCAATCAGTTGTAAATGGAAAAGTAAATGGAAAACCTCTGTCCATGGAGGTGGGCACAGGAAACTCGACCCCAGTGGTGGGGATAACACATCTTTAAATACCTCAGAGAAGGTACCCAGCCGTTGAGTTTGGAGAAAACTGCTGCTCAGTTAAAAACATATACAGGAGAATCTTAGGGGTGGAGCTTTTTAGCCTTGGTCTTGAAACAAGCATGTAGCCTCATCTGGAGTCTGTAAATAAAGCTTACTGTTTCTTACAAGAAACTAGTCCTGCATTCCAAGTTTATTACAATAATGTTGGAGTGCCAACAGCCACAGTGAGTCCATTCTGAATAAGGACATAAGAACATAAGAAATAGAAGGAGTAGGCCATTCAGCCCCTCAAGTCTGCCCTGTCATTCAATAAGATCATGGCTGATCTGCCCCAGGCCTCAACTCCTCTGTCATGCCAGCGAGGAGCTGGCGAGGAATAGCCCTTAACCCCCCAATGTTTCAAAAATCTATCTACCCCCTCTTTAAGTACTTTCAGTGATCTAGCCTCCACAACTCTTTGAGGTAGAGAACTCTAGATATTCACTACCCTCAGAGAGAAGAAATTCCTTTGCATCTCAGTTTTAAATGAGTGCCCCCTTATTCTGTAACTATGTTCCCTAGTTCAAGATTGCCCCACTAGTGGAAACATCTTCTCAACATCTACCTTGTCAAGCCCCCTCAGAATCTCGTACATTTCAATAAGATCACCCCTCATTCTTCTAAACTCTAATGAATAAAGGCCTAACCTGTCTAGCTGTTCTTGATAAGTCAACCGTTCATCCCAAGAATCAGCCTAGTGAATCTCTTTTGAACTGCCTCCAAAGCCAGTATATCCTACCTTAAATACGGGGACCAAAACTGGACACAGTACTCCAAGTGCAGCCTCAACAACACCCTGTACAGTTGTAACAAGACTTCCCTATTTTTAAACTCCAACCCCCTAGCAATACAGGCCAAAATTTCATTTGTCGCCTTAATTACTTGCTGCACCTGCATGCTAACCTTTTGTGTTTCATGCACAAGAACACCCAGATCCCTCTGTGCTGCACTTTTTTGGAGTCTCTCTCCATTTAAATAATAATACCAAAGTGCATGACCTCACACTTTCCTACATTAAACTCCATCTACCAAGCTTTTGCCCAGTCAAAACAAAAACAGAATTACCTGGAAAAACTCAGCAGGTCTGGCAGCATTGGCGGAGAAGAAAAGAGTTGACGTTTCGAGTCCTCATGACCCTTTGACAGAACTTGAGTGAGTCCAAGAGAGGGGTGAAATATAAGCTGGTTTAAGGTGTGTTGCTGGGGGGTGGGGGGGTTTGGGTGGGGGGAGAGAGAGAGAAGTGGACGGGGTTGGTGTGGTTGTAGGGACAAACAAGCAGTAATAGAAGCAGATCATCAAAAGATGTCACAAACAACAGAACAAAAGAACACATAGGTGTTAAAGTTGGAGATATTATCTAAACGAATGTGCTAATTAAGAATGGATGGTCGCCCAACCTCGGACGGCCTGCTTCTATCTCCTACCCAAAATCCACAAACAGAACTGTCCCGGTAGACCGATTGTCTCTGCTTGCTCCTGCCCCACAGAACTCATTTCTCGTTATCTTGACTCCCTTCTCTCTCCCCTTGTCCAGTCCCTACCCACCTACATCCCTGATTCTTCTGACACCTTACGTCACATCAACAATTTCCAGTTCCCTGGCCCCAACCGCTTCCTCTTCACCATGGACGTCCAATCCCTCTACACCTCCATCCCCCACCAGGATGGTCTGAGGGCCCTTAGCTTCTTCCTCGAACAGAGGCCCGAACAATCCCCATCCACCACTACTCTCCTCCGTCTGGCTGAACTTGTTCTCACAATGAACAATTTCTCCTTCAACTCCTCTCAATTCCTCCAAATAAAAGGTGTGGCTATGGGTACCCGCATGGGCCCCAGCTATGCCTGTCTCTTTATGGCCTATGTGGAACATTCCTTGTTCCAGTCCTACTCCGGCCCCCTTCCACAACTCTTTCTCCGGTACATCGATGATTACTTCGGTGCTGCTTCATGCTCTCGTCGGGACTTGGAAAAATTTATTAATTTTGCTTCCAAACTCCACTCCTCCATCATTTTCACGTGGTCCATCTCTGACACTTCCCTTCCCTTCCTCGACCTCTCTGTCTCAATCTCTGGTGATAGACTGTCCACCAATATCCATTACAAACCTACCGACTCCCACAGCTACCTCGACTACAGCTCCTCACACCCCGCTTCCTGTAAGGACTCCATCCCATTCTCTCGGTTCCTTCGCCTCCGTTGCATCTGTTCCGATGATGCTACATTCAAAAACAGTTCCTCTGACATGTCCTCCTTCTTCCTTAACCGAGGTTTTCCACCCACGGTCGTTGACAGGGCCCTCAACCATGTCTGGCCCATCTCCTGCGCATCCGCCCTCACGCCTTCTCCTCCCTCCCAGAAACATGTTAGGGTCCCCCTTGTCCTCACTTATCACCCCACCAGCATCCGCATTCAAAGGATCACCCTCCGCCATTTCCGCCAGCTCCAGCATGATGCCACCACCAAACACATCTTCCCTTCACCCCCCCTATCTGCATTCCGTAGGGATCATTCCCTCCGGGACACCCTGGTCCACTCCTCCATCACCCCCTACTCCTCAACCCCCTCCTATGGCACCACCCCATGCCCACGCAAAAGATGCAACACCTGCCCCTTTACTTCCTCTCTCCTCACCGTCCAAGGGCCCAAACACTCCTTTCAAGTGAAGCAGCATTTCACTTGCATTTTCCCCAACTTAGTCTACTGCATTCGTTGCTCCCAATGTGGTCTCCTCTACATTGGAGAGACCAAACGTAAACTGGGCGACCGCTTTGCAGAACACCTGTGGTCTGTCCGCAAGAATGAACCAAACCTCCCTGTGGCTTACCATTTTAACACTCCACCCTGCTCTCTTGCCCACATGTCTGTCCTTGGCTTGCTGCATTGTTCCAGTGAAGCCCAACGCAAACTGGAGGAACAACACCTCATCTTCCGACTAGGCATTTTACAGCCTTCCGGACTGAATATTGAATTCAACAACTTTAGGTCTTGAGCTCCCTCCTCCATCCCCACCCCCTTTCTGTTTCCCCCTTCCTTTTGTTTTTTCCAATAAATTATATAGATTTTTCTTTTCCAACCTATTTCCATTATTTTTAAATATTTTTAAATCTTTTATGCTCCCCCCACCTCCACTAGAGTTACACCTTGAGTGCCCTGCCATCCATTCTTAATTAGCACATTCATTTAGATAATATCATCAACTTTAACACCTATGTGTTCTTTTGTTCTGTTGTTTGTGACATCTTTTGATGATCTGCTTCTATTACTGCTTGTTTGTCCCTACAACCACACCAACCCCGTCCACTTCTCTCTCTCTCCCCCCACCCAAACCCCCACCTCCCCCCCCAAAACACACCTTAAACCAGCTTATATTTCACCCCTTTCTTGGACTCACTCAAGTTCTGTCAAAGGGTCATGAGGACTCGAAACGTCAACTCTTTTCTTCTCCGCCGATGCTACCAGACCTGCTGAGTTTTTCCAGGTAATTCTGTTTTTGTTTTGGATTTCCAGCATCTGCAGTTTTTTTGTTTTTGCCCACTCAACCTATCTATTTCTCCTTGCAGATCCCTTATGTCCTCATCACAACCTGCCCTCCCATCTATTTTTGTATCGTAAACAAATTTGGATACGTTACACTCTGCCCCTCCTCGAAGTCATTAATATAGATAGTAAATAATTGAGGCCCTAGGACTGATCCTTGTGGCACTCTACTAGCTACGCCTTTCCAACCTGAAAAAGACCCATTAATCCCGACTCTTTGTCTTCTGTGTGTTAATTAATCCTCAACCCATGCTAATATATTACCCTCAATGCCGTGAGCTCTTATCTTGTGCAGCAACCTTTTATTTGGCATCTTATCAAATGCCTTCTGGAAATCTAAATACACTACATTTACCGGTTCCCCTTTATCAACTCTGCTTGTTATATCCTCAAAGAACTGTAGCAAATTTGTCAAACATGATTTCCCTTTCACAAAACCATGTTGACTCTGTTTGATTGTGTTAAGCTTTTCTAAATGTCCTGTTATTTCTTCCTTAATAAGGGACTCTAGCATAGTCCCAATGACAGATGTTAGGCTGACAGGCTCATAGTTTCCTACTTTTTGTCTCCCTCCCTTCTTGAGGGAGGGAGAGGCGTCACATTAGTGGTTTTCCAATCTGCTGGGACCCTCCCAGAATCCAGTGAGTTCTGGAATATTTCATTGCCTCCACTATCTCTGCAGCCACTCCGTTTAAAATGGCGCATTTATTTCCTATTACTTGCTATTACTGTGCGGAACAAGGGGAGATGTTTGCTTAGTGGTAATGTTACTGGGCTAGTAATCCAGAGACTCAGGATAACGTTCTGGGGATGTTGGCTTAAGTCACACCTGGTGGAATTTAAATTGAATTCATAATTCGGAATTGGAAAAAAACACGAGTCTCGGTAAAGGTGACAGCTATCATCAATTGTTGTAAAAACCCATCTGATTCACTAATATCCTTTAGGCAAGGAAATCTGCTGTCCTTATGTAGTCTGGCCTGCATGTGACTCCAGACCCACAGCAATGAGCTTGACTCTTAAGTGCCCTCTGAAGTAGTGTGGCAGCCACTCAGTTCAAGAACATTGAACGATGGGCAACGAATGCTGACCTTGCCAGTGATTTAAAAAAAAGGGAGTGGAAACAATAAAACCTTTAAAGTGAATATTTTTATCTCCACGGAAGAGATGTGAATGAACCGCCAAAGTTGGACTGACCTAAAGCTTCTTGCTGTCCCAACGAAACCCCACTACCCCCAACCCCACTAGTATTCACTAATGCAGCAACATAGGTGAATTAAATACATTAGATGGAGAACTGTCAGCCTAGACAGGCTTCCCACAGATTCTCATGCAAGTGAGGCTAAGAATACAGTAACGGGTTGCTGACGATCCAAACCCTGAGGTACAGACTGCCAGGGGTGTTTCCCAGCAACCTCTGTCCTAAGTGAGGCAGAGCAGAGGGGAACAGTTATCTATATCATACACCCTAAACCTTGAAGTGACCCCTAGGAGAAGTGCGATAACATGGCTAAAGAGAGTCCAAAAACCCAAGAGGCAATGGAAATATAAAATCGACAGCCAACCCACTATCATCCTGTTTATGCTACTGCACAGTCAGAATCTAAACTCCCACATACAACAATGTGATAATGACCAGAAACCAATATAAGGGGAAAACAACAATTTATACCGTATGAGAAGAGATTGCTGATTGGTTAGCAAGTGGACTCTGATTGGTAGACTCATTGCCATAGAGAATGCACCAATTGGTGGTGATTGACAGTTAACTGCCAAACCTTGTTTGCAATTTAAACCAGATCTTTCCATCAAAATATTAAGGTACCTTTTCTCCTTATAGAACCTAATGAACATGTTCTGTATTTCCAACATATTTATTTTAGATTTCCGTTTCTCCCTTTTTTTCATGTTTGACGGGTTAATAGTTTAGTTTTTGAGAGTTCCATTAATCCTATGACCTGTTTGGTTCCCGTTCATTAAGTCCAATGTGTGTTTTATTATTCACAGAGGGATATTGCGTCTAATTTTTAGAAGTAGTTGCTCTTAAAGCACCATTACAACACCCTCACTCAGGGCTGGAATGAAAACACACAAACACACACACAAAAGAAAAGAAAAATCTGGTATACAGAGGTTTCCATGATTAAAAGGTAGCACAGTTGCAGTATACACACATTTAATTTACATGATTTGACAAATGCTTAATTGAGGTAAGCTACTAAACTAACTTTGGTTCTTTGTAAAGTAATGGAACAAAGATCTGGTAATACTTAGATTGAGTAATTGCATTTTTCGCTGCCAAGTTTGTAAAATATTACACTGCAGTCACAATCAAGGTTGAAATGTTACTAGCACCAGGTACATAGATAAATGTTTGCTCCAGTGAGATGTAAAAAAGAAAAACTTGCATTCATATAGCACTTTTCATGACCACTGATGTCTCAAAAGCACTTTACAGCCAATCAAGTGTCGTCATTGTTGTAATGTAGGAAATGCAGCAGCCAATTTGCACTCAGCAAACTCCAACATACCATGATGTGATAATGACCAGATACCAATATAAGGGGAAAACAACAATTTATACTGTATGCAAAGAGAGTGCTGATTGGTTGGCAAGTGGACTCTTATGGGTAGAAACATTGCCATAGAGAATGCACCAGTTGATGGTGATTAACAGTTATCTATCAAGCATTGTTTGAAATTTAAACCAGGCATCTTGACCTTGATTGGTCAAGACATTGCCTTGAGGAATGAGTCGGCAAAATGCTGTCACTTATTTTGTTTAGCTGAAACTGGTGCAATGTGTATACATATTCTTTCTGTCTGCAAAGAACAAGGCCCTGTGTATTAACATATGTAACTCCCAGTATACACAAACACATTACGAGCCCGACTGACAACCTTAAATTGGTTCTCAGTGTAATTCTTAGCACACTGAGGATTATTTAGCAAATGTCTAATCGTGGAGTCACATCTAATTTCAAACAACACTTAGCAGTTAACTTTCAATCATCATCAATTGGTACACTTCCCATGGCAACTCTTCTAACAATCAGAGTCCACTTGCCAACCAATCAGCACTCTCTTCTCATACATTATAAATTGTTTTTTCCCCTTATGTTGGTATTCTTGCAAAGTGTCCTGATGAGTGCAAGAGGAAAAACTTTGATATGTCTCTTTTTTCAGCAATACTCCAATTCTATACCACCAAATGACTATTTAATAACCAGATAATGATGTTGATTGAGAGTTAAATATTGGCCAGGCCACTGGGGATAACTCCCCGTCCTCTCTTCAAAATAGCGCCATGGGACTTTTACATGCACCCAAGCAGGCAGATGGGGCCTCGGTTTAGCATATTATCTGAATGACAGCATCTCCAACAGTACGGCACTTTCTCAGCACTGCGATGGACGTCAGCATAGATGGTTTCAAACCTAGAACTTGAACACAGAACCTTGTGATTCAGAGGCAAGCGTGCTACAAGCTGAGCCACAGCTTGAAGAGTGGAATTTCAAAGATCAGGAATATTACCATTCTGCTGTTTACACAGAGGCAAAAGAACCCAGAAATCCTGGTAACGCGGAGCTTCTGGTAAATTTAATGGCAGGACCTCATTAACATTTTTTTCAAAAGTCCCATTTCCTGTCCAAAAGCCAGACAGATTGACGGGCTGGCCAGAAAGCCAAAGCCAGGGCCTATGGGGACAATCCCTAGCAACTGGATGAGAATCGGGCCTGGCAGTCAGGGAGGGAGGGAGAGATTGCAGGAGAAGGTTTGCTCGAGGGAGCCGCGATGTGCACTCCCTGCTCTTCCTAGCTCACCAAGCAGAGCTATAAACAACGCATTCGCCTGCTTGTACCAGCTTCCCCTGTCTCTCATTTCACCGCCAGGTTTTGCTGAGAGTACGAAATTTAAATCAACCCCCTAACTGCACCGTGAGAGTCTGATTTAAAATTCATGGTTTGTCGAGAGCGGGACAGAGACAGGACACAGACCATGATGTCATAACCGCTGCAGCAGGCAATGCTTGTAGCAGATTGGAGCCTCATTGTGCAAGGTCAAATTAAACCCCCCCCACCCCCCCCCCCCCCCCCCCCCCCCCCCACCATCTATCACTTAGCATGAGTTTTCAGTGCTAAGTGTCTTTCAGTGCAATGATCGATGTTATTGCTCTGCTAAAAACCACGGAAATTGTCAGTACCAGTGCTCCAACAAATGGATTGGAAGGTCCATGAATGTGTTTTTCAAGACTCAACATATCATTATACAACACCCAAAGCTGGTCATAATGAAATAGCAGCACTGCATTTATACAAAGCCTGACTAAGCGTTTTAAAGCTATTATATATACCAGGCTTGTCCAATGCTTCATGGAAGGGGCCAAATTTCCATTTTTTTCTCACTCAAAGGGGCTGATGAGCAAATTTTGGAAAGATAAGGGGCGGAGTCGGCCTGGATTTGTATGAATTGCGGTAGGGGGGGGGTAAAACGATGCTTCACCTGTCGGCCGCAATGGCGGCTTTTCAGGCCGTATCGTCCCAAACCCGCCGCATTAGTTATGCATTACCGGGAAACACGCTGTTTCCACGCCAGGCGGGCTCTCAATAGCCCGTCACGCCATCACCTTGCCGCTTCATCACGCCGGGCGCCATATTAAAGTCCAGCCACATGCGCACATCTCAGGGCTTCCAGCTCAGGAATACTGCAGGGAAGATGTTCACGAAAAGGCTAAAAGACTGCAGCCCTCAGGTTTAGTGACACATCACTGGAATGCCTTTTGGACACTGTGGAGGCTCGCTGCAATGTCCTCTAACCCCACTCTGGCCGCAGGATGGGCAGCAGTGGTGGCATTGGAGGTCAGCGCCAATGACCTGCAAAAGAGAACAGCCACCCAGTGCTGCAACAGGATGAATGGCCTCATCCATTCCCCCAGGGTAGCACACTCCTCTCATCACTCTCAACTCACACACTCTCAAACCCATCACACAGCCACAGGGATCTCACACCTCAAGGGACAACACCACGAGGTTCACATCCTCTCGAGCTTACGTCCTCATCCTGTCCATGGCTCCACTCACCACACAAACATTTCACTCAGCGCCATGTGTCCTGCTCACACTCTCTCCATCTGTTTTCATGCAGGAGAAGCTGGCTCACATCAACAGGGAGAGGTCCCAGACCAGGGGTGGAGTGGCCGACATTAGGCCCCTCACTCACTTTGAGGAGTGCACCATCGCGCTGCCTGGTGAGGATGTGGACCATGCCTGCACCGATGGTGAGGTCGACAGTGAACTCCCTCATGAGGATCCTGCACCACATCATCCCTCTCTCAACACAACTGGGAGTTTCTCTCTCTCCTGCTTCTGACTCTGCTGCCCTGCACTAATTATCTCTACTTTGGTTCACAGGGAGCTCTGCCAAGCGACTGACACCCTCAGCCAGCCAGTCCCTCAGCTCCATCCACATCCTCACCTCCAGCCAAGAGGAAACCTCCTCCATTGAAGAGCTGGAAATAAGCAGCCTGGAAAACCAGTCACAGTGCCTACCCACACCCTCCACCAGCACGGAGACACACACCTCAGTGAGACCGAGATCTAGAACAGGCTTGGGCTCACAATCTGGTGGTCACCGTGTGGACACATGTCCGCAGCAGGAGGAGGGAGGTTTGGCTGAGTTCCTTGGCGCTCGGAGGACTGCTGGGGAAGAGGCATCTGTGAGGTCCAAGTCAGGTGACAAGCCTCTAGATTTGGCCTTCCAACTCATCCTGGAGAGTCAGCAGAAGGCGGGGGAACACCACACAGAGCTATTGGAAGCCCTCAACAGAGTGACACGTGGGTTGGAGGAATGCGTCCACCCGGTCTCTGATGAAGTGGTGCCCACATGTACACGTATGGAGGTCTCCATGGCGAGGATGGCGGATGCCATGGAGACCCTGGTCTAGCAGAACATGGAGATGTGTGCAGACTGTACTCCGCAGGAGCCAAAGGTGTGTTCCTGCAGTGGCGACGTGAAGGGGAAGCAGGGCACTTCGACATCCCTCCAGGTGCTCCTTCCCCTCAAGAAGTCAGGCCAGGACCCCCAGGCCCCTGAAGGGGGGAGGAGGAGCAGCCCCTGGGTCATCCACTCAGGAATCTCAGAGGCTGTCATCTCCATCCGAGTCCCCTTTGCCTGTGAGCCATTGTGAGATCAGAATCCCCTGCAACTGGACTGTATAAAATGTGATGAAAAATCCCCAAAACCCCCACAGACAAATACTGTGAACAAAAGCCCAACCTCAAAACAAAATACACTGGGGCAGGGATTAATCTCAGACAATCCAACATCACAACAGAACTGATACTATTAAAAGGACTGGAACTTAAGACATCATCACAACAGTGAACACAGGATAACCACCATCGAGTAATCTAATTAAGAAATGAAGGAGGCCATTGTCACAACCAAATGGCCCCAGACAACATCCATTCACTCCTGTCACAGAAGGAGAAATGGCAGATGGAGTTTAATCCGGACAAATGCAAGGTAATGCATTTTGGAAGGTCTAAAACAGGCAGGAATTATACAGCAAATGGCAGAACCCTTAAGTGCATTGACAGGCAGAGGGATCTGGGTGTACAGGCCCACAGGTCACTGAAAGTGGCAACGCAGGTGGATAAGGTAGTTGGGAAGGCATATGGTGTATTGAGTATAAAAGCTGGGAAGTCATGCTGCAGCTGTATAGGACCTTGGTTAGGCCACACTTGGAATATTGCGTGCAATTCTGGTCGTCACATTACCAGAAGGATATGGAGGCATTGGAGAGGGTGTAGAGGAGGTTTACCAGGGCGCTGCCTGGTCTGGAGGTTATTAGCTATGAGGAGAGGTTGGAGAAACTCGGAGTGTTCTCACTAGAGCGACGGAGATTGAGGGGTGACTTGATAGAAGCTTACAAAATTATGAGTGGCATGGACAGATTAGATAGTCAGAAGCTTTTTCCCAGGGTGGAAGAGTCAATTACTAGGGGACATAGATTTAAGGTGAGAGGAAAAAACTTTAGAGGAAATGTGCGGGGCAAGTTTTTTACACAGAGGGTAGTGAGTGTCTGGAATTCGCTGCCAGAGGTGGTGGAGGAAGCAGGTACGCTAGTGGTGTTTAAGAGGCAGCTTGACAAATACATGAATAGGATGGGAATAGAGGGATATGGACCCCGGAAGTGCAAAATGTTTTAGTTTGACAGGCAATTTGATCGGCGCAGGCTTGGAGGGCTGAGGGGCCTGTTCTTGTGCTGTACTTTTCTTTGTCCTTTGTTCTTTGAGAGAAACCTTTCACATAAAGATCAGCTTCGGAGCCAGAGATACCTCACCTTGGTGGGATTCATTGTTTTCAGTTGTGGAAACAACATCAGCACTGACACCACCCCCCCCCTCCACCTCTCTGTCTCTCTATCTCTCCGCCCCCCACACACACACCTTAAACCAGCTTATATTTCAACTCTTTCTTGGACTCGAACTCAAGTTCTGTCGAAGGGTCATGAGGACTCGAAACGTCAACTCTTTTCTTCTCCGCCGATGCTGCCAGACCTGCTGAGTTTTTCCAGGTAATTCTGTTTTTGTTTTGTTATCAGCACTGAGTAAGTCTGTCTGGAACAGACTTGAAGGATCAAAGAAAGTGCTAAGCACTAACTATTTAGTAGGATGGCCTCAGGAAATGTGTTCATGATATTTTGATAAGAATCATCATAAAAAGGACAAGAGCGAAGGGTTTGGCACTGCAGTCAGAAGAAGGGTCGAGTTTGATGCCTTGACTCAGGCCTAAGTCAACACCGGACAGAGCAGCTGTGTTGGGATTGTAAGTGTTTTCAGCCATATGGTGATACTGGCCTGAAGGTTTGGGGCTGTACTCAAGAAGGAGGGTGAGGAAGGGTTGTGAACCTACAGTTCTTACCAGGAGGACAAATCTTGTGTAGGATTGTAAGTTATCAGCCAAATACGAGGGGATTAGGGCTAACTTAAGACTTAGTAATTTAAGAGTAACGACCAAATCCAGAGAGTTTGGGTCTGAACTAAGTATGGTTGGGGCAGAAATGTGGGGTTTTGCGCGTGGTTTTTCCAGTAAAGGATTTTCCTAATAAGTCGTGGTGACTTTGTGTGTTTTGGTTGGGAGCCAAGGTCGAATCGTTAAGGGATTTAAATCAGATGAACCAACGGAGGTGTCGTGTCATTTAAACCAGATTAGAGTTTTGTGTTAGGACGTTAGGACATTTATTTCTAATAAACAGCAAGTTTGTAGTTGAGCCAAACCCTGTGTCAGTGCAGTTTTGTTCTCTGTAATATCCTAAAGTCCAAGAGCCATTGAAGGAGGGGAAGGGGAATGGAAATTGCTCAGAGAATCTGGCGGCCATGGACAAAATACTGGACAAGGCCAAGGGCACGAAACCCTCATTGGAGGATCGGGTATCAGAATGTGTGGGAACCAAATTCAACTTTTCAGCATCTTGGATGCAGGAGCTGATGTCCGGAGGAGAAGGCAGCGGAATGGGTGGGAGGCAGCACACACAAGAAATCAAAGGGAAAGGCGCTTTGGCTACTGTGTATGTAGGGGCAAATTCAAATTTTGATGGAGAAATTTAAGCAGGTACGGGAGGAAGGGAATGAGCTGGAGGACAGGGCAGTCGCTAGAGAAGCTGTGGTGAATCAGCTGGTGGCAGAATTAAATAGTGAAAGGCAGGAGAGGAAAGCGCAGGAGGAGAACTCAAGGAGTACGGTAGAGTATTTGCAGTGTCAGGTGACGGAGAGTGAGAGAGAGTGCCGGACGCAACGTGTGCAGCGTGCCAGATACCTGGAGAGGGCCACCAAGGCTGAGGGGCAACTGACGGACATTAAGGTGAGGTAGAGGGTAGTCCAGAGTCAGGCGTATGAAGGGGCAAACCACAGCCCCTGTAGGGAAAAGATCAGGAAGCTGACCCTGACATTATCAGGGGCCAGGGGCGTGGTTTGCCTCACCACTCTGGGAAAGGGTGGAGTTGACTGGGATGAAGAGGGGAACAAGCCCAATGATGGGATCCGGTACAGCGGGAGCCGACTGGCTCCAAAGGCCCACCGAGACCCACCTGCCCCCCTGCAGCAGCCAACGTTCAGCCCAACCCCGGCAGGCGGTGGGCTGACGCTGTTGCAGGGTGATTACAAGGTGCCCTGTACGACCCTACGGCTGCCGGAGAGATGCCAGCCGGTGTACCCGCTAAAGCTAAAACATGGAGGGGGACGCCTCCGTCCACTTCACCAGCACAGGACAGACACGGGGGGGATTAACAACTGCCACGGTGACTGGATCAAAAAACTTCTCTCTGTGCCGTAACTTTCTGTGGTTCTATGGAAAGGTTTAGCGAAGCTTATCTGCAGCCATTAAGGTGGGGGGGGGGGAAGCAATACAAACAGTTTGAAGGATGAGATTTTGGTTGTGTTCGGCACACGGTCATACAGGTAGAGCAGAGCCGGCAGTTAGGGGGTGAGCCACATGATGCTTTGGCAGACAGGTTATGGCCCACGTAACTGAAAGCAACCTGGGGGCAGGGGGAAACCAGGACCGATTGCAGCTGGTAGGCATCGCCAGGAATCATTGGCTGAGGACCCTAGTTTGCCACGGATTAGAGCAAGGGCAGTCATGGTTCTCTGAGGACCTGACCAATACTGAGGCAAGGCTACTAATGAAGCTGACCCAGGAGAGGAGCTCAAGCAGAAGGGAAAGGTGTGTGAGATGAGAGGGAACAAGGGTGGCAGAAGGGATTGGAAGCAAGAAGGGGGTAGCATGGACAGGGCACGTTTCAACTGCGGAAGGACGGGACACTGGCTCAGGTTTCCGAAAGGTGGGGGAAACCAGGATTTGGAGGGTCCTGGGGATCAAAGCCAGCAGGAAGTAGAGGGGGCGGAGGAGAAGGTTAACAGGGCCTCCTCAGGATCGGAGCCTCGGGGAGCTGGGGGTGGGGAAGGAAAGGGTGGACGACCAGGTAAAGCTTCTGCTGGCTGCATTGCAGCAGGTCATGGGGCAAGGGACAGGGAAAGCCTGACGCTGCAGTGAGCAGCGAGAGGCCTAACACCCCTGCTCCTTCCCAATGACTAAGCCATGCCCAGCCTGAGCACCCATGCCCACTTAAATATGATGAGTGGGAGAGACCCTGCATAAAAGTTAAACTGCGGGACGTATGGTTGGGGGCGGGGGGGGTGGATATTTGGTGGATATCAGGGCTTCCCGGATCGCCCAACCCAAACAGTTCTCCCTGGACAAGCGGGACTCCATGGCCAGAATCTTCTGCCGGCTGGGAGCTGGCACAGGTGGGCACGGAGCCGTCCGCCACCCACGATTGGCTACGCGCCGCCATTTTATATGGACGGGCCAATTAAGGCCCGCCCAGCATGATATGTGCCCGGTAGTGCTCAACGCTCCCTGTGTGTGCGAGGGGGGAGGAGGGAGAGTCGGGGTCTGGGCTGTTCCACACATGCACACGATAGAGCACAGAAACCTCCCTGAGGCACAGAGCTGCCTCGGGGAGATTGAGTTCAAATTGAAAGTTTAAAATAAAGGCAGATTAAAATTATTTAGACACGTCCCCTCTTGTAACAAAATACTTCATGAAACATCCCGCCCGTGGATGAGGTTCCATGAAAAACATGGAGGTCGCCTGTCCGCCAACCTTAAGGTTAGACGGGCAGTCCTGTTATTTATGTAAATTAGCCTCCTAATGGCCTTAACAGGCCCTTGACAGTCTGGTGGACGAGCAGCAGCCTCTGGCCTGTACCCGCCGAATGGAAAATCGGATGCACACCCTACCTCATCGCCCATCATTTTACACATCGATGTGTGGGGCCCACCCCCATACACCAAAGAGAAAATTCTACCCCATTTAAATTGATGGGCTTTACAGGGAAAGAGCAGGCGGGGGATGGTATCGAACCCCTTGCCGAAAGAGTTGGGACACCTTTCCACTCAGTGGAAATGCGTCTTGATACAACGGGAACAGACCAGCGCAGGGGTCCTGGGGGCCCACTTCATGCTAGCCCACCGTGTCATTGTAGACATGAGAAACCATTGTTCATGGGGTGTCATCGACTCAGACGAGCCAGAGGAGATTGTCGTAATCCCCAAGGATGACAAGGTGAAGGGTGGCGTCTGCAGCCGAGGGGACGCTACAATTTAGATCAATTAGATCACACATGCCACCTATCGGAGGCATGTGTGAGACAACCTCACCATATTCGCCACCCACGGACACAACTTTGGTAGGGTAACTGGGGTAGAGGTGAGAGCACAGGGAGATCCGATGTCACAGCCTCAGAAACAATACAATTTCCCCACATTAACTCACTGACCTCCTCCTTCCCACTCCCAGAGTCTGTGTCTGCCTCCGAGTCCCCACCGAACACCCTCACTGTCCCTTCTATCACTACCATTGAACCCGCAACCTCCCACCCTATCATCTCACTCTGTCCACGCTCATTCTCATCATTCCCTCATACTACACTCCACACCTGCCCTCAGGTCACTCCCCAGGAGGTAGTCATGGACCCATCAGCCCCCTCCCTTGCAAGTGCACCTGGCCATCCCCCTTTCCGGACCCCTTCCCCTTGCTAGAACACTTTCCCCCTCCTGACCCCTTCCTCCCTTGAAACCCCTTGCCCCCTCCAGGCCCTTCCTCCCCCACACTGTAACCTCTTCCCCCCAAGTCCTCCCAACCCCCCAAAACTCCACCCCCATTTAGTCCCTCCCCCTTCCTGACTCCTTACTTCTTCCCACACCATCTTGTGTGAAATTGAATGGACGGGATTCCCTCTGGGTTCTCCCCCACCCTGACCACGCTGGGGTGGGCAAGGCCTTGGACAGGAAGCCCACTCTTGCCCCAATTTAGGCTCTTAAGTGACAAATTATTGGCCACTTAAGGGCCATTTCCCACCCAAGGAGGATTGAATTTGCATTGGTGAAGCCTGAAAATCAACAGAATTACATCTTGATTGGGAAATGGGAGGGTGCGTCCAGTGGAAGTGGGAGGGTGTGTCCAATGGAAGTGGGACGGTGCGTCCAATGGAAGTGGGAGGGTGCCTCCAATGGAAGTGGGAGGGTGCCTCCAATGGAAGTGGGAGGGTGCCTCCAATGGAAGTGGGAGGGTGCCTCCAATGGAAGTGGGAGGGTGCCTCCAATGGAAGTGGGAGGGTGCCTCCAATGGAAGTGGGAGGGTGCCTCCAATAGAAGTGGGAGGGTGCCTCCATTGGAAGTGGGAGGGTGCCTCCAATGGAAGTGGGAGGGTGCCTCCAATGGAAGTGGGAGGGTGCCTCCAATGGAAGTGGGAGGGTGCCTCCAATGGAAGTGGGAGGGTGCCTCCATTGGAAGTGGGAGGGTGCCTCCAATGGAAATGGGAGGGTGCCTCCAATGGAAGTGGGAGGGTGCCTCCAATGGAAGTGGGAGGGTGCCTCCAATGGAAGTGGGAGGGTGCCTCCAATGGAAGTGGGAGGGTGCGTCCAATGGAAGTGGGACGGTGCCTCCAGTGGAAGTGGGAGGGTGCCTCCAATGGAAGTGGGAGGGTGCCTCCAATGGAAGTGGGAGGGTGCCTCCAGTGGAAGTGGGAGGGTGCCTCCAGTGGAAGTGGGACGGTGCGTCCAATGGAAGTGGGACAGTGCCTCCAATGGAAGTGGGAGGGTGCATCCAATGGAAGTGGGAGGGTGCCTCCAATGGAAGTGGGAGGGTGCCTCCATTGGAAGTGGGAGGGTGCCTCCAATGGAAGTGGGACGGTGCCTCCAATGGAAGTGGGAGGGTGCCTCCAGTGGAAGTGGGAGGGTGCCTCCAATGGAAGTGGGAGGGTGCCTCCAATGGAAGTGGGAGGGTGCCTCCAATGGAAGTGGGAGGGTGCCTCCAATGGAAGTGGGAGGGTGCCTCCAATGGAAGTGGGAGGGTGCCTCCAATGGAAGTGGGAGGGTGCCTCCAATGGAAGTGGGAGGGTGCCTCCAATGGAAGTGGGAGGGTGCCTCCATTGGAAGTGGGAGGGTGCCTCCAATGGAAGTGGGAGGGTGCCTCCATTGGAAGTGGGAGGGTGCCTCCAACGGAAGTGGGAGGGTGCCTCCAATGGAAGTGGGAGGGTGCCTCCAATGGAAGTGGGACGGTGCCTCCATTGGAAGTGGGAGGGTGCCTCCAATGGAAGTGGGAGGGTGCCTCCAATGGAAGTGGGAGGGTGCCTCCAATGGAAGTGGGAGGGTGCGTCCAATGGAAGTGGGACGGTGCCTCCAGTGGAAGTGGGAGGGTGCCTCCAATGGAAGTGGGAGGGTGCCTCCAATGGAAGTGGGAGGGTGCCTCCAATGGAAGTGGGAGGGTGCCTCCAATGGAAGTGGGAGGGTGCCTCCAATGGAAGTGGGAGGGTGCCTTCAATGGAAGTGGGAGGGTGCCTCCAATGGAAGTGGGAGGGTGCCTCCAATGGAAGTGGGAGGGTGCCTCCAATGGAAGTGGGAGGGTGCCTCCAATGGAAGTGGGAGGGTGCGTCCAATGGAAGTGGGACGGTGCCTCCAGTGGAAGTGGGAGGGTGCCTCCAATGGAAGTGGGAGGGTGCCTCCAATGGAAGTGGGAGGGTGCCTCCAGTGGAAGTGGGACGGTGCGTCCAATGGAAGTGGGAGGGTGCGTCCAATGGAAGTGGGAGGGTGCCTCCAATGGAAGTGGGAGGGTGCCTCCAGTGGAAGTGGGAGGGTGCCTCCAGTGGAAGTGGGACGGTGCGTCCAATGGAAGTGGGACAGTGCCTCCAATGGAAGTGGGAGGGTGCATCCAATGGAAGTGGGAGGGTGCCTCCAATGGAAGTGGGAGGGTGCCTCCATTGGAAGTGGGAGGGTGCCTCCAATGGAAGTGGGACGGTGCCTCCAATGGAAGTGGGAGGGTGCCTCCAGTGGAAGTGGGAGGGTGCCTCCAATGGAAGTGGGAGGGTGCCTCCAATGGAAGTGGGAGGGTGCCTCCAATGGAAGTGGGAGGGTGCCTCCAATGGAAGTGGGAGGGTGCCTCCAATGGAAGTGGGAGGGTGCCTCCAATGGAAGTGGGAGGGTGCCTCCATTGGAAGTGGGAGGGTGCCTCCAATGGAAGTGGGAGGGTGCCTCCAATGGAAGTGGGAGGGTGCCTCCAATGGAAGTGGGAGGGTGCGTCCAATGGAAGTGGGACGGTGCCTCCAGTGGAAGTGGGAGGGTGCCTCCAATGGAAGTGGGAGGGTGCCTCCAATGGAAGTGGGAGGGTGCCTCCAATGGAAGTGGGAGGGTGCCTCCAATGGAAGTGGGAGGGTGCCTCCATTGGAAGTGGGAGGGTGCCTCCAATGGAAGTGGGAGGGTGCCTCCAATGGAAGTGGGAGGGTGCCTCCAATGGAAGTCTCCTTCTGAAGTCAGGTGGCTGTCCCTTAGGGTCCTGTGGCCTCTGGACCTCACTCCTACCCTGGCCTCTCCCCCGAGACCCCCATCGCCTCCTTCACACCCCAACCCCCGGCCCCAGACGTTCTCTACGTTCTCAAGGGACCCCTTGAACTTACCTAGGCCTCTGGTACCCAGACGTAGTCTCAGGTGTCCTCATACATTCCTTCTTCTGCTCACTGCAGCGCTTCTCCTGAGTGAGGGATGGAGATCCTGCCCACAACCACTTAACGCTCATTCCAGTGGGAAATGGCCGCAGGGCACTCGGAATAGCGGGGACATGTTCCCCATTGAATCTTCGGATGGTGGGAAGTGAGACCCCGCCATCTCAAAATTCAGGCTACTCTCTCACACTTACACTCTGTCTCTCTCTCACACACATACACACACTCTCTCTCTCTTTCACACACATACACTCTCTCTCTCTTTCACACATACACTCTCTTACACATCACACACCCACTGGCAGTGAGTCATGGCCCGACAGCCAGCCTCTTCCCCCTGGGCCCCACAGCCGCCCTCCCCAGGCCCTGCAGCCACCCACTTGCCCCATAAGACCATAAGACATAGGAGCAGAAATTAGGCCATTTGGCCCATCGAGTCTGCTCCGCCATTCAATCATGGCTGATAAGTTTCTCAACCCCATTCTCCCGCCTTCTCCCCGTAACCTTTGATTCCCTGACCAATCAGGAACCTATCTATCTCGGTCTTAAATACACTCAATGACCTGGCCTCCACAGCCTTCTGTGGTATTGAATTCCATAGATTCACCACTCTCTGGCTAAAGAAGTTTCTCCTCATCTCTGTTCTAAAAGGTCTTCCCTTTACTCTGAGGCTGTGCCCTCGGGTCCTAGTCTCTCCTACTAATGGAAACATCTTCCCCACGTCCACTCTATCCAGGCCTTTCAGTATTCTGTAAGTTTCAATCAGATTCCCCCTCATCCTTCTAAACTCCATCGAGTATAGACTCAAACGTTCCTCATATGTTAAGCCTTTCATTCCTGGGATCACTCTTGTGAACCTCCTCTGGACCCTCTCCAGGGCCAGCACATCCTTCCTGAGATAAGGGGCCCAAAATTGCTCACAATATTCTAAATGTGGTCTGACCAGAGCCTTATAAAGCCTCAGCAGCACATCCCTGCTTTTATATTCTAGTCCTCTAGAGATAAATGCCAACATTGCATTTGCCTTCCTAACTACCGACTCAACCTGCAAGTTAACCTTAAGAGAATCCTGGACTAGGACTCCCAAGTCCCTTTGCACTCCTGATTTCTGAATTCCCTCCCCATTTAGAACATAGTCTATGCCTCTATTCTTCCTACCAAAGTGCATGACCTCACACTTCCCCAGGATGTATTCCATATGCCACTTCTTTGCCCATTCTCCTAACCTGTCCAAATCCTTCTGCAGCCTCCCCGCCTCCTCAATACTACCTGTCCCTCCACCTATCTTTGTATCATCAGCAAACTTAGCCAGAATGCCCTCAGTTCCTTCATCTAGATCATTAATGCATAAAGTGAAAAGTTGTGGTCCCAACACTGGCCCCTGCGGAACTCCACTAGTCACCGGCCATCTTCCTGAGAAGGACCCCCTTATCCCCACTCTCTGCCTCCTGCCAGACAGCCAATCTTCTATCCATGCTAGTACCTTGCCTCTAACACCATGGGCTCTTATCTTACTGAGCAGCCTCCTGTGTGGCACTTTGTCAAAGGCCTTCTGGAAATCCAAGTAGATAACATCCATTGGCTCTCCTTTGTCTAACCTACTCATTACCTCCTCAAAGAATTCTAACAGATTTGTCAGGTATGACCGCCCCTTGATGAAACCGTGGTGACTTTGCCCTATTTTACCATGCATTTCCAAGTATTCTGAAATCTCATCCTTAATAATGGACTCTAAAATCTTACCAACGACCAAGGTCAGGATAATTGGCCTGTAATTTCCCATCTTTTGCCTCACTCCCTTCTTAAACGGGGGGGTTACATTAGCGATTTTCCAGTCCTCTGGGACCCTCCCTGACTCCAGTGATTCCTGAAAGATCACCACTAACGCCTCCACTCTCTCTTCAGCTATCTCCTTCAGAACTCTGGGATGTAATCCACCTGGCCCAGGTGATTTATCCACCTTCAGATCTTTCAGTTTTCCTAGCTCTCTAGAGCCCCATGGGCTCCCCATTCCTGGCCCTGCAGCCAGCCAGCCTCTCTCTCTCTCCCCCTTCCCTGAAATCCTTTCTTTCTCCCCAGCACACTCACTGCCACTGATGTTCGCTGTTCCTCCTATCAGAGACTGTTTCTCTCTCCACATTTCTCACCCACGTAGGAGAGGAATGGACTGTGATTGGAGGAGCAGCACTTAACCGTCTTACCAGAATTTTGAAAACTGGCTCGGAGGGCCCCGATATAGGGTCTTCGGGGGCCGTATTTGAGTTTGGACAAGCTGGTATACATTCACAACTTAACCAACATTATATGTAAACAGTCACAGTCATGGAAAAGGTTAGCCTATGCTACTGGGCTCACAACCCAGAGGCTGAGAGGTAAACTCCTACCATGGCAAGATATAAACTCATAGATGTTTACAGCACAGAGGGAGGCCATTCAGCCCATTGTGTTCACACTGGTCAACAAAGATCTGACTACACTAATCCCATTTTCCAGCACTTGGCCCATTGCCCTGGAGGCTATGGCAATGCAAGTGAATATCTAAATACTTCTTAAATGTTACGAGAGTTTCTGACTCAGCCACTCTTTCAGGCAGTGAGTTCCAGACTCCCAGCACCCTCTGGGTGAAAAATGTTTCCTCAACTCCCCTCTTAGCCTCTACCTCTTACCTTAAATCTATGCCCCCTGGTTATTGACCCCTCTATTAATGGAAAAAGTGCCTTCCTATCCATCCTATCTGTGCCCCTCATTATCTTGTATACCTCTATCAGGTCCCCTTTCAACCTTCACTGCTGCAAGGAAAACAACCCCAGCCTATCCAATCTTTCCTCATAGCTCAGACCTTCCAGCCCAGGCAACATCCTGGTAAATCTCCTCTGTGCCCTCTCCAGTGCAATCACATCCTTCCTATAATGTGGGGACCAGAACTGCACACGCAGTACTCCAGCTGTGGCCTAACCAGCGCTTTGTACAGTTCCAGCATCACCTCCCTGCTCTTGTGAAAGTTGTGAAATTAAATTCAATAAACCTGGTAAAACTGTGGATTAGCACCATAAAATGACCGTGAAAGCTGCTAGGTTATCATAAAAATCCAACTGGTTCACTAATATTCTTCAGGAAATGGAATCTGCCCTTCCTACCCACTCTGGCCTACATGTGACTCCAGTTGCCTCCAGCAGTGTTGACTTTGACGCTTTCTGCGTCTAACGGCGCAGGAGGCAGACAAAGCCCATGCTTATGTCTGTTTCCATCACTGGGACAGGCTGCCACCCTGCAGAAGCTATAGCTTTGAGGGTGCCGTTCAGCATCAAGCGTTGTGGACCAGGAGTTGCTCCTGCTCAAACTGCTTGCCTCAGGTGCGCTAGAAGGACTTGCGGGGTCGACCTGTGTGGCCACACATGACGAACATATCTGCCTTCACCGTCAAGCCCTGGAGTGAGACTCAAGCCCAGAGCTTGTGGCTCAAAGGCAGGGACGCACCCCACTGCGCCCCAAGACCACCTCTCCACAGTGTTGACTCTTACCATTTTCAGGACATTTAGGCATGGAAAATTAAAACTGGCATTCCAGCATTCTCCATATTTAAAAAATAAATCATAGATTTATCCTTGAAATGTCACATCTGTTTGGTAATAAAGGGTCTGTCTTTCGATTGAAGAAACTTGACCTTTGGAATACAAACTGAGGTTTCTTGGGGGATTTCACTAAACTCACCAGTGAGGTCACCTTTAGCATACTCATTCTCTGGCTGGGAAGCAGAGGCAGATGATGTGGGGAGGATCGAACAGAGATACCACAACCCATCCATTCACTTTAAAAGGATGGAAAATTTGTTAAACTGAGCTATCATCAAGTGTTCACCCCAATCCAACTGCTGGTTGTGATTAGTGTTAACACTGGAAATCTGGACAAAGTCTGGATGACACAAAGATTGGCCGGGTGGTTAACTGTGAGGTTGGGTGTCTTGGGCTACAGGTAGATATAGACAGGATGGTCAAATGGGCAGATAAGTGGCAGATGGAATTTAACCCTGAAAAGTGAGAGGTGATTCATTTTGGAAGGAGTAATTTGACAAGGAAGTATTCAATGAACAGCATGACACTAGGAAGTTCTGAGGAACAAAGGGACCTTGGCGTGTGTGTCCATAGATCTCTGAAGGCGGAGGGGCATTTTAGTGGGGTGGTGAAAAAGGCATATGGGACACTTGCCTTTATCAATCAAGGCATAGATTACAAAAGTAGGGAGGTCATGCTGGAGTTGTATAGAACCTTGGTGAGGCCACAGCTGGAGTACTGTGTGCAGTTCTAGGACGTGATTGCACTGGAGGGGGTGCAGAAGAGATTCACCAGGATGCTGCCTGGGATGAAACATTTAAGTTACGAAGAGAGGTTGGATAGACTTGGGTTGTTTTTGTTAGAGAAGAGAAGACTGAGAAGTGACCTGATCGAGGTGTACAAGATTATGAGCGGCACGGACAGGTTGGATAAGGAGCAGCTGTTCCCCTTAGTTGAAGGGTCAGTCACAAGGGGACATAAGTTCAAGGTGAGGGGCAGGAGGTTTAGTAGGGGATGTGAGGAAAAACCTTTTTACCCAGAGGGTGGTGAGGGTCTGGAATGCGCTGCCTGGGAGGGTGGTGGAGGCGGGTTGCCTCACATCCTTTAAAAAGTACCTGGATGAGCACTTGGCACCTCGTAACATTCAAGGCAATGGGCCAAGTAGTGGTAAATGGGATTAGGTAGGTAGGTCAGGTGTTTGTCATGTGTCAGTGCAGACTCGATGGGCTGAAGGGCCTCTTCTGCACTGTGTGATTCTGTGATTCTGTGAAGTGGTACAAGACTGCACCAGAAAATGTGAGATTTCATATGGAAGGGCATTAATATTAATAAACATGAGGAACAGCAATACAACGCTCAGGGAGCAATAACTAATAAGCACATCATTAGTGATTGAACTCCAGCCAGCAGAGAGCTGGGATATTTGTTGTGCTTATAAGAATATTCCTTTTTTAACCAAGTTCATCTTAACTTTTTTACTTTGTCTCACCTGGTTGTCAGTAGAACAGCACAATTATACAGCTTTAACAAAAAGTCCATTATATACCATCAAATAGCTAGTTAATTTAACCTTTCAACTGTTCTAATAAAAATCAATGATCTAATTCTGAAAGCGTAATCTACATTCTGAGCACACAAAATGAAAAGAAAAACTAAAACCTGCAATAAAAAACACAAGTAGCTGGGACTGATTTTTATTTATTCGTTCACAGGATGTGGGCATCACTGGCTATTTATTGCCCATCCTTAGTTGCCCTTGTTCAGAGGGCATTTTAAGAGCCAACCACATTGCTGTGGGTCTGGAGTCACATGTAGGCCAGACCAGGTAAGGATGGCAGATTTCCTTCCCTGAAGGACGTTAGTGAACCAGATGGGTTTTTACAACAATCGACAATGGTTTCATGGTCGTTATCATCAGACCTTTAATTGCAGATTGTCATTGACTTCAAGTGTCACCATCTGCCATTTTGGGATTTAAACCCGAGGCCCCAGAGCATTGCCGTGGGTCTCTGGAATACCAGTCCAGTGACAATACCATCATGCCACCTTTTTTCCCAGCTAGTCAATGTTTGAGAGAGACTCGAGGGCTAATTCCAGGATCCCAAGCTTCCAGCAGGGAAGCTAACAAGGAGTGTGGGTTGATGCTAGGCATTCTGCTTCAGGGTCCTCACTATCTGATTGGAATGCTATCTGGGAATGTGCCACAACATAAGATCAGGGGCAGATTTCCAAAACAGCACTCCCACTGAGAGCACACATCAGGAGATAACAGGCACCCTTTCCGTGATTTTCTATCAGTTAAAATGAATGAGTATCAAATTGTGGGGAATATATCTATGTCTTCCCAATCTGTGCTCAAGGTGTGAAGTGCCAAGTGATAAATAGACCCAAGCCAGATGGTGAAGTATGAATTTAGACACAAATCCTTTTCTTGATAGTAGATTTATTTACAGTGTTATATCAATAAAACATGAAAAGAGATCAAAACTGTACATCAAAATGTTATTTTTTTGTTATTTTCAAAATGGACTTTTGCTGAACCAAAAGATGGCTGCTACATGTTGCATGACTCACAAGATTGGCCATCTGTTCTGGAAACTTCTAACAGAGATTACAGGAACAAAAAAGTTCCAATCTCATCTTTGTTGAATTTCACACCCGATTGTAAGGCCATATTAAAGCCATGGAACTAGGCAACTAACGGGAAAATTGACTCATCCCAGCTGGGGTGATAACAAAGACAGAGGCATCGAAATTCTTTATACCCGAAGAGGTGTTAACAGCCACCATTTTGCTCCTGAGAGAAACAATGGATTTTGGCCAGAAGCACAGAAACTGTTTGTGATGCTGCAATTAACTCATTAATGGGCCACATCACATGAAGTCCATGCTTCTAGCCTTTTGGATCATTTTAATATTACATTTATAGCCCCCCAGATCAGTTTGCTGATTTAACACCAACTTGAAAGAACACCAGCAGGTCTCCCAGCTGATCAAGCAGCCAACCACCATCTCTTAACTCCTTGAAACCTGCTTTATTTCAAAAGCATCTGACCATCACCTGCAAAGCAGTTTAGGAACTCATTGTACTGCATCTCATTCGCTTTCAAGGTATTTCGTGTTGCTATCTCCAACAAGGAACTCATCTGAACTGAACTCTGCCACGAAGGAAACACCCTCTGGACTTTGACTTTCTGGATTCTGAAAATCACATGAACTAATGTTCTCTTCTGTTGTTGTTATCCATAGTTGCAAAAACTCCCTCTTTTCTATCCACCTTACACTGTGCGTGTGTGTGTGTGTGTGTGTGTGTGTGAACACCCCTTCCCCCACCCTGGGTTTGAATATGAAATAAGCTAACCTTCTGAGTTAATCGCAAAGAGCTTTCTGTGCATTACTTACAAAATTGGACCATACAAACTGAGGGTTTGGGAAAACATTCCACAGCCCACTTTAAAAACAATTCGAAAACACCTCTTCTCACGGACAGTGAGTGGATTAAGAAGTTTAGTTTGCCTCTTTCTCCTCTCTGTAAGAACAGTGTTACATCCAGATGAGGAGGAGTGAACTAGCTCTCCTCTATTCAGCTTCCTTGGTTAGTCACAACTAAGGTTTTTAAATTTCTTTTCCCCCTGTGAATGTATTTTCCATATCCAAATGTATTTTTTCACTATTTATGCAGTGAACAATAAGAGCAAGTTTATTGGCTGCTAAACCTCAGGTGGAAAATAATAAAAGACATGATGTCACACACACATTTATCAGAAATAAGGAAAATTAGTCCAAATAAAAGTTATAAGAATATACAGTTAGAAGTCCTTTGCTTGTCTTTGAGGCATAGATTATTAGATGTTGCGACCAGGACGAAGTCATCTGGTTGCTTGTAGCAGGTAGATGTAGAAGATGTAATTCTTACACGTTCTCGGTTCATTGATAGAATTTTGGGTAAGCTGATTCCTTGAGCTGGATGCTGCACTTATTCCCAGGGGGCGAGAGAGGTGGTGTGTTGGGGGGTGGGGGGGGGCCGTGGAGAGGGAGAGAGGGGGAAGAGAGAGAGAGGGAGGGAGAGGGAGAGGGGGAGAGAGAGAGAGATGGGGAAGAGCGAGAGAGGGAGGGAGAGGGAGAGGGGGAGAGACAGAGAGGTCTCTTCAGCCTGTTTCTCTGTGAAGTCTTTTTCCAAAATCGCTTGGTAAAACCCAGTTCTTAAAAGCCCTGCTGTAGATTTACATTCCAAAGAAATTTGATTACCATGTCTGCTATAGTCATTATTCTAGAACAGGTTATCACATTTCGATGTCTATCTCAGAAACCTTTGACACATTTCAGGATAGTAGAAACCAACCGGTGTTGGGGTTCTTTCATCCTCCACAGGGTATTTGAGTATCTGTTGGTTGTTTACCCTGCTGGCTAATTGTTACCCATTGTTTTAATAGGAATATAGTTGATTAAAGTCCAGTACTTTGCAACTTTAATATCTTCCTCAGTGTTGGGTTTTGATGTTTGTAGATTACTAGAAATCCCTCTCACTTCACACTTCTTTGATGGGGTCTTGTTTGCTTTTCTCATCTTCATCTCAGAAGTGGCCTTGCATTTTAAAGCAATTTGTTCTGTCGCATTTTTAAATTCCAGAATTTCAGTTGACAGTTTTTTTTAAATTAAAAACTCTAATTTCATGTCAGCAGAATGCAGTATTACATAACTCTGCCTCCTAACTACCAACCCAGTGTCCCAGCAGTCTCTTTTTATACTTTTTTTTCAGTAAAATAAAATAAATGAATTAAATAATAACTTACTTACTTAGACTTCAGGTCCTCCAGCCCCATGCAGGACAATAGGCAGCAAGAGTCCGCCACCTGCCCCGGCCCTTTGCAATCTCCTTCACTCCAGGCCAATGGTTCCCACTCTTGTAGGTCCTCCCTAAATGTACTTCACCGGGTCTTCTGTGGCCGGCCCCGCCTTCTTCTCCTGCCTGGTAGGGTCCATTCTACTGCCACTCTGGCAAGATGTACGTCCAGCCTCTCTCTGTCTCTGTTATGATTTCCCGCAAACGCCTCTGACCAGACCTCTGTGATGCCCAGGATCTTACATAGGCAGCACTGGTGAAAGATGTCCAAGTTACATGTGTAGGCCTACAGCCGCAATCGCTAATTTTTGTAATTTTATCTTTACTTCACTTTTGATTTTTAAGTCGATCTGTAATGAATCTTACTTTGTAAACATTGATCTAAACCTAGCTGTGATTATGCTTTGATTAATGAATCAATAAATTATTGTAGTGATTTATTTTCCCAAGATTTTGTTTTCCATAATGGCCATCCACAGCTATTGTTAGGTCTACATCTCCATCTTTCCACTAGACTACTAAAATAAAAGTTGTTTTTTCCTTTATCAGAAGTCATTTGCTCACTGCGTTCGATGACCCTTGAACTACAACCAGGACAATGTGTAGCCTTACATGGGATCGTCATCAGGAGATGGAATTTGATTGATGTACAACCTAATTGATGGTGAATGGGAGGACAACATCAAAAGATGCATAAACAACTTGGATTGTGAAGTCTGCAAAGCCCTGCAGTGCTTGTGAGGAGAATCGATAAGGACTTGTATGTTTTCCAGATTCACTGTTTTGAGAAAAGCTGAACAAGGCCTCAAAAGGCTGGAATGGAACCAGAAATTTGGCTTAAAGGGACGCTGCTTCCAGGATTCGGCGCTGCAGCCAGAGTGGAATAGTCAACCACTGAAGATTATGGAGGAAGGGCCATCGGGGTGACTGGCTGAAGAGTTCACCCCCTGTGTGTGAGGTTACTCAGGAGACTTGGTAATGTTTGTACCAATGGGAATTTTTACCAATTTAGCATCCTGTCATGGAACAGACTAAGTTAGGCTTATCCATTTGGGGGAACTGTTGTGGAACAGACCAATTTGGGGTTATTGCTTATGCTTTTAAAAAAATCTGTCTTTCTTCTGACATGGTTATATATATAAAATATATATATATATATGAAACTTATCTTTCTTTTTACTTCTCTTTTTATATTATCAATTATAATTGTCATATCATTGTTATTAGAATTACAGTTAATCAATATTCAATAAAATTGTTGTTTTAACACACTAATTGGCATTGTCACTCATTCCTGTTGAGTCAGGAGTATGGCTCTGAACCAAAGTGAGACTCCACAGGGGTCTCTCACCTCCTTATGCATGAAACTTTTGCTGTTCTCTTCCATGACTCGTTGGCATAGTTTGTGGTTGGTACTACTACAGACATCTAGAGTCACAGCTTCATGGCCATATTGATGGTGTTTAATGCCCAGACTGTCTGGAGCCATCGGAAGACTGATGCTGCTTTGCTGATTCTTGTGTGGACAAGTCTTGCTTCCTATGTAGGGGAAGTTGTCAACATCTTCAATGTTCCGTTTCCCGATGGTAATGGGAGGGACTTGTTGCCATCCTCGTCTTCTGGCAGCTAACGCACTGACCAATCTTGGCGCCGTTATCCTCAAAACTGGTGGTTGTGCCTTGGGGTGCTCACAACTCTTTGGCCAGCAAGGCGATGTTACTTGTGAAATCCAGTTCTGTCAACCAATGGTGGTAGAGGCAGAAACTTTAAACTCTTTCAAAAAGTACCTGGATCTGCACCTAAAGTGCTGTAAGCTGCAGGTCTATGGGCTGGGTGCAGGAAGGTGGGATTAGAAAGGGCGTCCTCAGGCTGGCGTGGACAAGATGGGCCGAATAGCCTCCTTTTGTGCTGTAACTTTTCTATGGTTCTATCTTTCTATGTTTCTATGATGTTGCCAGGATGCTAAAGTCTACACCCACCACCACCTTCCTCCTGATGAAATCACTAACCAGAGGAATGGAATGGCGAGAGTATGCAGCCTTGCCAAACTCTTGTGATGATGTTGAAGAAGCCCATGATGCTCATGCTGGTCCTGAGGTAGCAGCTGGAGTTGCTGTATAAGATTTTTATAGATGTCGATATACTGCTCTGAGATTTTGTAACTCCACTGAAGCTGGTCCCAAGCCTAGTTGGGAAGGTTGGGGAAGCATTGGGAGTGGGGCTAGCAGCCTCACCCTGTAAAAACCCATCACCACAGTAACAGCATGAAGTAGCCATACTGGCAGAGGAGGAGGAGGAAGATGAATTCTACTCCTAACTGCAGGACATGCTGGTTGAGGCACCCAGCTATGATCTTAACTAATGGACCACCCCTTAAAGAGGCCCTGTAACAAGAAACAAAACTTGAAAGGAAACTTATCAAAGTTAAATTAGAATGTTGTTTTGTGGGAGGAGAGGGGGTGGGGGAGGGGAGATGACACACTCCAGCCCCTGCGGTGCCCAATGTTTGAAGAAGGCCTCAAGTGTTCTGGTGGACACCACATGTTTCCTCCCTAAGGACACCTGGCGCAGATGTAACCATGGAAAAGGGGCAGACAGTTGAGTATAACAACTCCCTCGACTTGTTAATGGTCAGCTTGGCTAGGCCCGGGAGCAGGCTCAGTGCCTTTTTATACTCTTTTGAGTATGCCAATTTATAAAACCTAATTAACAAATTAACTAATAAACAAGTTAACAGCCCCTTAAAGGAGCACCATAACAAAAAGACAAAAACTTATCAAATTAAGTTAAAATAACATTCCCAGAGTTGATGATGCACTCCAGCCCCTGAGGAGCCCTCTAGCTGCAGAAGGCCCCAAGCGAACATGTAGACACCACTTGCTCCCTCCCCAGGGACACCTGGGTGTGAATGTAGCCGCGAAATAGATACTTTCCAACAAGTAAGAAAAAGCCCAAGGGATGGACACCCCATCCGTGGTTAACTAGAAAGGTTAAAGATAGTGTCAAACTTAAAGAAAAAACACATAATTGTGCAAAGATAGCTGGAAGGCCAGAAGATTGGACAGAATATAAGGAACAAAAAAGGATGACTAAAAGATTGATAAGGGGGAAAGATTAGAGTACGAGAGAAAGCTATGCCAGAAATATAAAAACAGACAGTAAGAATGTTTATAAATATTTGAGGAAGAAACAAGTTAACAAAGTGAGTGTTGATCCTATAGAAAATGAATCTGAGGAATTGATAATAGAAATGGCAGATGAATTGAACAGGTATTTTCCACCAGCCTTCACTATAGAGGATACAAATAACATCCCAGAAGCAGCTATAAATCAGGAAATGGAAGGCAGGGAGGAACTCAGGAAAATTACAATCACCAGAGAAGTGGTACTGAGTAAATTGTTGGACCTGCTGGCTGACAAGTGCCCAGGCCCTTATGGACTTCATCCTAATGTCTTAAAAGAAGTGGCTAGTGAGACAGTTGGTTCATTGGTTTTAATTTATTGAAACTCCCCCTAGGGCAGGATTTATGGGTCATTGGGTGCCCAGCGGGTGGGCCCGGGAGGAGCTGGTCCACTACCTGCGATCGGCCCCCAACCACCATTTTACGCTTGGCTGGCCAATTAATGGGAGTGCTGAAAGACCCAGCGCTGCGGGGATGGGTGTCGGAGGAGGGCGAGCACCGACGTCTCCGCAGGAGCCGGGGAGTGCGCAATGAAAGCTCCCTGAAGGCAGAGAGCTGCGTCAGGGAGCTGAAGAATTTTCAAATCAAAAATAATGAGATGGAAAATCTGAAAAAAAATGTCCCCACATGGAACATAAACATAATAAAAATTAAGTCAAAAGATTTTTTTTTAGTTAATGTCAGAAACATCATCTCACCCGTAGATGAGGTTTCCTTAAAAATGCAAAGGCCACCTGGCCGATTCACCCACCCACCAACCATAGGGGTGGACAGGCAGTGATAAACCTTAAATGCTACTTTAATGGCCTTAATAGGCCTCTTAATTTGACAGAGGGCGCACTGCTGACTCTGGGGCGTGCCTGCCGACTGAAACATTGTTCAAGTGCACGATGACATCGTGTGCTATTTTACACCCAATTGGGTTTGGCACGCACCTGTACCTGGAGCTTAAAATTCTTCCCCTAGATTCTGGAACATCAAATTAGATTGGAAGGTCCTAAATTCAAACAGGGAGGGAGACAAAAAGCGGGAAACTACAGGCCAGTTAGCTTAACATCTGCCATAGGGAAAATGTTAGAAGCTATTATTAAAGAAGCTATGGCAGGGCACTTGGATAAGTTGACGGTCATCAGGCAGAGTCAACATGGTTTTGTGAGAGGGGAATCATGTTTAACCAACTTACTGGAGTTGTTTGAGGAAGTAACATGTGCAGTGGATAAAGGGGAACCGGTGGACATGCTGTACTTACATTTCCAGAAGGCATTTGATAAGGTGCCACATCAAAAGTTATTGTGGAAAATAAAAGCTCATGGTATAGGGGGTAACACATTGGCATGGATAGAAGATTGGCAGGCTAACAGGAAACAGAGAGTAGGCATAAATGGGTCTTTTACAGGTTGGAAGGATGTCACAAATGGTATTCCACAGGGATCAGTGCTGGGACCCCAACTGTTTACAATTAATGTAAATGACTTGGATGAAGGGATGGGATGGTTGCCAAATTTGCTGATGGCACAAAGATAGGTAGGAAAGTAAGCTGTGTAGAAGACATAAAGAGGCTACAAAAATATATAGATAGGTTAAGTGGCTGGGCAAAGATCTGGCAGATGGAGTATAATGTGGGAAAATGTGAAATTTTGGCAGGAAGAATAAAAGAGAAGCATGTTATCTAAATGGTGAGAGATTGCAGAGCTCTGAGATGCAGAGGGATCTGGGTGTCTTAGTACATGAATCGCAAAAGGCTAGTATGCAGGTACAGCAAGTAATTAGGAAAGCTAATAGAATGTTATCATTTATTGCGAAGGGAATTGAATACAGAAGTAGGGAGGTTATGCTTCAGTTCTACAGGGCACTAGTGAGATCTCTTCTGGAGTATTGTGTATAGATTAGTCCTATGTAAGGAGGAATGTAAATGCATTGGAAGCAGTTCAAAGAAGGTTTACCAGACTAATATCTGGAATGGGTGGGTTGTCCTATGAGGAAAGGTTGGACAGACTAGGCTTGATCCACTGGAGCTTAGAAGAGGAAGATGTGACTTGATTGAAATATATAAGATCCTTAGGGGTCTTGACAGGGTGGATGTGGAGAGGATGTTTCCTTTTGTGGGAGAATCTAGAACTAGGGGTCACTGTTTAAAAGCAAGGGGTCACCCATTTAAAAAGGAGATGAGGTGAAATTTTTTCTCTCTGCGGGTTGTGAGTCTTTAGAACTCTCTTTCTGAAAAGGTAGTGGAAACAGAGTCTTTGAATAATTTTAACGCAGAGGTAGATAGATTCTTGGGAAGCAAGAGGATGATAGATTATCGAGGGTAGGCAGGAGGCAGATTTGAGGTTACTATCAGATCAGCCATGGTCTTATTAAATGGTGGAGCAGGCTCGAGGGGCCAAATGGCCAACTCCTGCTCCTTATTCATATGTTCGTATGTAAATAATAAATAAACTAATGGACAAATTAAGAGCTCCTTAAAGGAGCACTGTAACAAAAAGACAAAACTTCAAAGAAAATATATCAAACTAAATTAAAATAACGTCCCCAGGGCGGATGATGCACTCCAGCCCCTGTGGCCCCCATCGGTTGAGGAAGCTCTCAGATATACTTTTGGACACCGCATGCCCACTCTCCAGGGACACCCAGATGCAAACATAGCCATGGAATAAGGATAGACAGTCGGGCAAAACAATACCCCCCCCCCGCCCCCACCACTACTGGCAGCCCGCTATCTGGACCTGTTGATGGCCACCTTGGCCAGGCCCAGGAACACGCTCAGTCCCTTTTTATACTTCTTTGAATATGCCAATTATCAAATAAACTAATTAACAAATTAACTAGTTAACAGCACCTAGTCATTTTTATATGCTCTTTTTTGAACCAAACCAATTGCAAATTAGTGAGGTAACAACCCCTCAAAGGGGTGCTGTAACAAAACGAAAACTTTCAAAGGAAACTTAGTTAATTAAATTAATTATCCACTAATTAATTATCGACTCTTTTGAGATAAACAAGACTCAATAATTTAAAACAAAAATCAATAAATGAGGGGTGTAAACAGCTCCTGATGGGGCACTGTAACTAAAACAAAACATCAAAGGAAACTTACAAAACCAGATTAAAATGTCATTTCCGGGGATGATGATACACCTCAGCCCCCACGGTGTCCACCGGGCATGGAAAGCCTCTAGCATACCAGCAGACACTGTATGCTCCCTCTCCAGGGCCACCTAACTGCAAATATTGTCACAGAAGAGGGGCAGACTGTCGAGTCAGATGGCCACCTTGGTTAGGCACAGGGACAGGTTCAGTACCCTTTTAAACTTCCTTGAATATACCAATTATCAAATAAACTAATTAAATAATAAACAAATTAACAAGTTAACAGCACCTAGTCCTTTTTTAGCTCTTTTAAAGCCAACCTAATAAACTAAATTAACAAAATGAGGGATAAACTAAACACAGCCCCTAAGTTAGGTTAGCTGTAAAACCAAAGACAAAATTTAAAGAAAACTTACAAAATCAAATTAAAATGTGATTAAGGGCGTCGATAAAGCACCCCAGTCCCCGCGGTGCCCACCGGGCACAGAAGGCCTCGACGGTGCCGGCAGTCATCGTGTGCTCCCTCTCCAGGGACAGTCGGCCGTGAAAGCAGCTGCGGAAGAGGGGCAGACAATTGGGTGGGACAACCCCCTTGATCGCCCGCTGCCTGGACCTGTTAATGGCTACTAGTCCTTTTTATGTGTGCTCAAGGTACTTAATCAATCAATACCGTCCACCTATTTATCCTTAACCTTAATAATACAATTAACGTAACATTAACACTAAGTAGCTGGCATTTGTGCAATTGACCTGCTGAACTTTGATGAAAAGATATCAAGAAATAAACTTGCAAACCCTTTTGGTTATCCCTGATACTCATGGCCATTGATTAACTGGTCTGGAATAACAGCAGTTTTCAGGTTAGTGATTTAATAACTCCCAGCGCGTGACCAGGGTCCACAATACACTCATTATAAACTAGGGAAAACCCTTTCATCTCAGGTCATCTTTTACAAGAAAAAGGGTCAGATTTGTGAGCAAATTCAGTTTTGTAAATTAAATCTGGCAAGATCTTAGATGATGAATTTCTATAGGCGGAATTTGGTTTACTGCTGGAAAACCTGCAATTTCTTTTGTTGAGACTGCCTTCCTGGAGCCAAGTTCTGCTCACCCTTTCTACCCTTTATTCCAGAACTAGCTGAATAAGTTACATGAGCATTGCTAATGGTGCACTGAAACACAGACAACATAGAAGGGTTATTGGATTTGTCCTTGTGGAAAGTGGTGTTACTTGAATTATGACCAAGGCCTCTTTTGCTTATATTTTAGCTGGCATGTATGGATTGCAATTGTTACTTAGCCTAAATGAGATTCCCCTTGATCCAATCACTCTTTGACCTAAATTGAATAGAAAAAAGGAACTTGTCAAAAAGGATGTCATGCAACAGTTGAAAAATTCCTCAAGAATAAGACTTTGCAAGGTTGAGTGAGCTGGCTGTGTCTTCATCATGTCTGAATTTGGTTACAGCAAAGTGGACCAGCTGGTTATTTTCCTCTTTCGTAGCAGTTTGAGACAACTAATTGGCCATTTCAGAGGGCAGGTAAGAGTCAACCAGAGTGTGGGACTGGAGTTACTTGTAGAATAAAGATGGCAGGTTTCCTTTTCATGAAAAATGCCAGGGAAACAGTTAATGACAATCCAGAAGCTTCATTGTAATTTTTCCCTGATAGCTTTGTGTTCCAGCTTTAACTTCGGTTATTGTTAAACTGAGTTCAAATTCCCAAACTGTCATAATGGAACTCAAACACACTTTCCCTGGATTAATCCAGGTCCATGGATTACTAATCAAGTAGCATAACATAACATGATATAACCACTACACTACAAAAACAGAAACAGAAATACCTGGTAAAACTCAGCAGGTCTGGCAGCATCGGCGGAGAAGAGCACAGTTGACGTTTCGAATCCTCATGACCCTTCAACAGAACTAAGTAAAAATAGGAAAGGGGTGAAATATAAGCTGGTTTAAGAGGGGGTGGGGTTGTTGGGACGAGCAGCCAGTGATAGGAGGAGATAACCAAAAGATGTCACAGACAAAAGAACAAAGAGGTGTTGAAGGTGGTGATATTATCTAAAGGAATGTGCTAATTAAGAGTGGAGAGCAGGACAAGCAAGGTACAGATCGCTCTAGTGAGGGTGGGGTGAAATAAGACTAAAAGGGCATTAAAGGTATAGATAAACGATGGGTGGAAATAGGCACTACACTACTCTAAATCATCTGCAAACAATGGGTAAAGGTAATTGTCTAATATCTTCTTAGTTTGGATTGAGTGTAATAAATTAGATGCTTAAATTTAAAATTATGCAAGTCAAAACCTCAGTCTTGAAGAAGTCCATTAGTTGCACTGAAAGACACTGAACTCCACTGTTGCACATTGAGACCTACACCTTTTTACATAAAGGCTTCACTTCACAACCCAACTCAGTATAAATTGCAAAAGTCAGTGAAAATAAAGGGGACCAACTTTCCAGGGATAAAAGCAAAATACTGCGGATGCTGGAAATCTGAAATAAAAAACGGAAAGTGCTGGAAAAACTCAGCAGGTCTGGTAGCATCTGGGGAGAGAGAAACAGAGTGAATGTTTCAAGTCAGTATGACTCTTCTTTGGAACTGTTTTTATTTCAACTCTTCGGGGAACCGGTGGGGGGGTGGGGAGGAGGGGCGAGTGGGGAAGTTGAATCAATTTGTGAATGTGAATCCAGTTTAAGAAGAGAAGGGGAAGTGGGCTGTTAGATCGACATCAAAACCCCAGCTGATCCACTAATGTCCTTTATGGGAAAGGAAATCCCTTGTCCTTACACAACACCAGTCCCACACCAATGTGGCTGACACTGACACTGCCCTCAGAAATGTAAACTAGTCAAACTCTTTATTCATAGCAACCTGTTACAGAAAGAGAGCAAAGCTGGACAGGCACTTGGATTTGAATTAGGCATCCATTTGGTGTTTTATATCTTTAACTAGCGGATATTGCAAACATTGCTGGGTAATTGGATTGGGTTACCGACCTTAACAGCATGTAGGCAACCCTAACACAATGTCGAAGGAGACCCACCCATGTCCATAATGCCAAGCACACAGAGGTGGAGTGCCCTTTCTCGATGGTACACAGTGATACCCATGCAGATAGCACTGGCACTGTACATAATCTGAATTGAAAGCTCGGAAAAGGAGCCATATTGAACTCGAAACGTTAACTCTGTTTCTCTCTCCACAGATGCTGCCAGACCTGCTGAGTTTTTTTCCCCAGAACTTCCGTTTTTATTTCAGACCTCCAACCTCTGCGGTATTTTGCTTCTATGTCATTGTACATAAACTATGGCGTGCAAAATAAAACCAATGAGTATTTTCTGAAAAGTTAAGGAGTTAATCCTCAATAATTGCAGGGTTACGGAGGTTTATTGATGTAGCCGCCCAGTCAATCTTTTGGTTCCTCACTCAGTTAAAATATTTAATTATGGCTTTGAAACATTCTTTATTTAAAATGAACAATTCCACTCTGGGCCACACTGACAGATAGAACTCTGAATGAAGACGACAGCTGCTTGGATATGATTGAATTAAATTGTCAAACCTTTTTCCTCACAGACAAGATGAAAAATGATTTCTCAGCAACCGAGCAGAAAGTCCGGTCCAAATGAAATATCCTGAAGTCCCAAAGACAGTTGGCCATTTTTCAACTTTACACAGCCACCACACCCACCTACACACTGTTAGGGTCAGTAACCCAACTCAATTACCCAGCAATGTTTGCAATATCCGCTAGTTAAAGATATAAAACACCAAAATGGATGCCTAATTCAAAGCCAAGTGCCTGTCCAGCTTTGCTCTCCTTCTGTAACAAGTTGCTATGAATAAGGAGTTGACTAGTTCACATTTCTGAGGGCAGTGTCAGTGTCAGCCACATTGGTGTGGGACTGGTGTTGTGTAAGGACAAGGGATTTCCTTTCCCACAAAAGACATTAGTGGATCAGCTGCGGTTTTGATGTCGATCTAACATCCCACTTCCCCTTCTCTTAAACTGGATTCACATTCACAAACTGCCATGAACTACATAACCCCCGGAGTAATTGTCCAGGCATCTGGATTATTAGTCATTTCCGATTGTCTTCTCTGTAACATTGCCCAGCTTCACTCCTGTCTCGGCTCATCCTCTGCTGCAGCCTTCATCCATGTCTTCCTTCTTGCCCTGACTATTCTAACAGGTTCCTGGCTGGTCTCCCACATTCTACCCGCTGTAAACTTGTCATTCAAAACTCTGCTGCCCATGTCTTAACTCGCACCAAGTCCCCTTCCCCTATCGCCCCCCAGTGTTCGCTGACCTCCATTGCCTCACTGTCAAGCAACATTGTGATTTTAAAATTCTCATCTTTGTTCTCGAAAGCCTCCATGTCCTCGCTCCTCGCTGTCTCTGTAAGCTCCTCCAGCTCCACAACCCTCCGAGATATCTGCACTCTTCCAATTCTGGTTTCTTGAGCATTCCCAATTAAAATGGTTTCACCATTGGTGGCTGTGCCTGGGCCCCAAGGTCTGGGATTCCCTCCCTTCACCTCTCTGCCTCTCTACCTCGTTTTCCTCCTGTAACACACTTCTTAAAATCTACCTCTTTGACCAAGCTTTGGTCATCTGACCTAATATCTCTTTCTGTGGCTCGGTGTCATACTTTGTTTTATAATGCTCCTGTGAAGCACCTTGGGAGCATTTCATTACATTCAAGGTGCTAGATAAATATACGTTGTTGTTGCAATGTAACCAATCTGCTACTGTATAAAATATAAAACGGTGATCAATAGAATCCAGGGGCAGGATTTTCTCGTTGGCGTGTTGGGGGTGGGACCCGCACACTGATGTGTAAAATGTGACGCTTGGTGACATTGGGCGAGCGTCCTGACGCCATCGCGATATTTCACTGGGCCGGTGCACGATGATGTCCGACACGTGCCCGCCATTAATTAACGGGCCACTTAAGGCCCTCGAGGCGCCAGCTGACGGTGATTTTTCGGCATCCGTGTGATCTTCGGGTAGGAGACGTTTGTATAAACCTCATCCACGGGGGGGATAAGAGGGCTCACTGGGGTCGCGAGTGTGCTCTGTCAAGTATTGATTTTTGAAAGTTACTGATACTTGTCTGTGTGATCTGCAATACTTCAAAACACATCCCAGCTGCTTTTTCTGGACTCACAACCTTCCAGTCAGCACTCTTCAGTGAAGAATCTTTTCTGGGCCTGCAGGTTTCAGGAAGCCTTCCCTTAGCCTGGGAATGGGAGCTGAACTCTCCACTGGAGGCAGCTCCTCTGAGGAGGAAGGGAGGGCTAGAAGGGAGACGAGGCCAGGAGAGCACATTCAGCCTCCAGGGGAGCCACCTTTGGGAGGCCAGGTGCAGGCACAAGGGGCACAGGGCCAAGAGGTTGTCCAAGGTGGAAGGGGCCACAGAAGACACCACTATCCTGCTGCCAGGGTATACAGGTGGTGAAGCAGCTACCTCAATCTGACTGAGGTGCAGTGCCGAAGGAGGCTCCACCCCTCAAGGGAGACAGTCAACTATATCCGTTAGCTGATTGGCCCTGAGATCTCCCCTAACTGTGTGGGTGGACACCCCATGCCAGCGGCTCTGAAGGTTACAGTTGCCCTCCACTTCTATGCCTCTGGCTCCTTCCAGGGCTCGGTGGGTGATCTTTGCTGTGTCTCCCAATCAGCTGTCCACACTTGTGTCAAGCAGGTCACGGACGCTCTGTTCAGATGGGCATTGACCTTCATCCACTTCCGCTGGGACCAGGCAAGGCAGACACAGTGAGCCAGAGGCTTCGTGGCCATTGCTGGCTTTCCCCGCGTACAGGGTGCTATAGACTGTACACATGTGGCCATCAAGGTGCCAGCAGGTGAGTCCGGTGCCTTCGTCAACAGGAAAGGCTTCCACTCCATGAACATGCAGATAGTGTGTGATCACAGGATGCTGATTCTACAAGTCTGTGCAAGGTACCCAGGCAGCTCCCACAACACCTACATCCTCAGACACTCCCAGGTGCCGGGGCTCTTCAGTGCTCCAGCCCGGCTGGATGGATGGCTGCTGGGTGACAAGGGCTATCCCCTCAGAAGGTGGCTCATGACGCCTCTCCCCATCCAAGAACAGAAGCTGAGCAGCGGTACAATAGGAGCCACAGCTCCACAAGGGCTGTGGTGGAGAGAACCATCAGTCTTCTCAAGATGCACTTCCGATGCCTGGACCGTTCAGGGGGCGCACTCCAGTACCCCCCAGATTGTGTCTCGGTGATAGTGGTTGCATGCTGCACTCTCCACAATCTTGCGCTGGAAAGGGGCGACACAGTGGACGATGAAGACGTTGATGCAGTGGCTGCAGCTGCACATGATGAGTCCGAGGATGAGCAGGCACAGGGAAATGCTGAGGGAGTAGACGCTGACCCAGGTGTACTCCAGGGAGGCAGCAACACCCAGGAGGCTTTAATCTAACAAATCTTCAGCTAGCACAACACAGATGGACCCCCAGGACAAGCCTGGGCTGCAGGCTCCATACTCAACACCCAAGTGCAAAATCTGCCTGGATAGGAACATTATCTAAGGGCCTTGTTAATAAAGCTGAATGGCCCACAAATCACTCATAACATTTTTGGTAACCATCCACCTGCAGAAGAAAAGAGGCACCTTCAGCCATAGTGACATGTCTGAATTTAATATTATAACAAAAGGAACTTAAGAAAACAAAATGACAAAGGTGTTAAACATCACACCAACTCATAAAGACCTCATCTCGGGCCAACACAAAAGCACCAGTGAGAAACCCGTGGTGCCTAAGGTTCCTTATGTTTACGTTCTGGGTGCTTTGTCTTGGTGCTGCCCCATCGCTGGGAGTGGTATCTGAACCAGCTGCTGACTCTGCTGTCCTGTTGGCCTCGATGACCTTGGCGGTCGTCCTCTGGCCAGTGACGCCTGTACTGGCCCCGCCTGAGAGGGAGCTGCCAGTTCCACAGCTGGCATCTCCCCAGTCGCTGCAGCCACAACGGTCACTGGGAGAGGGGCGGAGGAGCTGCCACCCTCATCCGGAACGCCCTGAGAGGAGCCCACGGAGACACCAGGCAGCTGCTGTGCCAATGTGATGTCGCTTCGGACTTCCCTGCACATCGTGGATGGATGGGCACCGAGCTGGGAAACTTGGTGCCCAGACTATCTCCCACACTGGCACTGACCAGCTGAGGTCAATGCCGATTTGAGGTCTTGCTGGTCTGAGTGCATCCCCAGGAAGCCCTATTGGTCTCCTGGAGGAGAGTCTACATGAGAGTCACCACTCTCTCCATGGAGGACACATGACACTTGCCCATGAGGCTCATTGCATCGATGATGGTCCACGTAGACTCCTCCACCATGGAGACCAGGCCAAGCATAGCTTCATGTATCTCCGCCAGATCTTCCCGCACACCCTGCTGGACTTATAGAGTTTGCTGCCTCATGGACGACTCCAGAGGCCCATCATCAGCCACTGACTGAGTATGTGTCTGGTCCCCTGCAGTCCTCCGACTGCTGGTGCCATGGGCACTCTCTGTCTCTGCCAGCTCCTTCAGTGACTGTGAAGTGCCCTCACCACTGTGCCCTGGGACACTAGCCGATGTTCGAATTCCCACTGAGGTGTTAGTATCTACGCTGGTGCCTGCCTGGCAGAGATGGTGTGACGTTGGTAAGACATCAGGGCCCTCAGCTGTGAGAGGGAGTCTCTGCTGCTCCTCCTCCCAGCCCTGCTCCAATGATGCTGAAAGGAAGAACAAGGAAAGCGGGTCAGTTAACGTGGAGACAATGACAAAATACATCCCTGCTCCCGGATCATTATGCGCTCATCCTTCCATAAGCAATGGTCAAGCCATGTTGCAAACTTCAATCACTGAACATTCAGCACTGCCATGGCTGTTGGGAGAACAATGCTGACCTCACTGCTGGGCAAACAGACCTGTCCGTGGCCCCCAGCCTCACCGACACCGATGGACCTGGGCGCATGGTGCCTCTCCAGATCTAGAGCCTCCTGCTTGAAGCGGCTGAGAATCGCTAACTGGGCTGGACCACCACCAGTTCTCACCCGCTCGGTGGCATTATGTGCATTCTGCTCCTGAAAAGGAGAGAAGAGCATTGATTAGTGCAACATGTACTTGGATTCTCTTCACAACCAGAGTGGGACATATCAGGGCTCCAGTGCCTCCTCACCCCGCTGCTGCTGAACACTCACACAAAGATGCTAGACCTGTCCCCCCACCACCTGCCCCTTGGCCACATGCTGCCTCCAGCACATTAGGCACCACACAGTTTAACCTTCCATAGCAAGGAGGCGCCAGCGCGTGGAGCGCCGAGGGCAGCAGATCGATTGGTGCCAACGCCACCTTGAAGCTCCCCTCCCAGCATCTCATCACCCTGACTTGGACATGTACTGGAGTTCCAGCACTGCGCCCAGGTGCAGCTCCTCCAGGCTGCCCCCAAACCAGTCAAACCAGTGTACCACATGCTGCGGGGGCAAAACCCATCTCTTCACCACCACTCAGGCTGACCTCGGCATGGGCAATATCTGCTGGCCCACCCAGCAAAGGACACAGGCCATCAATGATTCAATGCAGTCCCTACACTCAGACTTGGGGAGGGAGGAGGCAGCAAGGGGGGTAAGCTGACCTGCTGGGTTAAGTGACCAATGTCAACATGGTCCTCGCCCTTCCAGAGCGCAACAAGTCATTGAAGCGCTTGTGACACTGGACCCAGATGTGCTGGAGCACATCACAGGAGTTCATCCCCTCTGCCACCTCCTCACAGGCGGGTGTGGTCATGTAGGGGGGCCTCCTCCTCCAGCCTGGGGAACGAGAACCTCCCACCGTGCTCCCTCCTCCTCAAGGAGGGCAGCAAGGCAGTCATCAGAAAAACGAGGGGCATAGTGCCCCCCACTCCCTACCCCCCGGCCTGGCCTGCTCTGGCCATGATTCGCAGCCTTGGAAAGGCTGCAGTTGCTTTTTAAAACAGGCCGCCCGGGGTCATCATTGGACCCGGGTGGTCAATGCAGTCCCACCGCCCGCCCACTCCTGCTGACCTCGGGAGCCGCAATTCACCTAAGTGGGCCTTCATTGGCCCTCCCGCATAAAATGGCGGCACTGAGCCGATTGCGGGTGGCGATCGGGTTCATGCCTGCCCACGGGACTCCAGCTCTGTCCGCCCAACAGGCAGAGAATCCTGCCCCAGGAGAATTATTCTGCTTCAGTATTTACTCGGGAGGCCACCAGTGCCAGAGGAGTGTGGAGAGCAATATGATTCTTGTATTTAAAAGGGGAGATAGGTCAAACCCGGGGAACTACAGACCGATTAGCCTAAATCTACAGTAGGAAAGATAATGGAATCCTTAGTCTACAATGTAACAGAAATACATCTAGAAACTGAAATATAATTGAGCAGTCAGATCTGATTTCAAAAAGGAAAGTCATGCTTGACCAACCTGATTGAATTCTTTGAAGCAATAACAGAAAGGGCAGATATGGGTAACGCAACATTCATAGCAGGAGGAATTTTACCGGTGGCAGACTAGGAAGTCAGGGTGGGGGTGGGGGTAGGGGAGGTGGTGGGGAGGGTGCCGGTAAATTGCTGAGGAGTCAGGAGTGACTTTTTTTTCCTCTACCCTCCCATGGGAGGATTGGCAGGGCCAGCATTTGTTGCCCATCCCTAATTGCCCTTGAACTGAGTGGCTTGCACCCCCCCCCCCCCCACCCCCACTCCGTTGGATCGTCCACCCACATTGGCGGGAAAACACGCCGGTGCGGAACACGCCTTGACAAGTGGGACGTGCAGATATTGGGACTTGCCGCCAGGGCCTTGCTCACATCGTGGACATCGCAACGGGACCTTGGGGGAATGTCCATGACCCGCTGGGCGGATTCTCATGGACAAGGCTCCACCATGAGGCAGCTCACGGAAGTTGGAAAGTCATCGCTGAGGATCTGCTCACAACAGATGATGGTCGAGGGGATGGAGAGGAAGGTCCAGCTGGGTTTGGGAGAGGAAGGTGTACCCGTGGGTGGGAAAGGAAGGTCTAGGATCGACTGGGAGAGGAAGGTGCGTCAGGAGTGGTGAGTTTGTTTGGGGGGGGGGAACGAAGGCGTTGGGGGATGAGGTCGGGGGGAGGAAGTACAGTGAAGGAGGGGGTATCGGGGCAGAAGACAGCAACTGGGGAGGCAAGTGTAAGTGGGGAGGAAGATGTAAGGGAAGGAGTTCAGGGGAGGGAAAGAGTCCAATGGGGTGAAGAAGTCCAGAGAGGGGAAGAAGTCCAGGGGGAGGAATCCTGGGGGATGAAGGAGTCCAGGGTGAAGACGGGTCTGGAGAGGGGACGAAATAAGGGTGGAGGAAGGAGTAAGGCTGAAGGACTAAGGAGGGGTGATGGGTGGCGGGGGGGAGTCCAGAGGGTAGGGGGAGTCTGGGGATGGGGGGAGGAGTTTTGGAGGGTGGGGGGAAGGAGTTCCAAGGGGGAAGGAGTCTGGAGAGGGGAATGTCCAGGAGAACATGCAAGGGAGGGCTCTGTTGAGTTCATGAGTGCCTCCTGGGGAGCGAACTGAAGGGGGCGTAGTATGAGGGAATGGTGAGAATGACTGAGGTGGGAGGGTGAGGGTGCAAGGCAGCATCAGTAGGAGGGATGGTGAGGATGGTTGGTGCGGACTCGGAGGCAGACACGGACCCTGAGGGTGGGAAAGAGGAGGTCAGTGAGGTTAATGTGGATGAGGGTGGGATTTTTGGGAAGGAAGGGAATGTGGACATCCCTGAAAGAAAAGGGGTTGTGGCTGGTAGGTCACGGAGGGGAGGTGGAAGGTGGAAGGTGATGCCGGCGGGGGTGGTTGTGGGGGGGGGGGGTCGGGGTCGGGGGTCAACGGTAATAGGGGAAAGGAAATGGGTGACTGGGGGCTGCGTGGAAGTGTGGTCAGTGGGTGGTTGGAGATGCAGATCAGCTCAGATGGTCAACTGAAAGCGAACCCCAGCAGGCAGCATTGAAATCGCTCAGGATATTGAGATGAGTGTGAAACGTGAAAGATCCGCGTCCGAGGGAGAGAGTGCTTGCTCGAGGCTTCGAAAGGCCCTGCCACGCGCACACTTCTCCCTCCAGAATCACTCATGGGCCAGCTATGTGCAGCTGAACAGCTACTGGGAAGTGAGGGGGAAGCAGTGGGAGGACTCACAAAGCCTGTCAATGACGCTGAAAGTCTACATTGCACATTATTCAGTGAAAGTGAATATATTTCCAGATTGTAAAGTGACAAAATGTGTTCACCCATGCCACCAACTGTGATCAGAATTTTTTAACTTTTCAATGCTTTAGGCTTCTAGGCGCTGCCCTGACAACCGCAACAGGGGTGGAGACAGCCTGTGCAGTGGTTGGTCCTGTTGCCTCTGATGACTCCAGCCTGGCTCCTCTGGAGAGCTGCTTTGGCTGTCCTCCTGTGGGTCAGCTGCTCTGTCTGTGGTGACAAAGAACATTGAAGGGGTCACAGGCAAAGTGGACTCGGAGGGAGAGGACAGCCTCTGAGATTCCTGATTGGATGACCCAGGGGTGTCCAGCTGCCTCTCCTCCTCCCTTCAGGTGCTCGAGGACCCTGCCCTGACTCCTTGAGGAGAGGGACACCTGGGGGGAGACACCGAGATGCCCCGTTTCCCTCTCGCGTTGCCACTGGAGGAACTCCCCATGGCTCCTGCGATGGAGTGCAGGTCTGCACACATCTCCACGTTCTCCTGGACCAGGGTCTCCATGGCCTCTGCCATTCACCCAATGGAGACCTCCATGTGTGCACATGTGGGCACCTCTTCATCAGAGACCAGGTGGACACACTCTGACTCACATGCCACTCTGTTGAGGGCTTCCAACAGCTCTGCGTGATGTTCCCCCGCCTTCTGCTGACTCTCCAGGATGAGGTGGAAGGAAGAATCCAGAGGTTCGTCATCTGACTTGGGCCTCACAGATGCCTCTTCCCCAGCAGCCCTCCGAGTGCCAGGGAACTCAGCCAAACCTGCCTCCTCCTGCTGCAGGCACATGTCCGTGTGGTGACCACCAGATTGTGAACCCGAGCCCGCTCTAGATCTAGATCCCACTGAGGTGTGTGTCTCTGGGCTGCTGGAGGGTGTGGGTAAGCGATCAGTTTTCCAGGCTGCTTATTTCCAGCTCTTCAATGGAGGAGGGGTCCTCTTGGCTGGAGGTGAGGCTGTGGATGGAGCTGAGGGACTGGCTGGCTGAGGGTGTCAGTCGCTTGGCAGAGGTCCCTGTGAACCAAGGTAGAGATAATTAGTGCGGGGCAGCAGAGTCAAAAGCAGGACAGAGAGAGACACTCACATTTGCATTGAGAGAGGGATGATGTGGTGCAGGATCCTCACGAGGGTGTTCGCTGCCAACCTCACTGTCACCGCAGGCATGGTCCACATCCTCACTGGTCAACACGATGGCACACTCCTCAAAGTGAGTGAGGGGCCTAATGTGGGCCACTCCACCCCCTGGTCTAGGACCTCTCCCTGCTGTTGTAAGCAGGCTTTTCCTGCATGAAAACAGATGGAGAGGGTGTGAGCAGGACACTTGGCACTGTGGTGGAATGCTTATGGGGTGAGCAGAGGCATGGATGGGGTGAGGCTGCGAGCTCCAGAGGATATGAGGCTGATGGAGATGTGAGGGTGTGTGGGAGAGTTAGTGGTGTTTTCCCTTGAGGTGTGAGACCCCTGTGATGTGTGATGGGTTTGTGAGAGTTGAGAGTGATGAGAAGAGTGACTTATCCTGGCAGGATGGAGGAGATCACTCATCCTCTAGCAGCACTGGGTAGCTGTCCATCACTGCCCAGCGAGTTCCACATGCACTTTTACATTTTAGGTTTCACGTTCCAAGGTTGTGACTCAACCCAGCTCAGTACAAAATGGGAGGGCTGAGAAAATAAGGCGGAACCAATTCTTCAGGGAACTTGGGGAGAAACTAAATAGTCCCTTGCAGCCTATCTGCTCCATTGGACAATCCTACAGCAGAACATTTACCTCAAATTCACAACTTCCAGCACATTATGGTGAAAAATCATTTCCCAATGTATAATGGTTGAAAATGGAGTCAGGAGGCATTTTCATCCTTACAATTCCCCAAAACTGTTTGATTTTAAAGAATGATGACTCTCTCTTTAAAATCAGTACAAGAATATCTGGATTCCAATTGAAAGCCAGCAACTGGACATGTGTTTTGGATGAAGTACGGTTATAAATATCTAGCTCGTGGTCCATAGTAATATTTTAGAGGTAATTTTTAGTTCTGGGAAGACTTTAGAAAATGGGATAAATGCGGCTGAAGCAACTTGAAGACGATTACACTTAAAAGGTTGGGACCATGTTGACTTAAGGGGTTAACAGCTAGAAAGGTAAGACCATAAAACAGCAGCTGGGCTTACTTTGCTGGAGAACTGGAGACAAGGTGTCTGCACAGCTTGCAAGGAAATGCAGCCCAGAGAGTTGTTTTGTTTTGGGGGGTTAGAGCTACAATTAATTTAAAAAGATTCAGTGAGCCCCGGAAGGTCACATCACCATGGCGATGGGTGGAGCTTAAGGAGGTTCTAGGGTTTCAATGTATCTGTGTGTTTGCTGGGGGAATGAATGTACTGCAGCAGGGGGAAAGGTCATACTGAAAAGGTGCTGCTGTTAGCAGGCTTCAGGCAGCCAAAGTGTTGCTGTTAGCTGGCTTTGTGTAGTTAGGGCTCAGGAGAAGTCCTGGGGAGCTGAGAAGGTGGTGGAAGGTCACTGGCTTCATGCTGGAAAGGGTTAGGGCTCAGAAGAAGCCCTTCTAGGAGCCATTCATAGGTTGGTGTAGCCAAGCAGATTGGTGAAATCCAGGGGCAGTGCCAGCCTAGTGAAGCTAGCCGGCTATTAAAGAGCTGAAATCGCACCGGTAAGTAGAGGCTAGAGTGCAGACTCAGAAATCCCAGGGGAGCGGAATCTCGGGAGATGAGACTGAAACCCTGGGAGGGTTGCAGAAGTTGAGACAGTCCAAGTTGGAATGGCTTTGAGGGAACTCAGAGGCTTGACCTTTAAATGTGAAGCATTTGGAGTCCTTCGTGATGGAGACAGAATTTCAACGAGATTAGTTGACTCACAGTGTTTACTGATGTCTGGGCGGGATGCTGAGAAATCTGTGGGATCTGTCTTGGTTGCATTTGCTATTTATTGTACAGTGTGGTATGCTCAACAACAGTTTGCCTGTTAATTCCTAAGTACCTCATATTAACCCTGAATGTTAGAGTATAAGATAAGATATTGTAAATTGCTTTATTTTTCTAACTTTGTATGGTAAAGTTTATTTTTGTTTGTTTCAAATCCATGGAATCTTGTGGGCTTTATTCTCTTAGCAAGTGCCCTGAATCACAAACTTTCTCTGCTTTAAACAAAATGTTATTGTTCCTCATCAGATCTTACCAAACATTTGAGGGGTCCGGATTAGGATCATAACAGTACAACCTGCGCATTTCTATTAGCAACATTGCACTTTAAATACAAATGAATCACAGAATCACACAGTGCAGAAGAGGCCCATCGAGTCTGCATCGACACGTGAGAAACACCTGACCTACCTACCTAACCCCATTTACCAGCACTTGGCCCATTGCCTTGAATGTTATGACGTGCCAAGTGCTCATCCAGGTACTTTTTAAAGGATGTGAGGCAACCAACCTCCACCACCCTCCCAGGCAGCACATTCCAGACCGTCACCACCCTCTGGGTAAAAAAGTTTTCCCTCACATCCCCCCTAAACCTCCTGCCCCTCACCTTGAACTTATGTCCCCTCGTGACTGACCCTTCAACTAAAGGGAACAGCTGCTCCCTATCCACTCTGTCCATGCCCCTCATAATCTTGTACACCTCGATCAGGTTGCCCCTCAGTTTTCTCTGCTCCAATGAAAATAAACCAAGTCTATCCAACCTCTCTTCGTAACTTAAAATGTTTCATCCCAGGCAACATTCTGGTGAATCTCCTCTGCACCCCCTCCAGTGCAAATGAAGCCTAGTTACAAAGCTAATATGTTGAACTGTTAGCCTTGTTTATTACAGTGAATAACCTCAAATTGCTCTATGTCCTTCATGGGACCACTGCTCAGGATGAAGGTGAAAGATCTTTTTAATATTAAATGAGAAGCTAATTCCATGACTAACTAATGGTAATTGTTTGCTAGTGGAAACTTCCCATCAGTTTAAAAAAAAAATCACTGCATTTGAAGAAAAATCTATTCTGGAGCTTTCAAGACCTGAAGTTGATAGATTTTTGTTAGTCCAGGGTCATTGTTTAAAAAGAAGCTTGTTAAAGCCAGAGATGAGGAGAAACTTTTTTTCTCTCAGAGGGTGGTGAGTCTTTGGAACTCTCTTCCACAAAAGGCGGTGGAAGCAGAGTCTTTGAATGCTTTTAAGGCAGAGCTAGATAGATTCTTGACTAACAAGCGGATGAAAGATTATCAGGCCAGAATGTGGGGATGAGGTTATAATCGGATCAGCCATGATCTTATTGAATGGCAGAGCAGGCTCGAGGGGCAGAGCGGCCTACTCCTGCTCCTAATTCATATGGTCGTATGTATATTCACAAGGGATATGAAACATAGGCAGCTAAACGCAGTGGAGGTGCAGATCAGCCATGATCTAATGGTGGAACAGGAATTGAATGACCTATTCCTGATGATCGCAGGTTTCAATGGGAGAAAGACGTTCCCCGAATTATGGGGCTCCTTTATTTCATTTTGAAAACAGTACAGGAGGGTCAGCCGTTTATGTGTCAGTGGGATGGGTTTGCCCAAGGATCAGTTGAAACTTGTCCCCATTTTTCCCCCCCCTTTGGGTGTTTTATTTCCAAATAACAGCTTTGTTAGTGTTATGTTGTGAGTGCAACACAAAGGTGAAATTTACCTTTCTTTGTAATTTTTGCTGTGCTGATGGGGATGGGGCAAAATGCCAGGGTGGGAGATGGGGCTTCTAACGGGCAGCTAGTGCCTGCAGGCACATGGGAGCCCATCCACTGTGCCTTTTGGCGATGATCTCAGACCGAACAGGTGGCCCCTTGAAAGATAAGAGGGACAAGTCCGAATAATGGAGCCAGGATTACAGCAGCAGGTTTCTGCCGGGAGCTGGACGATATTGTGGGATGGTTTCATTTACTTCACTCATTGTTATTCAAGAGAGGAGCCCGAGGTGGAGAAATGGATGGGATTGTCTCAACGGGAAAGAAATCATTTTTTTTTTCCGCAAAGCTGAAAGCTACACTGGCAGAGACAGCTGGCATTGGAAAAAAATAACAAAAATCAATAACTTGGATCAGCAGCACGGACACAGGCAAGTGCAGGTCAGGTGGTTGAAGACCAAACTGATCCCCACAATTGTTGGGAGGATGGGTCAATGTAGTCAGCTGTACACTGGCAAGGCAACTGGAATCATTAGTGCTGTTGAAGGCGTTGGTGACAACAGGGGCCACTGATGGGTATAGATGTGGGGAGGTGGTGGCATAGTGGTATTGTCACTGGACTACAATTCCAGAAGACCCAGGGTAATTCTCTGGGTCTCTGGGTTCAAACCTCACCACGGCAGATGGTGAAATTTGAATTCAATAAAGATCTGGAATTAAAAGTCTGAGGGTAACCACAAAACCATTGCTGATTGTCATAAAAACTGATCTTCCTTTAGGGGAAGAAATCTGCTGTCCTTACCTGGTCTGGCCTATATGTGACTCCAGACCCACAGCAATGCGGTTGACTCTGAAATGTTCTCTGAACAAGGGCAATTAGGGATGGGAAATAAATACTGGCCCAGCCAGCAATGCCCACATCCCATGAATGAATTTTAAAAAAGTAACTTAAGAGTTGCAGCAGTGGAGGTTTTGATTAACACTGTTGTATTTGGATTTCCAATGCCTCAGTGTGCGACACCTGATGGGGTACTGAGCCTTCCAAAGCAAGAAGGTCTTTGGTTTGTACTGAATTAGTTGATCTCAGTTGGGAGCAGAGTTGTGGATATTATAATTGGCTCCAACATGAGTCACCATCTTCAGGAATGTGGGTGAGAAAGCAAGGGGAGAATATTAAAGGGGAGAAAAGCTGTCAGTATTCAAGGATACGTGGACATTTCATTCCGAACATCTCCATTAGAGAAAATGACATCAGCCACTTCATATCTTTTCTTGGAGTTTGAAGGTTTCAGTAATCCTTATTTTTAAATGTTAAATGTGGAAATGTAAGCTTAGAGTTTTCTACAATGAATAATTCCTCACCTGTACTAATTTTGACAGGACTTTTTGTTTCACTACTCACTGCCTCACCCTACCATCTACCCTCTTACCTCTATCTGTCCGTGCCCTGCACATCCTTCCTGCCACACCTCCCTGCATTGTCCGCTTCACTTCCAAACCAACATTCAACTGCTTTTCTTGGTGCCGATTTCTTTCCTGCTGAAATGACTCATCCAAGTTGTGAAAAAATTTGTCACAGCCTGGCCCGATTTATCTTCTACACCAGACTCCTTTGCTCCAGGCTTAATTTCGCCTGTTTCTCAAACCAGCCTATTTTGTTCCTGATTTTGCTTTTCTACAATGCCAGCTGCCTCTGCTGATGTAGCTTTAATTTCCACAAAAAGATTCCTTTTCCACTGCATCAATCCCATCCATTTCTCCCTCCCAGGTTCCTCTCTAGAGGAGCAGTGGGTGAATCAAATCAGCATTCAGAATATTATCTGGATAAATAAAATGTTACCCAGATCAATAAATAAAATATTATCATAAATAATCAGAAAAGGTGAGTTACTCACCTCCTGACTCCCCAAAGCCTGTCCACCATCTACAAGGCACAAGTCAGGAATGTGATGGAATACTCCCCACTTGCCTGGATGAGTGCAGCTCCAGCAACACTCAAGAAGCTCAACATCATCCAGGACAAAGCAGCCCACTTGATTGGCACCTCACCCACCATCTTAAACATCCACTCCTGACACACGGTGACAGCAATGTACACCATCTACAAGATGCACTGCAACAGCGCCTTTGACCACACATTCCAAACCTTCTACTACCTAGAAGGATAAGGGTAGCAGATAGATGGAAACACCACCATCTCGAAGTTCCCCTCCAAGCCACTCACCATCCTGAATTGGAAATATATCGCCGTTCCTTCACTGTCGCTGGGTCAAAATCCTGGAACTCCCCTCCTAACAGCACTGGGGTTGTTCCTACACCACAGGCACTGCAGCGGTTCAAGAAGGTGCCTCACCACCATCTTCTCAAGGGCAATTAGGGGTGGGCAATAAATGCTGGCCCAGCCAGTGATGCCCACATCCCATGAACAAATACATTTTTAAATCCTTGCATCTTATTAGCATCTTGTCACTCTGCACCTTTCCAAAAGCCTCATATCTTGAACATGTGACCTCAGACACCACGCTTCTAAAAGCACCACAGATGGTGATTGGATGAAGAATTGCAGTAGACATCGCCATTCACAATCCAGCTTCTGGATTTGTCCTAGAACAAAGTCACGGGAGGCTGGGCTACACAGATGAGAGAAGTTGATGGACTTAATGACAGGCCTGCCAATAGCGATCAGAAGGACATTACAAATAGCTCGAGTTCCTGCGGCTAATGAGATCCCTGAATCCCTCAGCTTATTTTCTAGCATTTTTTTCCCCCATCAATCATTTCGGAGTACTCCCGATCATATCTGTAAGACATAGACTGTAATTTGTATATGTAGTAATAAAAGACAGGCTGTACCCAACGTTAACTGACAAAATGAGTCACAGGGGTGGTGTCACCATCTCTTACCGTACAGTTTACCTCTTAGATAAATCTTAAGTGGATTTTTGATGTGCCTGTGTTTCAGAATATGGAGAATATGACTGAAGCTGTCAGACAGTTCAGGTGACAGCTTACTGCCCAGGACAAGCCAGCTGGTGAATAATGTCACTTATAGTTTGAATCGGAACTGATTATTAGCAATAAAAGAATAGAAACAGCATCGCTTTTCAAACAACACTTTGCAATAGAATAACATGCCTTCCAATCCCGCTTACGCTCCAGATGAATTGGAATGGCTCAATATCACCTATTACCAGCAATCAGAGCGGGACACCAGTTCTGGGGTGTGGGGCTAATGAAAACGGCCTCACCTTCTGAACCAAGCCATGTCTGCAAGCAGTCCTTCCTTCACCCTAAAGCCTATTGTACACAAGACAGTGCCCTGCAACAGGGATTTGTTCATGAGTGAAACCCTTTCATTTGAATAATCGCTTTAAGGCTGATAATCTATCAGGAGAATGGTACTGAAAAGTAATTGCCTTGTATTAGTAAGCGACACAAATCAATGGAAGCCTGAAAATTGTTTTAAAACGGCTACCAGAGGGATACAAATAAAAAACAGATCCCAGAGGGATACAAATCTCTTCTGTGTCCCTTGCATTCTGGAGGCTGTTAAGGACCAGTCCAGGAAACCAAATTTGGCAGAAAAATATGAAGAGCATCAAAAAGGCGGTTAAAAACCTGAAGCAATAATTAATCAATTAACAACATTAAATCGCTCTTATATTTATTTTTGCTGTAGTTAAAGGCAATGAATGGGTGGAATGCATGAAGCGTGGCATTGCAGTTTTATTCATGAGTCAACAGGATTAAACTGGATTGTGAGATCCAGAATTCTAATGAAAAACAACCCAAATATAATTTTAAAACAGACAACTTCAAAGGAATGAGGGAAGGAGTGTAACAAATCTCACTAGGGTGGAATTATTTAACAACATCTTATTGGAGGACGTGTGGAACACCTTTAAAGAGATATTGCATCACATGCAGATTAAGTAAGAATTTAGAATAAGGAATTACAGATAAATCTAGAATTGACTTCAATTTTCAAGTCCCCTCTGGCCACAGGAGAGGTGCCAGAAGACTGCAGGACAGCTAATGTGGTGCCATTATTCAAGAAGAGTGGTAGGGATAAACCAGGGAATTATAGGCCGGTGAGTCTAACATCAGCTGTAGGGAAACTTTTGGAAAAAAATTCTAAGGGACAGAATTAATCTCCACTTGGAGAGGCAAGGATTAATCAAGGAAAGTCAGCATAGCTTTGTCAGGGGCAGATCATGTCTAACAAATTTGACTGGATTTTTTGAGGAGGTGACTAGTTGTGTAGATGAGAGTGGTGCGGAGACTGATAATGAAGGTAAGAGCCCATGGGATCCAAGGCAATTTGGCAAATTGGATCCAAAATTGGCTTAGTGGCAGGAGGCAGAGGGTGATGGTCGAAGGCTGTTTTTGTGACTGGAAGCCGGTGGTACAGTGGCATGGCACAGGGTTCGGTGCTGGGTCCCTTGCTGTTTGTCGTGTACTTTAATGATCTAGACTTGAATGTAGGTGGTATGATCAGTAAGTTCACAGATGACATGAAAATTGGTGGTATGGTAAATAGCGAGGAGGAGAGCCTTAGACTACAGGACGATATAGACAGGCTGGTCAGATGGACAGAACAGTGGCAAATGGAATTTAATCCTGAAAAGTGTGAGGTGATGCATTTTGGGAGGACCAACAAGGTAAGGGAGTACACGATGAATGGTAGGAAGTACAGAGGATCAGAGAGACCTTGGTGTGCATGTCCATAGATCCTTGAAGGTAGCAGGACAGGTAGATGAGGTGGTTAAGAAGGCATATGGGATACTTGCTTTTATTAGTTGAGGCATTGAATACAAGAACAGGGAGGATATGATGGAGCTGTATAAAGCGTTAGTTAGGCCACAGCTGGAGTACTGTGTCCAGTTCTGGTCGCCACACTGTAGGAAGAATGTGTTTGTACTGGAGAGGGTGCAGAGGAGATTCACCAGGATGTTGCCTTGGATGAAACGTTTAAGCTATGAAGAGAGACTAGATAGGCTAGTGTTGTTTTCCTTAGAGCAGTGAAGGCTGAAGAGGGAGCTGATTGAGTTGTACAAAATTATGAGGGGGATAGATAGGGTAAATAGAATAGTGCTTTGGGATTCTTTGCCCCGTCTGCTTTCTGAGGTGGTTGTATTCATTTAATGTCTCATCTGCAAAAAACAACACCTCCATTGGTACTGCACTCCCGTATTATTGCACTGGAGTGTCAGCTTGGATTGTGTTCTTAACTTGCCTAAATGGGGCTTGAAACCAGTCAGATTCTGATACAGATGTGATATTACAACCGGCAAGACCAAGGCTGATACCAAGCTAATGGTGGGCATGCTAGTAATGCTTGTATAACTGATTATTTGGAAAAAGTAACCACTGGTAATATATTATTTGTTTTCTTTATTCTCAGTTTCAGCCCATTAGTATTGTTTATGGCTCTGCATTTTTTCTTTGACAACCATCTGTTATGGCCACTAGACTTCATAAAATGGTTAGTTTTAAACTGTCTTTTTTAGTTTAAGGTAAAACCGAATGCCCTGGAATGGGGGAATGGTGTGATGTTGATCTGAGCTCTGCCTGACAACAGGCCCATTCAAAGAGGAGGGGCATTCTCCCTGCTCTCCTGGCCAATACTTATTCCCTAACCAAAATGAAACTGATCATCTGGGTCATTACCACATTGCTGTTTGTGGGATCTTACTGTGCACAAATTGGTTGTGTTTCCTACATTACTACGGTTCAAAAATGATTTATTGGTTGTAAAACACTTTGAGACATCATAGAGACACTAAATAAATACAGGTTCTTCTTTCATTATCTGGGCTAAGTAAGATTAACAATTTTGTTCTCAATCAGGTACAGGTTCTGGATATGAGCGTATAAACATAAAAAAGGAACAGCAAAAGACCACTGGTTTGTTTAGCCTGTTCCATTCAGATATATTTTACCCTACACAAAGTATCAACAGGTTTCCTTTTTTCCTCCTGTCACACTATTTCCTGGAAAGACTAAGTCAACTTGGGAAAAAGCCACAAGAAATACCTCTCCAACCTTTGAAGGCCAGTGCCCAAGCTCCAGGAGACTGCAGTAACTGGCATAACTAGTCAGCCCAGCTATCATCTATAACTCAAGATTACTTACACTAGCTCAATCACCATAAAATTGTATAACAAGTAGTCATGAATGTTTTAAATTGACTTGCTCACCAATTAACTTGTTCACCAATGCTCAGTCCAGCATTTACAAGGACCACCCAGCTCCAGAGCTCATCAGACCAAACATGGATACAAGAGATGAATTCTAGAGGGGAGATGAGGATGAATGCCTCAAAAATCAAGGCAGCATTCAATCAAGTGAGGCACTAAGGAGTCTCAGTAAAACTCAAGGCAATGGAGATTGATATCAAAGCTGACATTTTTAAAAAATGGCTGCCATTCTTGGAGACCAATCACTTCAGGCCCAGAACATTGCTGGAGAAATTTCTCAGGGCCGTGTCCTCAGCCCAACTATCTCCAACTTCTTCATCAATGATTTTCCTTTAATCCAAAGGTCATAAGTGAGGCTGATGGCTAATTATTTCACATTCAGCTCCATTTGAAATTCTTCAGATAATGAACCAGGCAAAGCCCTCTTGCAGCAAGCACTGGACAATATCCAAACTTGAGCTGATATTAAGCAGATGACATTCACAGCACACAAGGGCCAGACAATTACTACCTCCACCAAAGGGGAGCCTAACTATCTCCCCTTGACATTTATTAACATTACCATTATGAGTCCTGCACCATCAGTGATCTGAGGGTCACCATCAACTCAAAACTCAACCAGACCATGTGTTATAATTCACTGAGCAGAGGAGGAATCTGGAGGCCATCTTTCCTTAACATTGGATTATTCACATAACCCAAAGAACACAAGCAAAAACTCTCTTTTCCTCCTCCACTAAAGGTGGAAACCAGTTCTTATATATACTTAAGAATAATCCCCTAACCTTTCCCCAATTACTAACAGCTGCTCTCAATTACTATTAGAGCATGTACTTTGTTGTGACAGAATTGCAACATTAACACCAAGCACATAAATACAGGTTAAAGGCTGGATAACCTCTGGCTTACTTTCTGACTCCCCAAATCTGCTAACCACCTGTAAAGCACAAGTGAGGAATGTAACGCATTGCCTGCCATTTACCTGAATAGGTGCAGCTGCAACAATGTTCAAGGAGCAAAAGCAGACTGTTTGATCAGCACCCAATACACGTGCTTAAACTCCACTGTCTCCATCCCCATGTACCATGGGGGCAGCGTATACTATCTACAGGATACATTGCAGCAACATGCCAAAGCTTTCCTAGTAGCACCTCCCAAACCTACAACCTTCTGAACTTGGAAGGACAAGGATAGGAACACCTCCACCTCCATCTTCTCTTTCAGGTGACACGTAATCCTGACCTGGATTTCCTGCTCTTTCATTGTCGTTGGGTCAAAATTCTGGAACTTCCTATCTAGCTGCATGGTCAGAGCACCTTCACCACACGGTCTGCAGTGGTTCAAGAAGAAGGTCCATCGCCATATTCTTGAGCAATGGGCAATAAATGCCTGACTTGCCAATGATGTCCACATCATGAGAATAAAATAACAAAGTTCATCGTCTAACTCCCACTGCGACAGCAAACCCACACTGAGAACATGTTCTGACAATCTCTCTAAAAAGAAATACTTCCTGATGTCTAAACTAGTTTGTACTGTTGCCCCCAAGTCTTCCATTCCTCCCTATCCAGAACAAATAGCCCAACCCACCTACACAAAGTCTCTTTCCATCATCATTTTAAAGACCTCAAGAAAATGTCAGAATTCCTCTCGTGAGAGGAAGAGGCAGCTCTTTGAGCCTATGCTGAAACGATGAGGTCCAGGATGAGGTGTTGTGCTGGTTTCCCTCCTCTTGACCTTCTTGAGGGTCTCAATATCCCTCACAATATGATGTGATCAAACCTGGTATTGTAGATCCTGCTATACTGAGAGTCTACAGAGGGTAAGTATTGCATTTCTGGTTTTATTTTTAGCTGTTCCAACTACACATCTTAACACCCTACCTGTTTTCCCCATTGCCTCACAACACTGCATTCAATGTTTCATGCAATGAAACTCCAGAGTCCTGTTCCTACTCTGCAACCTTAAGTGAATTACGTTCTATAGTATACACATACCTGGGGATCAGTTTTAGGTTCAGAGACCCCAACATCAACACGCTGGATTCCCATAATACAGGTCAGGCGGGTGGCAAATTGGCTGCCTGCCTGCCATTTTTAAAAGACTCATTAAAAGGTGATTGACCTTTTTAACAAGACAATTGACCTGAATAATCCATTGTCTATGGCATTAGATAGTGCATGCACAGGAAACACTTATGTCCTTCAGTGGAAAGTGATTCAAAAGTGAGTATAAAGGCTGGTATGGGACTGTGGTTGACTTTACCAGGACAGGCCAGGCAGAGTTTGGTATTCCAGTTGCATTTATTTTTCTTTCAATTTGAAACTCACTAAGTCATTTCCTGAGAGAAGGGGAACAGCCAGGAAATGTTGCAGGCAAAATTGTGGACTGCAGCATTTGTGGTGAATATCGCTATAGCTCACGGGAATGGTCCATTCCATTGGAGACCCCTCCTCCATGGAGGAGGAGAAGGAGGAGGGGAGCTGGGCAATGACAGGTACGCCCTTTTGTCCAGCAAGCTGGCTTACCTGATGCTAAGTAAGGGCCTGCAGAGGGAAACCAACAGCAGCTGCCCAGCAGGTGGAGGAGAAGGCACTATCTAGACAAGAGTCAACCAGACAAGACTCACATTCTTGCAAATGACAGGGTGCCAGTGTCTCCCAAGACTCTGGCTGTCCAGGAAGACAGTCACAACAATCTGTGACAAGCTGGGTGCTGACATTGCGGCCAATCTTGTGGGTGGGCACCCGATGCCTGTGGCCTTATGGGTCACAGTGGCCCTGAGATGTTTCACCACAGGATCCTTCCAGGCCTGATCTGGAGACCAGTGTGAGGCCTCACAGCCAGCTACACACCACTGCATCAAGGCGATGACAGATTCAGGTGAGCTGATGAAATTATTCCATTTACTGACAACAACAACAGTCAGGGTGAAAGAGCCAGAGGCTTTGATCGTATTGCCTGTTTTCCAAAGGCGCTGGACATAATAGATTGTACACGTGTGGACATTAAAGTGCCTTCCAGACAGACAGGGACTTTCATAAACAGGAAGGGATATCATTCCCTTAATGTGCAACTGGTATGCAACCACAGGTAATGTATCCTGCAGGTATCAGCCAGCAAGCTTTGGATGGCTGGCCTCTAGGAGAAGAGGATACCCTCTTAGGAGCTGGCTGATAACACCAGTGTGCAGCCCATGGACAGAGCCTGAGAAGAGGTACAATGGGAGCCATTCATCCACCAGGACCCTCATTGAGCAGACCACTAGCTTCCTCAAAATGTGGTTCTGATGTCTTGTCAGACCAAGTGGTACTGTGCAATGTTCACCTGAGAGACTGTCACTTATGGTTGTGGTACACTGTGCAATGCACAAGCGATCCACGTAGAGAGGGGAAGCCCTGGTGGAGTACAACTTTATGGAGAAAGCCCGGTCTCTGATGATGACTCTGATGAAGAGGAGGGTGAGCCATGCCAACCAGGTGTGCATGCTGTGCCACGAGAGGACCTGGATGCCAGGGAGATAAGAGATTCACTTATAATGAGATGATTCCATGAGCAATGTGTCTGTAACACAACAACATCTCCTTGACCCTTGCCACCTACTCGTTTCATCACCCTGAATGAACACCGGGGCCACATCTGCTAACAAATAACAGAGGGGCCCACATGAACATAATCACCCTTAACACCATCTAATCCACCCAAATCAAAACCATCACATCCAAATCAAAACCATCATATCCAAACCAAAACCATCGCATCCGAATCTAAAACATCGCATCCAAATCTAACCCATCACATCCAAATCTAAACCATCACATCCAAATCTAACCCATCACATCCAAATCTAACCCATCACATCCAAATCAAAACCATCACATCCGAATCTAAACCATCACATCCGAATCTAAACCATCACATCCAAATCTAAACCATCACACACAGGTAAATGCCATCAATGCAGCTGGAACATTGGGTTTAAATGCCACTCATTTAATAACATAATTAAGTAGCAACCATATCCCTTCAAACCTCCGCATCCCTCTCCATAACCCTTCAGGTCTCGGCACCCCCCCAATACCTCTTCAGATTTCTGCACACCCCCACATCCCTTCAGACCTGCACAAGCAACCCCCACCACAGCCCTTCACACCCTCCTGCTCCATTCCAGCTAACAGTGAGAGGCCCCCTCTGATTCCCTCTTCCCCCAGCAACCCTAACCTCCCTTGCCCCTGTCTAGGCTGAACCCCACACCACTTCTTCATTCCTCTCCTACCCTTCTTTGCTCCCCACCTCCCCCCCCCCCGCCGCACTACCAACACCTCAACAGACCCTCACCATCCAACAATACCTCTTGCAGCCTTCCACCTGCAGCTGGAGGATCCGATCCCTTGTTAAAGTCTCTGGATGAAGATCTGTCCCTGGGTGAAGAGTCTGGATGAAGGTCCAATCCCTGGGCAAAGTCCTGGATGAAGATCTGATCCCTGGGCAAAGTCCTGGATGAAGATCCGATCCCTGGGCAAAGTCCTGGATGAAGGTCCAATCCCTGGGTGAAGAGTCTGGATGAAGATCTGTCCCTGGACGAAGTCTCTGGATGAAGATTCATCTCTGGGTGAAGTTGCTGCACTGAAAATAACCACTTCCTGGATGCTGCTGCACGGAGAAGATCCTCGTGGTTTATGTTCCACCCACCCAGAGTTGCACGCAGTGTTCTGGGGTCTAGTCGCTGGAGGCCTCCATCTTCTCTTCGAGCAGCTCAAGGTAAGTCCCAACTTCTACACGCCGCGTTGATCCAGATGTGTTCTGGGCCGGCCTGATTTCTCACTGGCATCGCAGGCCATGGGCCATGGTGGGGCGGGGGGCACGATTCCGGTTGGACCTTCTCCTGCATCTCATTAGTGCGATGCAAATTGGCTTCAGGCTGGCCTGTGGTGTGAAGCCAATTTCAGTGACCCGCAGTTGATCCCGCCATTGTTTAAAGCCGATTTTTGGACCTCCCACCATATTCTTCGCACCCCCCCCCCCCCCACCACCTCCCCCCCCACCCCCCCGCCCCACCGCCCCCCCAACCCCCGCCTCTCATTAAGCCCTGGTGGAGTGGGAAATCCCACCCTAGGACTCCTGACACAACCAAAGGAAGGCCTTGCTATCACTGCCACTATCTTTTGTGGCCAGCAATTGAATCTTATACCTAATCTATTCATTTCACAGCTTATTTTCTTGTGACTGGTAGACTTTTTTTTTGTTCTGCTTTAAGTTGCTGTTGTACATCACCATTAAATAATTTTGGTTTACTCTTATCTTGTTTAATCTGAAAGACATTAATGATTACTTTCTCAGTAGTGCCTATAAAAGTCTTCCATCTGTCATCCATTCTGCAGTTACCTCTAGTATCAGCGCCCAATGAACCGTGCCTAAACCCTCTCTCCTAACACCTGGCGTGAGGATTGAGTTGTAATTAGCAGTAACTTGGCTAATTAGCTTAACTATTAAATGGTTTTAATTGCCATTGCCCAGATGTTTCCCCATATGTAGGTCTGATATCATCTCAGGATAATTGTTAAGGTTTGAATCTAATAGACAATTTCTCTCTAACATTCATACCGCTTCAATACTTGGCTGCCCACCATTAGATCCCTCAATAACCAGGTAATTAAAATCCCCCATTACACATATACTGCCCAGGTAGGAAGATAGACTTGCATTTATAGACAACATTTCATAGCCTCAAAGCACCGCACATCCAATTAACTATTTCTGAAGTGTTGTTACTGTTATAATGTAGGATAAAAGAGCTCTAAACAAATTCAATCCTGGTATGACTGAATAGTATTTATCCTAAAACAGATTGGAATGATCTCCACTGTTTTAATTAGTAACTTTGTAACTAAGAGCATCACCAAAATAGCAAAGGAAGCAGCTGGGTTTTCTTAAGAGGATTGTGAGATCTGACCAGAAACAATGGTAGAAGCAAAATCCATAAAAACTTTGAGTAGAAGAATGGATAAATATTTGAAAAAGGCAAGATTAGATATAAAGAGTATGGGGAAAGAGCAGGGAAAGTGAACAAAGCGGATTGAGATGAGGAGAAATTCCTTCACCCAGAGAGTGGTGAGCCTGTGGAATTCATTAACACAGAAAGTAGTTGAGACAAAAACATTGTATGTTTTCAAGAAGGAGTTAGATATAGTTCTTGGGGCGAAAGGGATCAAAGGGTATGGGAAGAAAGCGGGATCAGGCTATTGAGTTGGATGATCAGCCATGATCATAATGAACAGCAGAGCAGGCTCGAAGGGCCGAATGGCCTACTCCTGCTCCTAGTTTCTATGTTTCTATGGATATCTTTCTCACTGAGACATGGGCCATATGCTTACAATGAAATGCACGGCCTGAGAGTGTGGTGGAGGCTGATTCAATCGTGGCTTTGGAAAGGGATTCGGATAGGTACTGTACCTGAAACAAATACCATTTGCAGGCCTATGGGGAAAGGAGGGGGTAGGGGGGGGTGAGGGGAATGGCAGTGGCAGTGGGACTAGCTGAGTGCTCTTGCAGAGAGCCAGCATGGACATGAAGGACCAAGTGGCCTTCTTCTGTGCTGTAACCATTCTATGGCTCCATAGGTGGAAGCTTCCATTTTTGGCAGGTCTCTCGTGTTGCCTGAAAAGCGGTGAGGCACCCACGCTGCCTCCTAAGGGGAAGGCCCACCATATTGTCCGCCTATCAGGCATTTATGAGGACAGCAATGGGTCTTCCTCCTGACTGACAACCCTGGAGTATGGCGTCCCTGCCCATTTAGAGCTGCTGGCCAATCAAAAGCTGGCAGCTCTTGTACTTGGTATTGCCACGGAGGGGGTGGTGGCTGCTGCGGAGCGACCCAGGGAAAAGGTATGTGCTGCTGGAGGGGGCTGCAGGGAGAGGGGGGGCCATGGGTGTCGGCAGGGGCAAGGGTGTAGTTGCCAGTGGCCACCCCTCACCCCATTTCCACGCTCTTGATCATGCACAGGTTAGTGCAGATCGAGTGACCCCCCCTGTCCCCTCTCTCCTACCTGCAAATAGCTGCAGGGGAGGTGGGAAGAGGCCCTTAACTGGTTGTTAATTGGCCACTTGAGGGTCTCAAATGGAGGCGGGGAGAGAAGGTCGGCCATGGGCCATCCTGCCCAGAACTTACCACTGGTGGAGGCGGGAAGGCATCAGGCATCAGTCCCGATGTCAATGCACCTCATTCTCAGGCCCCTCCGCCTCCTTGCCCACCTCCTTGCCTACATCCTTGCCCACCTCCTTGCCCACCTCCTGCAAGGGCAGAAATTTCCACCCTACGATTCTATATGCTGTAGGATGACTCTATGAGATTCTAGTCTTATAGAGGAATTGATGAAAGCTGATGAGGACCCACAGGTCCTGTATCTGTATCTGTAGTGAATAAAGATATAATACACAACTGTTCAAACAGCCACCAGCCTATTCTCCCCTAACTAGTTTACACAGGTCGACTACACTTCTGACATTCTGATTTCCTTTTAGACATGCTCTCTCCTCTTGTGTCTAGCCTATTTTTGGAAAGCTTGTTCAAACTCTGTCAGATACAAACCATGGAATGGATCAATACACTACAGGGTAAATTTTGCCAGGTCCTTCACCGTGAATCAGAATGATGTAGGTACACTCACTGCATGACTTGCCTGCAATGGAGGGAGTTGCGGTGACTTACTGTGCTGTTTTCATGGGGCAATAGTCCTCCCATATTGGCTTTGGGTTAATGAGGAGTGAGTGATCTTTCGATGACAGAACCCAAGGTGCTTATGCACCCGTAGATTTAAAATGCGGTTTAATTGCATCCGCCCTTTGTCTTTGTTCAGTGTTAAGTTTTCGTCTCTGTGGTCACTGCTCTCATTGTTCTCTCATCGTCCTTTGTTGTCATTCCAAAGTCCAAAATCCCATCACCGTAACTTTAACATCCTTTAGGTCCTGACAGTACGAGCTAGATGACAGTTTGCAGAACTTCCACCACCAATGAGATGTCAAAATCCCACCATTTGTAACATCAGCGTAAGCAGGGTGCAGCAATGTGGGTATTCCTATCCAGCAACAGTGACCCAGAGTTTGTGAGTGCAAATCCAAGTGGTGAAATTGAACTCAATAAACCTGCACCATGAAATTGACCATGAGGACTGCCTACTTGTAAAAGGCCAAACTATTCCAGGGGCATATCTGCTGTGGCTGAGTGGTACCACCTATCTCTGAGTAGAAAGTTATGGGTTCAAGCCCCCACTCCAGAGTCTTGAGTGCATACTTTGGCCTAGCACTTCTATGCAGCACTATGGGGATGCTGCATTATCAGAGGGTCAGTACTGAGGGAGTGCTGCACTATCAGAGGGTCAGTATTGAGGGAGTGCTGCACTATCAGAGGGTCAGTACTGAGGGAGTGCTGCACTATCAGAGGGTCAGTACTGAGGGAGTGCTGCACTATCAGACGGTCAGTACTGAGGGAGTGCTGTACTATCAGAGGGTCAGTACTGAGGGAGTGCTGCACTATCAGAGGGTCAGTACTGAGGGAGTGCTGCACTATCAGAGGTGTTCACCTGGCTGGTGGATATGAACATATATATGAGCACAGGTGAGACCCCAAGTTAATATCCACCATTTGAATGCAACATATGTGTAGAAAGAGGCTGAAAATGGCCTTGATTTTGGGAGGTGGATGATATATCATGTGTGTCACTGTAAATAAAAGATTATAAGCGAATAAGGACTGGGCTCCAGTGTTCTATTTTCCAACATTTGCATTTGTAACAAGAATCATCATTCTGACAAAACATTAAATTCAGGCCCTGTCTGCTTTCTTGAGCGAACATAAAAGATCCTATGGCACTTTTTGAAGAACAGGAGAGTTGTATATACTTCTTACCCAACAGGTAAACTAGATTATCTTGTCATCACCACATTGCTATTTGCATGAGCTTGCTGTGCACCAATTGGTTGTAACTACATTTTAAAACACTTAAATGCTGGCAAAGTGCTTTAGGATTTCTTGAGGTGATGAAAAATGCAAACTTGTGTTTTATTTACCTGATTTGGGCTTCATGTCACTCCAGTCCATCCTGTGTGCATGACTCTTCATGCATTCTAATGTGGCCTCATTTGCCCATTCCCAGTTGTCAGTTAACTGGTGTTGGAGGACTTGGATTAACTGGAGGAGGACTTGGCCAATGCTACATTAAACAAGGAAGTTGTGGGGATACTGGGGTCCACCAATCAGATAATGAGGAAGGCCAGCAGTATTGAAGGTGGATCATTCACCTGCTTTGAATGGGATGTATCTCATGTCACTAAGGGAGGTAGAGGTAGAAATTGCAGGGATCTTCCCCCCCCCCTTTAGGTACAGGACTGATGCCAGAGGATTGCAAAGGTTCCACCCTTGTTCAAAGGTAAAGTATAAGAGACAGTGGTGCAGTGGCAATACCACAGACTAGTAATCCAGAGGCCTAGGCTAATGCCCCTTGGGACATGGGTTCAAATCCCACCACAGCAGCTGGTGGAATTTAAATTTAATTAATGAATCTGGAATTGAAAGCTAGTCTCAGTAATAGTGATCATGAAACCGTTGGGTGGAATTTCCCCAGATTTACCCTAAGGTGGTGGGGGGGGTGGGGTAGAAAAGGACGTTTTACCCACAGACCACAATGACAGCTTCTCACACCATATCATCCCAAACCCACCACGTTAATGATGTATTCCTGGGAAACATGCTGTTTGCATGGCAGGCAGGCTCTCATTCACCCCCCACACCATCATCTCACCGCTTCATCATGCCGGGCGCCATATTTAAAGTGCAGGGACGCACACACATCTCTCAGAACTTCCTGCACAGAAGACATGGCCCTGATAAGCAAAAAGACTGCAGCCCCCAGGTTCAATGATGTGTCCCTTGAGCAGAATGGAGGCCCCACCGGGATGTCCTCTGCCCCTGCTCTGGCCGCAGGACGGGCAGCAACATCACCAATCTGGCTTGGGAGGCGGTGGCAGCGGTGGTCAGCGCCAACGCCCTTCTAAAGATGACAGCCACCCAGTGCCGCAAGAGGGGGAATGATCTCTTCTGTTCCGCCAGGGTAAGTCACTCTTCTCATCAATGTCAACTCACACACTCACAAACCCCTCACACACCCACAGGGCCCTCACTCACTGCCCAAGTGAGGAACATCACCATTCACTCTCTCACACTCACCATCTTTGCCCTCATCTCGTCCATGGGACCACTCACCACCCACACAGGCCAGACCTACTTATCACCTGGCCTGGCAGGCGTCCGGCCAAAACTCTCTCCGCCTCTATTTATGCAGGACAAGCTGGCACACTACAAGAGGGAGAGGTCACACACCGGTGGCAGAATGCCCGAAATCAAGGTCCTCATGGATTTTGAAATCAGAGCCATCCAGCTGACCGGCAAGGATCTGGACCGTTCCTGTGCTGAAGATAAGGTCAGTGCTGCTTATAACCAAGTGAGGATCCAGCAATGTGACATCCAACAGACAACCATACCGTGAGTGATGTGTCCTGTTTCACAGGCCACTGTCATGCACTAATTATCTCTCCTTGCTTTTGCTGGCACATCTGGGAAACAGCTGAGGGAGTCATGACCCAGAGCCTCCTATCAAGCCCCGAAGAAACCTCTGGAGAGGAATCTGGAGGCACCCTCCCTGAAGTCCCATCACAGCGCTCACCCACACCCTCCCCCGGCGCAGAGACACGCACCTCGGTGGGACCTAGCTTTCGAGTAGCCTCAGGATCACAATTTGGTGAGCACATCACACTTACTGACCCACAGCAGGCGGGGGCAGGGCACTCGGAGGAGCTGCTGGAGGCCAGAAGTTTGCTGAGTCCGAGTCAGATGAGGAGCCTCTGGACTCGATGTCACAGTTGCTGGAGCTGCAAAGGCAAGCTCGGGAACATCGGGAAGGGATGTCCGCTGCACTCCTCAGATTGCAAGGCACGACGGAGAAGTCTGTCCGTCTTCCTTCAGGCTGCGTTGATTGAGCTGGTATTCCAACACACCGAGGTCAACACCGGTAGGATGGTGGCTGCCATGGAGACCTTGGTCCAGGATATCGCTCCTGCACTGTTTTGCAGGCTGAACTCCGTCGCTGATGCCATAGTTGGCCTCCAACAGTGTGTACATGAGAGGGGTGCAAGGCAGGCCAATCTCAATCCAGCTACCCCTTCTCCTCAAAGAGTCAGTCAGGGGCCCTTGGGTACCCATAAGGAGGAGGATCAGCAGGTGTAACCTCCCTACCACCTTCCGGGGCCATCCACCCAGGTGACTCTGAGAGTGTCCTGCCCATCCAAATCCCCTCTTCCCATGACATCAACAGCTCCAGCTCCACAGGCCGAGGAGGGAGCCACAGCCACACAGCAGGACCCCGAAAGCAGGCCGGGGCCCTCCAGGTCTCAGCCCTCCAGAGGATTCCCGTCAAGGTCATCACAGACAGGGCGTCACAGTCAGTAGTGTGCCTCCACCTCCACTGTGGATGTCTGGGGAGGCCCAAGACATAGCGGCAGAGTTAGGAAGGTGTAAGTCTTCCAAATCTATGACCACAACCATCTAAAAGGACAAGGGCAGCAGACACATGGGAACACCACCACCTGCAAGTTCCCCTCCAAGCCACACACCATCCTGACTTGGAAATATATCGCCGTTCCTTCACTACCGCTGGGTCAAAATCCTGGAACTCCCTCCCTAACCGCACTGTGGATGTACCTACACCACAGGGGCTGCAGCGGTTCAATAAGGCAGCTCACCACCACCTTCTCAAGGGCAATTAGGGATGGGCAATAAATGCTGGGCCAGCCAATGATGCCTGCATCCCATGAATGAATTTTTTTAAATTAGAGGTTGGTTAGCTTAATGTTAGTGCTGGGGAAATATTTTGAGATAATGGGTTGAATTAGACCAGGTTCCAGGTCCTGCTCCTCAGGTTAAAAAGTCATGGGGGAGTCTGCCAATGGGAACACTGGTTGCCCTGCAGCTAGTTAACTCAAGGTGGGACTTCTGCCCCTCAGGGACCTGTCAGCCAATCAGAGGTTGGCAGCTCTTCAGCACTTTGAAGCAGAGGAGTGTGGTGTTGGGTAGGGATTGGGCTAAGTGTTTGGGAGTCTCGCCAAGTGCCAGCTGGCAGGCCCTAGTGAGGGGAGGGCAAGGGGGGTGGGGTTGAGTGGCCAGTGGTGGGGGGGGGGGGGCAACCTGGGGAGGTAAAACATTGTGTGGAGGGAACCTCTGATGGAAACAGGGGTCCTGTTCAGGAGGAACACTCTCTTCCCCCCAACCCAGCACCCACTCACGTAGTGGGACCTACTGGGCTGGCCGCTTGGTATGGACGTCTGCCATGTTGGGTGGGCCACTTGACACTACCCCTGCTACTGGTGTAATTGCAGCAGGGGCAAGGGTAGTTGGCTAAGTGGTGGGCATGCCACCCGCTGGATTTAACCATCCCTCCCCATCTTCAAACCCGTCGGCAGGGGAGTGTAAAATCCAGCTCAATAACCCTGGAGAAAATTAACAGCCACTTGGACAACCAGGAGAGAGAGCACGGATTTCCTAGGGCAAATCATGTTTGACTAACTTGATTGAGTTTTAAATGGGGTAACAGGGATGGCTCGCTGAGGGTGCCGCAGTTAATGTTGTGTGTGTGGACTTCCAAAAGTTGTTTGATAAAGTATTCATTCCAGTGAAGCCCAACACAAACTGGAGGAACAGCACCTCACACCTTCCAATTAGGCACTTTACAGCCTTCCGGACTTAACATTGAGCTCAACAACTTCAGACTATGAACTCTCTCCTCGATCTTCACCCTTTTTAATCCCTTTTTTCCAAAATTCATTTTTATTTTTATCTATTTATTTTTATTCATTTTTATTATTCATCATTTTTTATCTTTTTTTTAATCCTACTTTCTATCCTTTTCCCACCCCCACATCTCCCTCCCCCTCCCCCCACAAGGGCTGTCTGTTACTTGTTCCATGTTGTTCTTTCACAGAGTGCTGACCCTTGTTCTGCTATTATCACATTCTGCTTTCTTACCTTTATGCCACTATCAGCACCTTTGTTTTAGCCCTTACCACTACCTTTAATACTCCCTTTGTCCTTTGGTTTATGACATCTTTGTCAATCTCTCCTTTACCCCCATTCAGCCTCACCTGCTCTACCCTCCTTTAACAATATAAATTTCATCACATTTCCACTTCTCTGTAGCTCTGAAGAAGGGTCATACGGACTCGAAATCTTAACTCTGTTTCTCTCTCCACAGATGCTGCCAGACCTGCTGAGTTTTTCCAGCATTTTCTGTTTTTATTTGATAAAGTACCGCTTCTTAGCAAAGTTGAAGGCCAGGAGATAAAGGTGGCAGTAGCAGCATGGATCCAAAGTGATAGAAAACTACATTTTGGTGAATGGCTGATTTTCAGATGGAGAGGGGGATGTAGTGGCGTTCCCCAGGGTTCAGTCCTTGGGACACTGCTATTTTTGTATATATCACTGACTTGGATTTTGTGGGTGCAGGGAACAATTTGGGGATGAGCAGATGACACACAAATTGGAAGTGTGGTAAACAGTGATTAAGACAGTAGTGACCTTTAAGAGGACATAGACAAGATGATGGAATAGGTAGAGACATATCAGTTGGAATTCCATAGAGAAGAGTGTGAGGTGATACATTTTGGTGGGAAGAATGAAGATAATACAAATCAAATTGTACAATCTTAAAGGGGGTGTGAGAAGAGAGACACTTGGGGCTGCTTGTGTACAAAAATCTTCAATGGTGGCAGGAAAGGTTATCAAAGCATATGGGATCTGAGGCTTTACAAATAGTGTCTTTAAGTACAAAAACCAGAAATTTATGCTAAACCTATAGAATACACTAGTTTGGCCCCAGCCAGCGTCCTGTATCCGAATCTGGACATCATCCTTTAGAAAGGACATTAAGGCTTTGCAGAGGGTACAGAAGAGATTTACCAGAACAGATCCAGGGTGGAGGGATTACAGTTCTCTGGATTGACTGGAGAAATAGGGATTATTCTCCTCACAGCAGAGAAGGCTAAGAGGAGATCTGAGAGGTGTTTAAATTCACGAAGGGTTTAGATAGAGCAAATGGAGAAGAATAATGGTGGCTGAAGGTTCGCTAAGCACCACATGTAGACATAAGGTGATTGGAAAAATAAACCAGAGGCAACATGGGAAAGGGACAAGCTGTTAGGATTCGGAATTCACTGCCTGACGGGGTAGATACAAATCTGCTGAATTACAAAATGGAATTGGATAAATACTTGAAGGGGGGAAAATTGCAGGAATGTGGAGAAAGAACAAAGGAACGCTCTTGGAAAAAGCCAGTGCAGACTCGATGGGCCAAAAGGCCTCCTTTCAAACTGTACTATCCTATTCGATAATGGATAATCAATGTGGCTTTGCTAGCGTCAGCCACATTCAGAAAATGAGGACCCTCACGGGGCAGCTTCCCCTTAAAGCTGCAACCTGTTCCTAATCGGGCAAAGGGTGACCCCTTTAAGTTACCCCATGTGCTCAGCCAAGCAACAGAATTTAAAGGGTCTGTGCACTTCAACAAACACGAGACAAACAAAACTAGAGTACATTGCATATGGACAGAAAACATGGTGACAGAGTCAAATTCAGGATCAACTCGACCTGACGATGAACAGTACAGAACACAAGCAGCTATTGCAGCTCTATTTAAATAATTGCTTATATCTACTGAAGGTGGAATGCTTTACAATGGTTTGTAATCATTTCTACACCTCTGAGGCTAAAACCTTTTCGAGTGATTTAAGAGATAATTGGGAACTCTGATGGTTATACTTGGGGCAGAATAGTCTTCTGGATTCACATTTATTTTGGTCACATTTCAGAATGTTTGGCCACTGTCCCCACAGGAATAAAAAATCAAGGGGATGAACGCATTGCGTTTAAATGTTGGGTTTGTGAAGCCGACACCTATTCACACACATTTTAAGCGAAGCACACTAAAATGAGATAAGATGCCTCCCAAGCATTCGAGATATAGGAGCATAGGGGCAGGAGAAGGCCATTCAGCCTGCTCCGCCATTCAATACGATCATGGCTGATCATCCAGTTCAATGGCCTTTACCCCCACACTATCCCCATGATGAACATGTCATTTACTTGCATTGATAATTAGGAAACACCTCAAACCAAGCACCTGCTCAGGTGCTCAGCAGACAGGCCTTCCCCTTTAGCTGATAATTACAAAGGCATAGAACAAGGGGGTCCAATAAATCAGAAAGGGAAGTCAGGTTTAGCGAAGGCTGCCGGAAGGTTAGAATATAGGGGTGGAGCTTCAAGTTATAGTGTCATAGAGTTCACAGCACAGAAAAGAGGCCCTTCCACCCATCGTATCCCTGCTAGTCATCAAGCCCCTATCTGCTCTAATCCCATTTTCCAGCAATTGGCCCGCAGCCTTGCATGCTATGTTTTATATCTATATCTATATCTGGTATACTATTTTATTTAGGCTACTTTAAAATGACCCACTGATGTGGGGGTGGGTGATATCTTCATCATTCAGTGTTATTCCACAAAAACGAGTTGGGCAGATGGAATTGTGAGTTTGAAAACAACTGATGCTCCGCCTGTCAATCTCTGTGCAATCAAACAGCTTATTGAATCAAATTTTGCCTTGTTTTAACAAGTATTTTCTTGGCCCGCTTTCAAAAGGATTAAAGACGCATAACAGCAAAAGACACAAATATCCAGTTCAGATCATTATTACACTCTTGGGTTATGCTATTATATAGTTAGATATTGGCAATACCAGCACACTCCTAAATGGAGGGAACACAGGCCACTTACAAAAACCATTGTACCTGGGAGGATATGGACAGGGAGAAAAATTTATAGAAAGACTTGCATTTATTTAACTTCTTTCATGACCTCTGGATGCCCCAAAGCACTTTACACCCAATTAACTTCACTTTTGTAAAGCAGGAGACGTGGTTGCCAATCTCTACATAGCAAAACCCCACCAATAGCAACATGATAATGACCAAATAATCTGTTTTTCAAGGGTTTGATGTGTGATAAATATTGGCCAGAACACTGCAAGAACTCCTCTGCTCTTCTTTAAAATGACCCCTTGGGATGTCTTTTCCATCCATCACAGAAGGTGGATGAGGTCTCAGTTTAAAGTCTCATCTGAAAGACAGCACTTTCAACAGTGTAGTACTCCCTCAGCGATGCAATGAAGTGTCAGCCTAGACATGTTCTCAAATCCCTGCAGTGGGACTTGAACCCACAACCTCCTGACTCAAAGGCAAAAGGGAGGCACAGCTGACCCGAAACTTGTAGCAGTCTCATTATCTGTGACAGGACAGAGCACAAGGGGTGCTGAAACACACACTGCAATAATTACAGAAAATTATAGTGGAGTGTGGATTAGGAATTTAATTTATTTCACATGAAGGCAAGCATTAGAAGCAGGGGATAGTGGAATTGAAAACTTGCCAATATCCTGGATGATTAACAGAATGCATAGAAAACATTTGTCCCAACAGTTTATGTCACAATTCTGATGGTAAAACACAACTTGGCAATATGATTTGAATTATGTGGCTTTATACAGAATTATAATGAAGAACCTATTGTAAAAAGATTGCTTTCATACTGTTTGTTTATGTGAAAGAATTTCAGGAATAGAGCAAGGCTCTATGATTTCCTAATAAAATATATATTCCTCCCATCCTGTTTCTCCAGAATCAGAGTGATCTCCTGACGTAATTTATACTGTTTGCTTCAATGATTTTCTCTGATAACTTATTGATCATTATTTACTCTTAATTCCTTATTGAAAAAAAAATTTCCACTGTTTTTCAAATTCTTTAATGCAAAGAATTTGTCAGAATTAACTCAATCAATCTCAAGATTTGCACTGCGTCAGGAGAGAGAGAGAGAGAACTTGCCTTTTACATCCTCAGGACATCCAGAGCATTTCACGGCTGCTGGAGCGCTTTTGAAATGTATCCCGATTGCTTTCCAGGCAAACTGGCAGCCAACTTGCACACAGCAGGATCCCACAAAGAGCCATGAGATGAATGATCTGTTTCTGCTGGAGTTCATTGAGGGATAAATCCAAGGTCACACTGAAGGCTTATTTTCTCAAGCCCAACTTCTGACAATATTTCACCATTCCCTGGGCTCATCGGTTCAGAGACGTTTGGATCTTGAAAGTCCATCAAAGGCTGAATTTCTAAATCGGAGACAAATGTCTCCACAATTTTACATTGCCCTGGCTTTTTGGTTTACTTTCAATTTTAACTGGCTAGTTCTTGCTAATGATTTTAATTGCCAACATTTGCTCAGTCAGTAATAAATACAGGCTTGAAAAGCACAATTTGTCATTAGTAAGCTCTGAGTGTTCAAACGAGTTAACAATGATTCATATTTCAGTCTGCCCTAAGGTTAGAATTCTGTACAAAATGATTAATATGCAAGAGAATAGAGAAAGTTCAGCCACTGTGAAGATTGGGGGACCATACTATTGTGAAAAATCTCAATAGATTCTGCAAATCAAGAAGTGGAGTAACACTAATTTATTGAAGACCAAAGATTTGCATTTGAAATGCTGAATTACATATACCCGACTGATAAATTTACAATTATCTGCACACATAATATGATGCGTTAGTTAGTCATCTCTAACCCAGTTTTACTCGGATACAGACTTAATGAACAGAATTTAGCCTGTTAGGGTAGTCACGCATATGTACAGATAACTTCACTCAGACCCTAGGATTCAGATGCTCTAAAATGCAGGCCTAATTTCACGTAAAATAACCCCAATGCTCCAAATTATAAACTTCACTTGTTCATTAATGACTTCTGACAATTTAGAATTAACATTTCTCCTGAACCAAATCATGTTTCAACAGTCTGCAGCCAGCTAAAACAATCCAAGAGGAAGATTTTGTTGATACATATTCCAATATTTCAATGCTGTGGTGCATTTACCAATTAAATCTGCATTTGAGCATGTACCTTCAACCAAACAGTTGCCAAGCCCCTGGCACACAGACTGTTTGATAGTGCCAACGAGTCTCTCAGTGTCCCCGTTGGAGGTCCATGCATTTATATCCCAGCATGGAGGGTTGGCACCGGGCACCAAGGCATCTCTGCCGACTTCACACCAAGGCATACTCAAAGGTCCCCTTCTCTAGCCCGTCCATTCCATCTGCCCATGTTGAGGATGGCATACTGCTGTAAGGGTCTAGGAGGATTCGGAAACATCGCACAATGAGAAGCCCCAGGAAAATGAATAGCATGCCCACGAAAGCGAAGGCAGTTTTTTGCTCCAGGGTGAGTGGGTAGGAGTTCATGGTGTTGCCAACACCAACGCCCAGGGAGCTATTGTAGTGGTTGTTGTTCATTGTCACAGGGATCTTATCCTTATCATCTTCTGAAAGTTAACATCATCACAGTTAGGCCTGAAGAGAAAAATTTGAAAAGAAGATTAAAATTGGCACGGGGGAGCCACCCAAAAAAAAACCCTGCAGCTGTGAGAAATCTGGAACAAAGTGAGAACATGCTGGACACGCTCAGCAGGTCAGGCAGTACCTGTGGGGAGAAATTAACATTCCAGGTCGTTGAATTTTGACCTGAATCATGAATCATATTTTCTCCTTCTCTCCACAGACCCCAGTGTTTCCAGCATTTTCTGATAGCTTGGAGAGCGGAATTATGTGTAAAGTACAGCCAAACCAGTTCATGCAAGAGATGGACTTGTGCATTGTGGCCCATAGAGTATCAGACTTTTTACAGTCCAACTAACACTGACTTCAGGAAAAGATAAAAGGTAATGACAGCTCCAAAGGATTGCACAGAGTGGTTAAGGATAAAACTGCAGAGTGAATGACATCCACAGGCCGGGTAAAGGGATGGTTAAAGAGCGCAACCTCAACCCCATTAGTGGAGGGGAGCAAGAAGCAGTGAGAGAGCACAAAGTGATCCCAGCTCCCTGAGGCTGGCAAACACCAGCTGGAATATCTGAATAGCAGCATGGAGGGGGAATGGGGAATGCAGAATCGGCAAGGGAAAGGGAAGGGGCAGGGGCAGGAGAAGAGGCTGGAGTAGGAATGGGGCAGGTCAAGAGGCAGGAGTGGGGAAGGGGCAGGGAAAGAGACAGAGCAAGGGGCAGGGGAAGGAGTAAGAGTGGGGAAGGGGCAGGGAAAGAGACAGAGCAAGGGGCAGGAGCTGGGAAAGGGCAGGGGAAGGGGTAAGAGTGGGGAAGGGGCAGGGGAAGAGACAGGGGAAGGGGCAGGGGAAGGGGCAGGAGTGGGGAAGAGGCCGGGGAAGGGGCAGGAGCTGGGAAGGGGCAGGGGAAGGGGCAGGAGCTGGGAAGGGGCAGGGGAAGGGGCAGGAGCTGGGAAGGGGCAGGAGTGGGGAAGGGGCAGGGGAAGGGGCAGAAGCTGGGAAGGGGCAGGTGAAGGGGCAGGAGCTGGGAAGGGGCAGGGGAAGGGGCAGGAGTGGGGAAGGGGCAGGGGAAGGGGCAGGAGCTGGGAAGGGGCAGGGGAAGGGGCAGGAGCTGGGAAGGGGCAGGGGAAGGGGCAAGGTTTGAGGGTGAGGGTAAGGGTAGGGGTGGGAGAATGATCAGGATGAGGGTGGGAGTGGAGTGGAGGAGGGGCACGGCAAGAGAGGAACGGGAAAAGGGGCAAATGATGAAAGGGGGGGGGGGGTGGGGGCAGGAGCGGGGGGTTGTGGTTGGCAGTAACCCCCGATTAGATGCAGCCGCACGGACCCAGCTCCACAATGAGACACAGGCTGAACCGGGAGATGTGCGGAGTTCGGCTCCGGCTCCAGGGCGGATCCTGTGAACAAGACACAGCCGCTCCGGGCTGACCTGTTGCGCATCTTTTCCGGAATGAAGCCGGGATTCTCTGTGGCCAGCTCCGCTTCTGGGCATCTGCCCCCCTCCCCCCTTCCCTCCCCCTACCACCCCCCCCCCCCCTCCCCCCTCCCCTCCCGTTACCCCGCTGCCGACCCACCTTCCAGCTCTGCCCAGCCTCGACGTTCGCGGACTCCGGACTCAGGTGAAGTTTGCGGCGCTCCCTCCCCCTCCCCCTCCCCAAAGCGGGCGGTCCAAGTGTCTCCGGATCCTAAAGCGAGCTCCGGGGGCAGGGGAGCGTGGCCGCCGCTGAGCTCCCATACCCCGGCTCGGGAATGCGATCAGGCGCTGGAGGCAGCAACAACATTGGCACCTGATGCGCCGAGAGTGGGGCTGGTACCGGGCTGTGGCGGAGCGCTGGGCATCTCCCTCTGCCTCTCCTCCCTCTCCTCCCTCTCCCTCTCCTCCCTCTGCCTTTATTCAGACAGACGCTCTCCCCCTGCAACTTGGGCGGATCAAACTTCGGGCGGGAGGCAGCAATTGGAGACAAGTCCTTGCAGCCCCTTGTTGCTGTGTCCGCTCTCCCGCCGGCACTGACCCTCCCTCCCTGAACACACAGGGCGAGGCACTGGCTGCAGGTTGTGCCAATACTGCCCTCCGACAGGGGGTAGGGGATTTGAGAACTTTAGTGGATAGGGCACTGCCAACACTGCCAATGTAGCGTTTTAACCACACCAACCCCCCCCCCCCCCCCAACCCCATCTCACACACAACTGAAGATGATACCTCCATTCTCTTTCTCTCTGTCTCTCTCTGGAACTCAGCCTCCATTCTGTGCTGCACCTGCCTACTTGGTTGCCTTAGGGGGGCTTTACCATCTGCCCAATGCTCTGGTGTGAATGTGCCAGTGCAGGTTGGCATTCAAAATCCACAGCGTGGGCCAGCCCTGCCTACGCACAGCTTCCCCTTCACTCATCCTCTTCAAAGACCTGGCACTAACCCAACTCCCCCCACCACCCACGTCACCCGTTCCCACTGTCACTGGAAAACCAGCCCAGTGCCGGGGCTGAGGTTGATAAAGTCCTGTCAGTAAGAGTTGGAACTGAAGGTTATTGATTGGGAGGAGTCCATCTCTGCCAAGGGAATGAATGAAGACCAGCAGAGATGCAGTCATTAGCACCAGATGCTGGTCAGTGACCCAGCAACATGACAGTGATTTTAGAGAGTAACATAGAGCCACACAGGTGAGGTTTTAACCCTTCCCCTTGCACAGAACTAAAATGGAGCCCATAGAGTCAACAGACCAACTGGTCCACACTGGTGTTAATGCTCCACTCGGGCTCCTCCCACCTCACTTCACAGCTCGAAAGGAGGCCGTTCAGCCCATCACATTTACATGTGCTCTCCAAAACCCATTCTTTTCGCTTTTTAAGATTTTCTTTTTAAATATTTATCCCCTTCCTGTTTAAAGCTAAATTCTGCTTCTTCCATTGGTTCTGGTCAGATATTCCATGTCCCAACAACCCTCTGCTTACAAACTCTTATCTGTCCTTTTGCTAATTGTCTTCCACTTAACTCTTTAGCCTTTAGCATAACTGTGGGCGGATCTACACCAAATAGACTGCAGTGGTTCGAGAAGGCAGGTAGGGATTGGTCATAAATATTGACCTCGCCAGCAATGCCAATATCTCCTGAAATAATATAACAATGGAAAAAGAATGTTACTGGCTGACTGGCTAATGGAAGTTGTTGATCTCCAGCTATCTTATCAAAATCCCTCGTCAATTTGAACATCCCCACCATATGTACTTTAAGTTTCTTTCTTGTAATTAAAGGAGTCCCACATTCGGTCATTTCTCCAGATAACAAAAGCTTTGCTTCACTGGTATAATCTTAGTGAATCTCTCGTGCGTATAGTCCAAGGAGCACAGTGTTCTAACTGGGCACTAATCTACAATTAGCATCTCATATGCCTTTTATTCACATTTTTACTAGTTTGTCCTTCCATTTGTAAGCATTTCCATATTGTAACTCTTAAGCCTGTCCAGTCATGTTGAATTTTTAACCATTCCACTACTTCCTCCAAAGGTCTATCACCTCATATTTCTCTGCATTAAATGCCATCTGCCATCTGCCCAATCTACTATTTCTGTGTCTTCCTGAAGTATTTATGGTCTTCTTCACAGTTAATCACGCTCTCTATTTTTCTGTCGTATGCAAGATTTGATTTTGGAAGTCCAATTGCGTATATCGTGAGAAGAGCGATGATCCTAACACTGGCCCCTGGAGGACATCACTGTTCACACCCCCCTCAATCTGAAAAGCAACAACTAACAAACCATTTACCCACACAGTCAAACTTGCTTAATAAAGTGTGCCATTCATTTTATTTTGTCAACAAGCCTGTGTGGCTTGTTATCAAATGCTTTTGAGAATCCATACATAGAACAGCCACTGCAATACACTCTGCTTCCATAACTAAAATAACATGAGTAGATAAAGCCTGTGTATACATTCTGCATTCCTCCTCATCCTTCAGGGACCACTGACAACCATGGACTTGCCCATGGTTATGCTTGGCTGCAGTGGTTTGCCATTGCCTTCTGCAATATGACTGATTAGGAAGCTCTCCTGCTCTTACTGCCTTTCATCAGGCATATTGGAAGGATTTACAGGCTGATTGGCCATGTTAGAAGGGGCCTTCCATGGCCACCAAGCCCTGAAGTGGGGCTGTGAACCCAGAGTTTCTGGGTTAGAGGAAGGGACACTACCATTGCACCACATATGTACATATTACAGAACTAATTCGAAGTAGGGTAACTGTGCTAAGTGCTCCATTGTTTTACAAATACCTCATTTTTTACTAAACAGCAACTTCTAGGGTAATGACAGCAGTGTAAAACCAAGTACCCTTTAACCTTTATCCATCGAGTTGCCACTTCCAGACTCTAATGTTCTCCTTCCTGTCATCCTCTACCCACACTAGAAGCTCCAACTTGTTCAAATTGCAGCCGCTAATGTCTTGTCTTGTCGCTCTCACCCTCACGCACTTTCACCAGTTCACTGTCCCCTGAAAAATTAAATTAACAATTTTGGTCCTCACATCACTCCATTCTCTCACTCTGCCCTCCCTCTGCAACCTCCTCTAGACTTACCTCCTCCATGCCTTGCCATTCCAACTCTGACCTCTTGTGCAGCCTCCCAGCATTATTGATAGAACTACCTTGACCCTATTTATTGCCCAAGGCCCTGCAAACTTTTGACTTCTCTATCCATCTTTAAAAACTGTCTGAAAATGAATCTTTTCTCCCAGTCTCCAATCACTCCCATTAGACTCCCTCTTCCGGGCTCGCCCTTCTGTTCTTACTGCTACTCTGTAAAGTATCCTAGGCATTTTGTTTGTCAAGGGGGTTGTTGTTCTTTAAATGTCACATTCCGATGTGTCTGTGACCTCACCTCACAAACCCGCGGCCTCTATCACTTGGATGGAGAAGAACAAACATCAGAAACTTTGATACATCATCGCCTCTAAGTTCCCCACCAAGCAACACACCATCCTGACTTGGAACTATATCGCTATCTCTTCACTGTCACTGGGTCCAAATCCCGACCTAACAGCACTCTAGGGTTGTAAGATCGAAACTCCCTCCAACTGGGAAATTTATGCAACATAATTTCAAACCCACAGACATGTTCTGACCTCATAGTTGGAACTATAAATTTCAAAAAAAGATAAGCTGCAGTCAGCAGTATAGGGCTAGGCAGCAAGGTGTTAATTCGGACATTTAGTGAAAACACAGTGACTCATCAAAAGGGTTTGGACATTGACTAACGCGATCCAGAAGTCTGATTACCCAGTTCAATGGCACAAAGGGCATTTCATCAATACAATACGCTGAAGGAATTATTCAACTGCCACAGACAATACCACTGGAATAGAGTCATTCAAACCTCATTAATTTTGGAGCCAGGTGCTGTTACTCTGCCACCTCAAACAGCAGGAGAATTGCTTATACAATGAGAACTGATAATATTCGTCTGGATACATCTTCCATGGAAAACCCTGTATTGTTTCAGCTAGCAGGAGCTGATGACATTTGTCTGGACTTTGCGTGGAGTCAACTAAATAGGCATTGGAACAATGCTTTAACGTGTCTGAGTTAAATTATTATAAAAGCAGAGCAGATCTGAGCATCTGGGCTGCAGTCAGAAGAAGAATTGAGTTTGGTCACCTTGACTTGGGCCTATAGTCAACACCAGCAGACCAGCTGTATTGGGGATTGTGAATTTCAGCCAAATCGTAGTGACATTGGTCTGAGGGCTTTTATCTTAAGGTTTCAGGTGCTTTGCCTGTGGTGCTTTGCCTGTGGCTTTGTAAGTTTTAAACTGAGTGGTGGTGACTTTGTGTCGGGTACTGGGAATAGGTTGTTTTAGATTTTGGGTTTTGTACTGTGGGGTTATGGGTGATTCAGTAAAGCGATTGTGAATTATCAGAAGAAACTTGTCTCGATGGCCATTCTGTTCAAGCCACCCACTTGTGAATCTGGTGTCAGGAGCTTGAGTATAGGGAGGGTCTCTGAGGGAAAAGGGAAACGTCTACAGGATTTATCTACACCACTTGGGCTGCAAGAAGAGGGTCCTCTTCTTAAAGGCAATTAGTGACGCCGGTCTTGCTAACAACATCTATATCCCAGGAATGAATAAGGGGGAAAAAAAAACATTTGAAACTTTAATTTTCTGTTGTTGAACTTTCCTGAAGGTCAGGGGAAGATCCAACCAGATCAACAAGGTGAACACCACAGTGATGGCAGGATGTGTACTTGATGCATCCATGGCTAGAAAAAAACATCAACGTTGCTACTGACATCCAGGGAGGTTCACGCTGCCTAATTTATATGCCACTGGAGTCTGGGTTCCTGTCAGCTCTTAATATAAATGCAGCAAAAGCGATTCATGCAGGCAGCTTCACTGTTTGTTGTCATTCAACCCTCGGGTTAGTAATTCCTTTGCTGCGCTTTTTCGTTCAGATCTGATACTTTCAAAGAGTACATGGTATTATCTGATTTTGGCAGAGAGACTCGAGTAATGGTCAATAAAGGTTGGCGTGTGTGCAGTCTTGTCTGGTTCTGTCAAGGTAAATGAAGATGCTGGAGAAGAAATTCGAAAACAAATATCCTGTCAAGACGAAACGACCATCAAAAGACTCAGTCCCGATTTTATACACAAAAAAGGGGGGCTTAAGTCTCAAAAGAAAGCACAAGGGATGATGTCCATGCAAATGCCAGGGAAGAGCAATAAGTGCATGAGAGAGAATGGAATAGAAGGATGTGTTGATAGGGTGAGATGTAGTAAGGTGGGAGGATGCTTGTGTGGAGCATAAACACCAGCTTAGACCAGATGGGCCAAATGGTCTATTTCTGTGCGGTAAGTACAATGTAATTCGATGTATTCTGTGTATTACCCATCACCGCTATGCTTACTGACCTACACTGGCTCCCAGTCCAACAACGCCTCAATTTTAAAATCCCTCCACGGTCATGGCCCTCTTTATCTCTGTAATCTTCTCCGGCCCTTACAAACCTTTGAGGTCTCTGCGATCCTCCGATGCTGGCCTGTTATGCCTCCCCAGTTTTAGTCGCTCCACTATTGGGGTCAAGCTTTCAACTGCCTAGACCCTAAGTTCTAGAATTCCCTCCCTAAATCTCTCCACCTCTCCATGTCCCTCTCTTTCTTTAAGGTGCTCCTTAAAGCCTACTTCCTTAACCAAGTTTTTGGTCATATCTCCTGTAGCTCACTGTTAAGAAGATTGTTTATTAATAATGCTTTTATTTAAGCAGCTTGGGATGTTTCACTACCTTAAAGGTGCTATATAAAAGCAACTTGTTGTTGTGTTAAATTAGAATTTAAAAGGGAAGCCCAGTGGAGCCTCTTAGACTGATGAGGCTTTTCAATACAGTTCCAAATGGCATCCAATACACAGGTGGCATCTACAATCAAACTTAAACAAAAACGCATTTTAAACAACTAGAATTACAGAGAAAAGAAACCAGAATATTCCTCTTGATCACAAATATGTTCTCTGGCTTGGTTTTGATGCAGTTGTTGATGGTAAGCTTTGAGCTCCAGCTGAATAGCTCTCTCTAATTCCTCAAAACAATAAACAGTAGCTGCAGAACCTTCTTTCTGACCCTAGCTGCTACTAGTTCCTTCAAAGAATTAACATGCTGCATCACATCAAATTTGCTAAAAAAAAATCTAGGCACCATTTGTTGGAACTCTACCAAAGTTTTACAGTGTGTGGATGGGTTAATGTAATTAATTCTAACAGCATAATTAATTATCTCTTTATAAACCTTTGACCATAGCTTTGGACAAATCTCTCCCTTATCAATTCTGTTTTGAACAATATTTTCTCTCTATTCGATCACCTTGCAATGTTCTGTGAAGCCTGTTACTTTTGGTGATACAGAAATATAATTTATTGCAATTGGAAGTGATTAAAAATTACCTTCCAACCTTGAAGGTCCATTTCCCTCACTGAATTTAATAATAAACTGCATATGGAAGGAAGGCAGGAATTTGGTGAGGTTAATTCTTGGGGATTGTGCTCCTTGAATAGGAATGGAAATTGTCAAATAGATCCTATATTCCCTCTCTGGAGATTTGAGCACAAATTCTAGGCTGACACTCCAGGGCAGTACCGAGGGAGTGCTGCTCTGTTGAAGGTACAAACTTTCAGAAGAGACATTAAACCAAGGTCCCACCTGTGCTCTCAGGAGGACTTAAAGGATCCCGGTCCACTATTCAAAAAAAAAAGAGCAGGGGGAGGTCTCCCTAGTGCACTGGCTAATATTCATTCCTCAACCAGCATCACAAAAACAGATGATCTGGCCACTAGTTAATGCCTGTGGGATCTTGCTGTGCAGAAATTAGCTGCTGTGTCTCCTAGTTTACAACAATGACTACTTTGTAAAAGTGTTTCATTGGTTGTAATGTACTTTGGGACATTCTGAAGCCATGAAAGAATCTGTATAAGTGCAAGTACTGTGTTTTCCGCTTTTTTATTGTCACTCCCTGTAATCTGCACCTTCGCACTCAGAGCCTTAACTCACAAAATTTGCTCTCTGATCTTGTATCACACCAATAAATGCACCTTGCTCTCATGTTCACATTTCTGTCCTCAGCCTGCTGCAATGTTCCAGTGAAACCCAACACAAGCCTGAGGGACAGCGTCTCATCTTCGGATAAGGCACTTTACTGCCTTCTGGGCTCAGCGTTGAGTTCAACAACTTTAGACCATAAACTCTGTATGTTTTCCCCTTGTGTCAATCCGTGTATTGTTCTCATGCTTTCAGACAGCACTGACCTTTATTCTGCTATTAACACCTGCACCAGACCAGCGCTTTGTTCCTTTAATGCTACCATTATCACTTGTTTTGCCTTTTGTTCCGTGACATCTTTGTCATTTCATCTCCCCCACCTTCTAACCTATCCTGTGAACTGTGTTAAATCAATCCTCTGCTTTAAGTGAACAAAGGGGTAGTTGGGATTTAGTGTTAAATGGGTGATAACAGGTCAGCAGCCCATTGAAGTCAATGGGGGAAAAAACTGAGGAGACATTAAATGGGCTGTGGATTCATTATCACCATTTTACTATCGCAGAAAGTCAAAATTGACCCCCAGGTAATCAAATCTAAAATTGTTGTGGATCACTACGAACAAACTCATTAACCACATTGTAACAAAGGACATTGGAGTTCCGCCTGACTCCTCTTCACCTCCACACTCCTCAGTACCACCCCATCTATTTAAAGGCAGTGCAATTATTTTAAGCATCAGTGAGGAGATACATTGTTGGATTTTCACAACTTCCTCAATCTACATTATGCAGTCCTATGTTCTCATTGACACTTAGTCAAGCAAGCTGCTGCAGCACTCTAATCTATGGTAGCTCAACAGTACCTACAGTCTAAGGACAGTTTTGTCCATTAGCTCCCACCATCACCCTGTAAGTCACACACTAGCCTGATCTGGAACTATATCACCACTCCTTCACTGTGTTAGAATCCTGGAACTCCCTTCCTTATTTATTTATAGGATGAGGGTATCACCAGCATTTGTTGCCCATCCTTAATTGCCCTTAAATTGAGTGGATTGCTAGGCCATGCAGGGAGCAGGGAAGAGTCAAGCACATTGCAGTACATCTAGAGTCACATGTAGGCCAGACCAGGTAAAGACAGTAGACTTCCTTCCCTAAAGGGGCATTAGTGAACCAGATAGATTTGTCATAGTCACTATCACTGACACCAGCTTTATATTCCAGCTGCTGTGGTGGGATTTGAACCCATGACCCCAGAGAATTAGCTTAGGCCTGCTGGCTACTAGTCTTGTAACATGACCTCTACACCACCATTTTCCCATTTCCTAACAGCACAGTGGGTGTACCTACACCACACGGACTGCAGCAGTTCACAAAGGCAGCTCACCACCACCTTCTCAAGGGCAACTAGGGATGGGCAATAAATGCTGGCCCAGCCAGCAAAGCCCACGTCCTGTGAAAGAATTTTTAAAAAAAGTTCCTATGGCTTCTCAAAATATCATTCAGCCATTGTCCACCTCCTTCATTTTCTATTTGGAATGTCCTTCCTCAGGTATTCAACTTGTCAATTTGATCATCTCAGGAGGTTTTAACTATTTCTCAGAGATTTTATACTGCAACATATGTATAGGGGAGAACTCCTGAGGGGATATTCCTGATCGCTTGCTGTAGAAACAGAGGGTGAAGAGTCCTCAACTTAAATGACCTTTGGTTTAAAACATTTCAGTCCAGAATTCTGACCGGAATTTGTATGCGTGTCATCTGCTCTGATTTTAATATTCTAGTAGTTCACAGGAGATCAAAGATATTTTCATGAATGTCTTTATGCCAATTGAATCAGACCATCTCCTACATTCTGGGCTCTTTAACAATCTTTGAAAGCCAGCTGTCAATAAGATGATAGCTATCAGTTTTACTAAATCTCTTCTCTCGTTTGGCTGTCTAGTTTTCATAATGGGACACAATAAATTTTCTTGATGGAAAGATACAGTTTGAGGGCTTTATTAAAGTCTTTTTGGTTGTCCAGATGTCTGGTACGCACAGAAATCCAGTGCTCTGTCTAAACCAAGCCCCTGAGAAAGCTGTACAAAGTATTATTTCTGCTTGGCTGATACAAAGTCCCCACTTTCTCCTCCTAAGAACCTGCAGAGCTATCTGACCACAGGGAAGTTAGGGACATGTCGGCAGAGCGAGGGCTTGGAGTCAAGTGAGAAGAATCCCAACACGTGGTGATAGCACCTCCATGTCTATCTTCCAATTGTGAGTAAGACTGTGGAGTGCAGCCGTCTCACCATAAAGAGTTAACTTAGTTGCGAAGTTAGTCACTGAATTGGTACGGTGCAGAAGAAGGCCATTCGGCCCATCGTGTCTGCACCAGCTCTCTGAATGGGCAACTCACCATTCTCCAGCTCCGTTCTCCAGCCATTTCCCCATAACGCTGCACATTCTTCCTTTTCAGGTAACAGTCTAATTCCCTTTTGAATGCTTCAGTTGAACCTGCCTCCACCACACTCTCAGGCAGACCTTTCCAGACCCCAACCACTCGCTGCGTGAAAAAGATTTTCCTCACATCACGATTGTTTCTTTTGCTAATTACTTTAACCCTGTGCCCTCTCATTCTTGATCCTTTCGCTCTGTCAGCGTCTCATCCCTGGAACCATTTTGACTTCAGAAATAACCTTGCTGTTCTCCTCCCTGGCTGAATAGTCACTCATTTGTTATCAGGCAAGTAAGCAATGCAGATCCGAGCTCACACCAGGTGGGTAACAGGTACCCAGAGCTCCTTGCAAACTGTATGAGTAAATTGGCACCATTGTCTCCCTGGTCACAGGGACACAGGGGACACACCAGCAAATGCCAGTCCGACCAGTCAGAAAGAGGGAACTCCACAGCAACTGCATGTCTCTTCAAAACCCAGTTATGGTGGGCACTGAATCTGGGTGCTTGAGAGTGTGTTTCTCCTTCTCAGCCTCCAGGAGCTGTCATGTCAAATATCACACATCAGCTACACAACAAGCCTCTGTCTGCAGCAAGGACTCAACTGAATAGAACTGCGGTGCACTAATGCTTTGTTTGGACTTTTAAAAACCTTTAGAATTGACTACAGGGATTTTGTTTCATCAAAATAGTGAGAACAACAGGTCGGGGTGAAAGCTGAACACTCACTAACTCCTGTGATTCAGAGCAGGTGGTGGTGTAATGGTAACATCACTGGACTAGTAATCTAGAGGCCCAGGACTAATGCTTTGGGAACATGGGTTCAAATCCCACCTTGGCAGCTGATGGAACTTAAATTCAATCAATAACAAATCTGTAATGAAATGCTAGTTGCAGTAATGGTCACTATCTAACTATCATCAAATGTCACAAAAACCCATCTGGTTCACTCATCCCCTTTAGGAAATCTGCCATCCTTATCTGGTCTGGTGTACATGTGACTCCAGACCCACAGCATGTGGTTGACTCTTAATTGCCCTCTGAAATGGCCTAGTAAGCCACTTAGTTCAAGGACAATTAGGGCTGGGCAACAAATGCTGGCCTTACCAGTGACACCCACATCCCATGAACGGATAAAAAAAAAAACCATTTTAATAACGACAGCTAGCTGATGAGGTGTCCATTATGCTGCCTACTGCCCATACAAGCTCGGATTAGTATTTACCTGACAAAGGCTGAAGGTTCATGAGGCAGGGAGAAGATAAGGTGAATGCCTAAATGATTATGAAATGTCTGTCACATCCACTCACGTTCACTATGCACTGGCGTTCCTCAGAACTATCCCAACCATTCTAATACAATCCAACTGCCCGACATTCCCAAGTACAATCATTTCCTAGCAAAATGATTCACCCTCACCAGGCCCATTTTGCGCAAACGTGTGGTCACAAATATTCCACGGGTGGCTTTAGCATCTGTATCTTATTTCAGGCTTTCCCAAGTGTTTTATTGAAGTTTCACCCCCTCTACTCAGGCAACGTGTCAGTGCTGTTTGTCGCATCGATCCCCTGATCAGATAAAACTCTCCCTTTGGCACTCACTTTTCCAGAGATGTTTACTCCCCTGATAAATCCCGCCGAGTCGCAGGGTGTTTGGAGCTACCGTTGATCAGCAGCCATGAAACCAACATAGTCCTGACCGAATGTCAGTGACATTTGAATTTTATTGCCACAGGGTTTTGATATTTAATCTTTCTCCCTCCCCCCACCTCAAAAGTCACTTTCTTTCGTTTTCCCTGAAGAGAAATAATCTTCCCCGGAGCCCAAAACAAAAACAGAAAATGCTGGAAAAACTCAGCAGGTCTGACAGCGTCTGTGGAGAGAGAAACAGAGTTAACATTTCGAGTCCGTGTGATTCTTCTTCAGAGCTCTGAAGAGAGATTTCCAGCATCCGCAGTATTTTGCTTTCCCCAGAGCCTCGTTCGATTTAGAAGATGCCACTGCTGTTGCTACCAGGCCAACATGCTGCAAAACATTTCACTTGCACTTCTCTCAACTTAGTCTACTGCATTCACTGCTCCCAATGCGGTTTCCTCTACATTGGAGAGACCAAACACAGACTGGGTGACTGCTTTGCAGAACACCTTCAGTCTGTCCACAAGCACGACCCAGACCTCCCTGTCGCTTGCCATTTCAACACACCACTCTGCTCTCTTGCCCACATGTCTGTCCTTGGCTTGCTGCATTGTTCCAGTGAAGCTCAACGCAAACTGGAGGAACAGCACCTCATCTTCCGACTAGGCACTTTACAGCCTTCCACACTGAGTATTGAGTTCAACAACTTCAGATCATGAACTCTCTCCTCCATCCCCACCCCCTTTCCAATCCCCCTTTTTCAAATAATTTATATAGATTTTTCTTTTCCATTATTTTAAATGTATTTCCATCCATTGTTTCATCTCCACATTTTAGCCCTTTTCAATTCCTTCCCCCCACCCCACCCCCACTAGGGCTATCTGTACCTTGCTTGTCCTGCTTTCTACCCTTAATGTCCCCATTAGCACATTCCTTAGATAATATCACCACCGTCAACACCCCTTTGTCCTTTTGTCTGTGACATCTTTGGCAATCTCTTCTTTGCCTCCACCTATCACTGGCCCTCTATCCAGCTCTACCTGTCCCACCCCACTTAAACCAGCTTATATTTCACCTCATTTCTATATTTCCTCAGTTCTGTTGAGTCATACGGACTCGAAACGTTAACTGTGTTCCTCTCCGCAGATGCTGTCAGACCTGCTGAGTTTTTCCAGCTATTTTTATTTTTGTTTCAGATTTCCAGCATCCGCAATATTTTGCTTTTATCATTATGCTGCAAACATTACTGGGCCAAGTACCTCTTTCAGTATTGATGAATATAGCTCAGGAAACAGTCCAACAACTCTTCAATTATTTTATAATTTGCAGAATGAAAATCCTGTATGGATGATAAAGGAATTTAAATGTACAATGAATGTTTCAAATCAATACACATGTTTGCAAAGAGTTTAATTAATGGTACACAAATTATTTAAAAAATACCAAGTAAGGAGGGAATTCAAGGGTCACTTTTTTATCTGAGGGGTTAATAGAAACAAGCTGCTGAGGAAAGTCGTAGAAGTGAATGGTACAAGGAAGAATTGTTTTGCCACGTTGATGGCAGTGGTTCAAGAAGGCAGCTCACCACCACCTTCTGCAGGCCAATTAGGGATGGGCAGTGAATGCTGGACTAGCCAGTGATGTCCACACCCCCGGATGAATAAATAAAAACCAAGACCTCACTGCTGGTGCGAGGCCTCACTGGGCAAGCGTAGGGCCTGCCAACTCCGGTCATCCAACCTGCAGACACAACCAGCAAATGCACAGCAGCAGCAGTGTGTACCATCTACAAGATGCACTGCAGGAACTCACCAAGGCTCCTTAGGCAGCACCTTCCAAACCCATGACTACTACCATCTAGAAGGACAAGGGCAGCAGATACATGGGAACACCACCACCTGGAAGTTCCCCTCCAAACCACGCACCATCCTGACTTGGAAATATATCACCGTTCCTTGGAAAAACTCAGCAGGTCTGGCAGCATCGGTGGAGAAGAAAAGAGTTGACGTTTCGAGTCCTCATGACCCTTCGACAGTTCTGTCGAAGGTCATGAGGTCTCGAAACGTCAACTCTTTTCTTCTCCGCCGATGCTGCCAGACCTGCTGAGTTTTTCCAGGTAATTCTGTTTTTGTTTTTGTTTTGGATTTCCAGCATCCGTGGTTTTTTTGTTTTTATCACCGTTCCTTCACTGCCACTGGGTCAAAATGCTGGCACTCCCTCCCTAACAGCACCGTGGGTGTGCCTACATCACATGGACTGCAGCGGTTCAAGAAGGCAGCTCACCACCACCTTCTCAAGGGGCAACTAGGGATGGGCAATAAATGAGTTTTTAAAAAGTTCACAAGTGATTCCAGCGATTGGATTCTGCTGTTATTGCTGTCATTGTCACTCCCAGGGCTGAACCATGGGCTGAATCTTCCCCCCTGTCAGGCGGGCTGTGTGAGGGTGGGCGGGAGTGAGTGTGAACCAGATCGGCACCCCCCCAGTCTGGTGCCTCAGGGAGATTAGTTTTTAGTTCTGGAAAATTTAATAAAGGTGATAAAAAATGTTAAGGGCATGTCCCCCTCATGTTAAACTGTCACATCAGCTGGGACATGTCCATTAATTGTTTCCAAAATTTTTATTTATTTAATAAACCCCTCATGAAAGCTCATCCCGCCCGTGGATGAGGTTTGATGAAAAATATGAAGGCCGTCTGGGCTCCTTGCCTGCCCACCACCCCCCCAACCCCAACAGCCTTAAAAACAAAAAAACTGCGGATGCTGGAAATCCAAAACAAAAACAGAAGAGTTGACGTTTCGAGTCCTCATGACCCTTCGACAGAACTTGAGTTCGAGTCCAGGAAAGAGCTGAAATATAAGCTGGTTTAAGGTGTGTGTGTGGGGGGCGGAGAGATAGAGAGACAGAGAGGTGGAGGGGGTTGGTGTGGTTGTAGGGACAAACAAGCAGTGATAGAAGCAGATCATCAAAAGATGTCAACGACAATAGGACATCTTTTGATGATCTGCTTCTATCACTGCTTGTTTGTCCCTACAACCACACCAACCCCCTCCACCTCTCTGTCTCTCTATCTCTCCGCCCCCCACACACACACCTTAAACCAGCTTATATTTCAGCTCTTTCCTGGACTCGAACTCAAGTTCTGTCGAAGGGTCATGAGGACTCGAAACGTCAACTCTTTTCTTCCCCAACAGCCTTAAGGTTGGACGGGTATCATTCTTAACAACTTTACTTTGTTAATGGCTGTAATAGGCCTTTGACAGTGCGGCGGGCACAGAGCCAGAGCAGCTGCACACCCACTAAACTGACAATCGAAATGACGCACGGTCACGTCAGGACACCTGACTGATGTCACCGCAAATCACTTTACATGTCGGTGAGCAGGCCCCATCCCCGCTCGCCGACGGGAGAATTCTTCCCCATGTTCCTGAACCATTCCTGAAGGTTTGGTTGCAGAAATCTTGTCTCCCAGTGACCCACTGTCAGGAAGATATAGTAACGTTATTGAAATTGTAATATAGTCGTGTGTGTGTGCGTGTGTATGTGTGTGTCTATGTGTGTGTGTGTGCATGTGTTTATGCGTGTGTGTGTGTCTATGTGTGTGTGTGTGTTTGTGCATGCGTGTGTGTGTGTGTGTGTGTGTGCCCGTGCATGTGTGTGTGCATGCATGTGTGTGCGTGCGTGTGTCTGTGTGTGTGTGTGTGCGTGTGCATGTGTTTATGCGTGTGTGTGAATGTGTGCGTGTGTGCGTGTGTTTATGCATGTGTGTGTGTGTCTGTGCATGTGTGTGTGTGTGTATGTGTGCGTGTGTGTATGTGTGCATGCGTGTGTGTGTGAGACTTAATTGGACTAAAGGCAACTGGTCTGAAGGCTTTGATGTGTGAGCTAGGTTTGAAATGTTAAGTAGGTAAACATCGAGGAAGTTTAGGATGTAAGATGCAAAAGAGCATTTGCATTTTTAAATAAACAAATCTAGATTGATTTCAAAGGAGGGGTGCAATGTGTCACCTAGCCAGGTGAAGTTCAGAAACAGCATGTTTATTTTTCTCAAAGATTACTGGTAAAATGGGTATGATGCTAAAATTTTTTGATCAGAAATGTAAAGTCCAAAGACATAGCGAAAAAATGGGTATTTGCGCTTAAAGGGGAAAATATGTAAAAAGGAGGGAAGACTGTGTGTAAAGGCAGGAACTCTAAGATCTAACAAGTGTGAAAAGCCTTCAGTATCTATACCTCAAGCTGCTGTCTACAAAGAACTGAAGTTAAGGAAACTTGAACTCCACTTTGAATTGGGTTATTCAGGGTATCATATTTCTTTCCCTGGGTCTTTTAAAATATTTATATCTTACTGTTGCCTTAACAGAGGTGTAATTGGGAGTTAGATTAATTAGGGGATTTAGAAGTTATTATAGTAGTAATTTGTAGACACATGTATGTGCTTAAAACCATTTCTTTTATTAATAAGTGTTTAATCTAGTTTTATAAAAAAATCTATAAGGCTCGGTGGTCTTATTACTACTGAATTCATCTACAAACATACAAATTGAGAAATAGTTGTGAAAGTTATCTCAACTTTCCTTCTGGGATTTGAACAACTTAGCATTTACCATCAGCTGCGCCATAACACCCACCTCCATGGTCCCATAAGAGGCTGACCAACATGTCCATCCTCATGGCGCACCCTCCTCCCACCCAATAAGTGAACTGACTCTTCCTAACCCAACTGGATGATTCTTGAGTGTCAAACAGCATATTCTCCCAAGCCCTCCTCAAATTTGAATAATCCATTAATTGAACTGGAATGAAACCATCTGTGCTATAGTTTTTAAATGGCTTTATCGCCAGATCATGGAAATATTTTTAAAGTATAAAAGTGATTTTCGGTTAACAGGAGTAAACATGTAAACCGGGTGCTTGGTGTCCTGGGCACTGGCCTGGTGATACGTGGTTACTTACAGAGAGATAACAGTTTGAGTTGCTGTAACAATCTCGGAAACATCGGGTTGGGGGGGGTAGTGGGCGGGCACGGTATTAAGCCAGTGGAAAGAGGACAGCCTGTGTTAAATTAGTTGAGTAAAGACTTACAACCCCAGACTGTGTAGCTTTAAGGAAAAGATGCCTCAAAGTGCTTTACAGCCACTGAAGTACTTTTCTAGTCACTGTTGTAATTATAGGGAAACTTGTAACCAATTTGCACACAGAAAGCACCCACAACCAATAACAGAAAGACCAGATCATCTATTTATTTAATGGTGTTGGTTGAGGGATTAACATTGGTCAGGACATCGGGAAGACTCATTGGCTCTTTTTGGAAAAGGTGGTCAAAGAATCTTTATACCCGCCTCACAGGGACCCTGCTTTATACCCACCTCACAGGGACCTGCTTTATACCCACCTCACAGGGACCCTGCTTTATACCCACTTCACAGGGACCCTGCTTTATACCCACTTCACAGGGACCCTGCCTTATACTCACCTCACAGGGACCCTGCTTTATACCCACCTCACAGGGACCCTGCTTTATACCCACCTCACAGGGACTCTGCTTTATACCCACTTCACAGGGACCCTGCTTTAAACATTTCCAAAAGTAAGAACCTCCAACATTCCCTCAGTACCACACTGAAGTCTCAGCCCAGGTTACATTTTCACAATTCTGGAGTGGGCATTGATCCTACAACCTTTGACCTCAGAGGTAAGTACGCTACCAACTGACAATCAAGTTCAAGACATTCTGGAAAAATCAAGAACAATAGAGAGACTTCACACGGGGGTGAGAGCATCCTCAGGGTGAAGGCAGTGCTGTGGATGTGGGTGGGAGTGAAATGGTGGGTAGTGTGTCCATGGCTTTAGTCTGTGATGTGTGCCGGGACATTGTGGAAGTCCTGATGCACACATGCGCTGTATTGCTGCAGTCTAAACTCTCAATGGACTGATTTTTGCTGTCCAGGGCCCTCACAAATGCTTCTAATCCTGAGCTCAGTGTCAGAGATTTGGGCCTGATACAAGGTACTTACCCTAGAAATATTATACTGGTTAATATCTGGTTTTACTCAGAGATTAACCAGTGCAACTGGACTGAGTACCCCAACTGACCCCCTAAATAACCCCCCCTGACCTGACACTGACCTCCTAAATAAGCCCCCTGACCTGACTCTCTTTTGCCCACCACCCTCACTGTGACCAGACTCAACTATCCCTCGATCTGACCCAAGTACCTCCCCCTCCAACCCACTCACCCACTGAAAGATTTGAGACCTGTAAGAACCTACCTGAATACAGCAGCTACTGTAGTAAAAAGAGGACCTGTCACCTCTTCATCTGTCCTCTCCTACACTGGCTGGTCTTGTCCTGGAGAGTCTGCGCTGGCCCATTTTGCTGGGCTTGAGATCGGAAGTATCGGCTGAAAATATAGTCGGAAAGCAAAAAAACTTCTTGAGTAGCGGCCTTGCTTCTGACCACAAGATCTGGGCCAGAATGTTGCACCAATAGACCTTGCTCCTCAAAAAGAGATTAAACTTTAATAGGAACAATAACATAACAGTAACTACAAAGTCCAGCAGTTCTAGTAGAATCGGTTCAAAGTTACTGCTAGATGGTTTTCCCACTACTCCTCGTTGTTGGGGGGATAGGTTTGTTCCTAGTGTTTGTTCCAGTTTCTGTCCTGCCTCTATGTTTTGTCACTTGGAACTTGTGGCCTTTACCTCTGATCTCCTCTCGTGTTGTGTTTTCTGTAGGCTGTTTGGCCAGGCCCACTTCTTTTGTGAAGTGTGTAATCAGGGTTACTTGGCCTTTCTAATAATGATGGCTCTGGCTTCTGGAGGTAACTTGGTCCAGAATTTGCATTGACCACAGTGGCTGACTCAGTCATTCCAGAGGGCAGTTAAAAGTCAACCTCACTGGTGTGGATCTGGAGTCACATGTATGCCAGACCAGGTAAGGACAGGATTAGTGAACCAAATGGGTTTTTACAGCAATCAATTTCATGGTCACCATTACAGAGACCAGCTTTCAATTCCAGATTTATTAATGGGATTTAAATTCAAGCAGCTGTGGTGGTGGGTGGGGGGGGGGATTTGAACCCATATTCCTAGGGAATTAGCCTGGACCTCTAGATTACTGGTCCAGTGACATTACCACTATGCCACCTATTTTATAGCTCTCCTCCTTGTTTTCAAATTCGTCCTTGGCCTTACCCCCTCCCTATCTCTGTAATCTCCTCCAGCCCCACAATCCCCTGAGATATCGGCCCTCCTCTAATTCTGGCTTCTCGTACATCCCCAATTTAAATTGCACCACCATTGACGTTCGTGATTTCAGCTGCCTAGGCCCTGAGCTCTGGAATTCCTTCCCTAAACCTTTCCACTGTCTATCTCACCCTCCGCTTTTCAGATGCTCCTGAGAACCCACCCCTTGAACTAAGTTTTTGACCACCTGTCCAAACATCTCTTTATGTGTCTTGGTGTCATATTTTGTCTGATAACCTCTCAAGGGAATCGCCTCAGGACGTTTTACCATATCAAAGGCACTTCATAAATGCAAGTTATGTTGTTATGTTTGCAAATAGAGTTTCCACATCTCTTCCTGTAAAAGGATGGTGGTAGAACAGGAGTTGCTCTGACGAATGTCCCGACCTTTCTCCTTGATAGGTGACAATTGAATTGTTTCAACAGCCATCAGGTGGACATTACTCATGGATGGGATAATGTCTCACTCCATTAGCTCAAAGTGTTTGGAAAAGATTTATTTGTTCCTAGGTATGGTCCAAACCAATCAATTCAAATATGAGCATCCTGTGGGTCATTTAGTGTATGTCTATTGGCAGCACTTAATTAGTTTGCTAGATGACTTTAATTTCCTTTATTCCCAGTTTATCCTGAAAGGATTTTGAAAGTCTTCAGGCTCATGATTTATCTTTGCCATTGCTTCTTTCTTCATTCTGGTGTTTAATAGTTACAGCCAAGCCACGGCCTGGTTATTGTAAATTTATTCTGATTTATTCCACCACTTTCCAAAGTTGAGGCGACCGTGTGACTGCAGGAAGGTGAACTTCAGTGAAGTGGGTCTCTGTTCAACCCTTGGCTCACCAGAATGAGCTGGGTTGTTGGTCTGGAAATGGGGGTGGGGGTGCAGTACACTGGGTTCATGAGGGGCTGAGGCTCACTTACTGAGTGTCGTTGAAGTCGAGGAAGAATCCCAAGTAAAAACTCAAATGTGCCGTGTGCTTCCTCGCGAGTGTTTTTTCAATGTGAACTCTGCTTTCTGCCTTGCGTTTTGAGGGGGGGGTGGGGGCAGTGGGGGAGTGGTGGTCAGTTTTAGAATAAGTGCTCTACCATTTAACACAGAAATGAGGACGAATTTCTTCTGCCAGAGGATCAATAATCTCTGGAAGTACAGAACTTGAGCATTCCTGAAAAAAGAAAAGAAACATGTTGAAGCTTTTCGTCTTGCACTCATCAGGACACTTTGCAAGAATACCAACATAACGGGAAAACAACAACTTATCCTGTATATGAAGAGAGTGCTGATTGGTTGGCAAGTGGATTCAGATGGGTAGGGAAGTTGCCATGGAAAATGCACCAGTGATGGTGACTGATAGTTAACTGCTAAGCATTGTTTGAAATTTAAACAACGCAGCTTGACCCTGATTGGTTCCTGAGGAATGAGTCAGCGAATGGCTGTCACAGGCGCAACATATGTACATGTTCTTTCTGTCTGCAAAGAACAGGGCCCTGTGTATTAATATATGCAGCTTCCAGTACATTAAAAAGCACCACATTGCAAGCATTGGCTGGTGATACACTGGATGGATGACCATTGGCTGAGGACACATTGGGTGAAGGATTGGGTGATTGAGGGTGAATTGATTGAGGATGAATGTATCGAACCGTTACATACAGTTGTTCAGGAAGAGGGCCCTGTTACTGCTTTACATTCCATTCTCCCACTTCCTCTTGCCAGGTCTCTATTCATCTGTAACTTCGTCCTGCTCTGGTGAAGAGATCACACACTCGAAGCGTTTGTTTGTTTTCCCCACAGATATGGCCTGGCCTTCCAAGTGCTTCAAGCATTTTCTTTTCTGTTTTGAGCGTCTTCACTAAATCGGGCTTACCCTTATTTTCTCTGTTGTTTCACTGAGCCATTATTCAATTGTGCCACTGCTGTCTTTCTCTATTACTTCATGGCTGCACTGCCCCATTGTTCCATTGTACTCAATATCTCCTTTCTTCCATTGCTCTGTTATTCTATTGATCTATTGTTTCAATGATCCTCTGCCGAATGCTTCTGCATTGGTGACTGGGCCACAGCTAGAACCATGAATTCAGTCCTTTTGATAGTACAAAGAACAAAGAACAAAGAAAAGTACAGCACAGGAACAGGCCCTTCGGCCCTCCAAGCCTGCGCCGATCATATTGCCCGTCAAACTAAAACATTTTGCACTTCCGGGGTCTGTACCCCTCTATTCCCATCCTATTCATGCATTTGTCAAGCTGCCTCTTAAACACCACTAGCGTACCTGCTTCCTCCACCACCTCCTCTGGCAGTGAATTCCAGACACTCACTACCCTCTGTGTAAAAAACTTGCCCCGCACATCTCCTTTAAAGTTTTCTCCTCTCACCTTAAATCTATGTCCCCTAGTAATTGACTCTTCCACCTGGGAAAAAGCTTCTGGCTATCTACTTTGTCCATGCCACTAAACTTCTATCAAGTCGCCCCTCAATCTCCGTCGCTCTAGTGAGAACAATCTGAGTTTCTCCAACCTCTTCTCATAGCTAATAACCTCCAGACCAGGCAGCATCCTGGTAAACCTCCTCTACACCCTCTCCAAGCCTCCATATCCTTCTGGTAATGTGGCGACCAGAATTGCATGCAATATTCCAAGTGTGGCCTAACCAAGGTTCTATACAGCTGCAGCATGACTTCCCAGATTTTATACTCAATACCCCTGCTAATGAAGACAAGCATGTCATATGCCTTCCTGACTACCTTATCCACCTGCATTGCCACTTTCAGTGACCTGTGGACCTGTACACCCAGATCCCTCTGTCCATCGATGCACTTAAGGGTTCTGCCATTTACTGTATAATTCCTACCTGTATTAGACCTTCCAAAATGCATTACCTCGCATTTGTCTGGATTAAACTCCATCTGCTATTTCTCCACCCAAGTCTCCAACTGATCTATATCCCATTGTATTCTTTGTCAATCCTCTTCACTATCTGCAACTCCTCCAACTTTAGTATCGTCTGCAAACTTACTAATTAGCCCAGTTACATTTTCCTCCAAATCATTTACGTATACTACAAACAGCAAAGGTCCCAGCACTGATCCCTGTGGAACACCACTAGTCACAGCTCTCCATTCAGAAAAGCACCCTTCCACTGCTACTCTCTGTCTTCTGTGACCAAGCCAATTCTGTATCCATCTTGCCAGCTCACCTCTGATCCTGTGTGACTTACCTTCTGTACCAGTCTGCCATGAGGGACCTTGTCAAAGGCCTTACTGAAATCCATGTAGATAACATCCACTGCCCTTCCAGCGTCGATCATCTTTGTCACTTCCTCGAAAAACTCGATCAAGTTAGTGAGACATGACCTCCCCTTCACAAAACCATGCTGCCTCCCACTAATACGCCCATTTGCTTCCAAATGGTAGTAAATCCTGTCACGAAGAACCTTCTCCAATAATTTCCCTACCACTGACGTAAGGCTCAACAGACTGTAATTTCCTGGATTATCCCTGCTACCCTTCTTAAACAATGGAACAACACTGGCCATTCTCCAGTCCTCTGGGACCTCACCTGTAGCCAGTGAGGATACAAAGATTTCTGTCAAGGCCCCAGCAATCTCCTCCCTTGCCTCCCTCAGTACTCTGGGGTAGATCCCATCTGGCCCTGGGGACTTAATATTCTTCAGGACGCCTAACATCTCCTCTTTCCTGATCTCAACATGATCCAGGCTATCTACACACTCTTCCCCAGACAAATCAATCGCTAAGTCCTTCTCTATGGTGAATTTTGATGAGAAGTACTCATTTAGTATCTCTCACATTTCTTCTGGCTCCACACACAGATTCCCACCTCTGTCCCTGAGTGGGCCTACCCTTTCACTGGCTACCCTATTGCTTTTTACATATGTATAAAAGGCCTTGGGATTTTCCTTAATCCTGGTTGCCAATGACTTTTCATGATCCTTTTTAGCCCTCCTGACTCCTTGCTTAAGTTTCTTCCTACTTTCTTTATATTCTCTGTTAAGTGGTGCATGTGCAGGTCTAGTGTAGTGCAGTGGGTAGCATCCCTGCCTCTGGGCCAGAATCTCTGGGTTCAAGTCCCACCCCAGGACTTGATGGCTAAGGAGGATGCATTCATAATGTGGCTAAACAGGTTGAATAATAGCCTACAAATCCATCCAATGCACACTAATGGGAAGAGAGGGACAGGCTATTGGCCAGCCTTGTGATGAAAAGAGTGTTAGATCCTCTACTGTCACTACCCATAGCTTAAGACTACAAAGTGTATAGTGCCAGAGCAACTTGGCCCCCCGAGTGAACTGTAACACACCATCACCACAAAGTGCCCATGTTAATGGCCCTGGGTGTTAGGTATCACAGGCTGGATTACAGCACAGTTGGCATTGACACTGGAATAGTAACCCAGATACTCAGGGTAATGCCCTGGGTACCTGGATTGGAATCTCACCATGGCAGCTGGTGAAATCTGAATTCAGTTTGGAATTAAAAGTTTAATTTTTGTCCATTGTTGCAAAACCCATCTGGTTCACTAATGCCCTTTAGGGAAGGAAATCTGCTGGTTCTGGCCTACATGTGACTCTAGATCTGCAGCAATGCGGTTGACTTTTAAATGCCCTCTGAAATGGCCTGGCAATTAGGGATGGGCAATAAATGCTGGCCCAGCCTGTGATGCCCACATCTCATGAACGAATAAAACAAAGGCTGGAGAGTTTTGAACTCACATTACCTAGAGTTAAAATAGCAATGTGTTAGCTTAGAGGTGCTAAACCAGCAACAGAATATAAGATCATTAAAATCACTATAGTTATTGTAATTACTGATAAACTACATTCTCAGATTAAAGTAGTTCACCAGTGGTATCATTCACAGTAGTACAGAGCAGAGAGGGAATTGGCATACAATGAGCGCTGTGTTAACAGACTTATTGAGACTGGATTAATTCGAAATCATCTTTTAATAAGATGGTATTATAGGATCTTTATCTGACTAAATTAACTGTTCTCTCCATGTTTCTGGGAAAGCGAAATGACTTATTGAATATACCATTATAAATTTAATTTGGATTTTATTTTTTAATAAAACCTAGGATTTACAGAAAAACACAGGTGTAATGTAGCAGGTTAGAGGCAGGCAGCGAGTTACTAGCAGCCCTGTGAGAGTTATGAGGTTTAGCAGGTGATAGAGATCATGGCCTATGGTTGCATTGAGTGGGATGGTCTTGAGGGTGAGTGAGATGGAGGCCCTGTTGATACTGGGTAAGGGAGGAGCTCAGAATGTTTTCGCAGAATTGCTACAGCTATTGGAGGAGGCCACACAGTCCATCGTGTCTGCACCTGCTGTCCGAATAAGCGGTTCCTTTGGTGCTATTCTCCCACCTTCTCCCCATAACCCTGCACATTCTTCCTTTTTAGATAACTGCCTACAGCTGTACAGCACTTCAGACAGTGCAGTGCTCCCTCAGTACGGCACTGGAGTGTCAGCCTTGGCTTTTATTTTTTGTTCTGAAGCCATGGAGAGGGGCTTGAACCTGAGACCTTGTGATTCAGAGCCAAGTGTGCTACCAGCTGAGGCACAGCTGACACTATTTCCTCAAGACATGGATCTGGGACATTCAGGCATTTAGCAGCATGGAATGGCCAGTTGGGTGGGGGTTAGTGAGAGGGGGGTTACCTTGCGGGTTTGTGTTTAATGGATCAGGATTGCTGGGGCTTTGTGTGGGGCAGGACGCCCAAGGAAGGGTCCCAGGATATTCTAGGTGTTGCCCCTCTAACTCTCAACCTGGCTCTGTTGAGCAACACAGGCCGTGGGAACCATGTAGTTTAGCAGTGCAGGACAGGGTGTGACCTCTGCTGGAGTGGCCTGTGCTGCTGGGAGGGCTTCCCCTGTATCTAACCAGCACTCTGGAAGGATAACCGGAGGTTGGACAGGATGGGCATGAGATTGGATAGTATCGAGGAGTGGTCCAGCCATATAGCAGCACCGAGCAAGAGGGCCTGGGGTTTGGAAAGCTGGAGAAGGCTCCCAGGGATGGGCAGCTTGGGTGGTCTGGGATATGGAAGGATGGCAGCAAGTGCCCTAGCAGTTGACAGCAGCGCAGGGTGGGGGTGGGTAGGAGCTGGATGGAGGAGCGTGGATTTCCCTCACTAGGAGACTCCCTGGGATCTGTCAGTGCCAGAGGGAGGGTCTAGGGTCCATCAGTAATGGAAAGGAGCCAATGGGTGGAGCAGCGCTCGGGTGTGGAGCCCAGTGATCTTACCGTACTGGGAGGATCCACGAAGCAGTTGAAACGAATTTAAACTGGAAATATTTCTTCCTGAATGGTTGTTTCCTCATTAGCCCTGAAGAGCCTTGGAATGTCCTGTGGTTGTGAAAGGTGCAATGTAAATACAGGAGTTCATTTTTCTTCCCTTTGCACGAGGTCCGAGGAGGGAATTAAACCCATGCGGCCCCCACCATCGTAGCTGCTTCTGTGATGAGTAACATTCGCAGTTTGGGCTGAAACCAGGTTACAGATCATTGCAGCATCCTCAAAGCTGTACGTGAAGAACCTGGATTAAGGTTGGTGCTAAAATGTCAAGAGGGCTTTGCTGGAACTTTTCCCAGTGAGCCATTTTGAAAATATTTCGGTAATGCTTATTGAACCCAAAATAAATTAGAAGCACAGAGCAGCATTCCCCTGGCCATCCAATTAAGCCGCTTGTGCTGCTGCATCTAATCACTTAAGCTTTCTGAGTACAATCGCTTTAGTTGAGGTGCTGTTACATTTTATTCTTTTATCATATCAAAACCTCTTATCATATCAAAATGGTTTCTGCACAAAAAGCTTCAGGCCCAGCCATATCTCTAACACAAGACATTGAGTTTCCAAATCTTCTTTCAAAGGGGAGGAAAATTAAACACTGAAGTCCCTGTATCTGATTGATAAACACAAAATAAATTAGATCCACTCAATTTTTGGCATGTTGGAATCAGGCAACCTGATGGGTGATTGAAAGAAAAAATTGCCTTCCAGCCTGTGAAGTGCTTTCGAAGTGTTTTCATTGTTGCGCTGTGAGAAATAGAGTAGCAAATGGCCATGGACAGCAAGGTGCCAGTGTCCAGTTATGTGTAACGATAAGTATCGGCTGGGATATTAAGGAGGAATCCCCTCTCTCGAAGTAGCACCAAGGGATCTTTTACAGAATTTTAATGGCACAGATGGAGGCCATTCGGCCCATCGTGTCTGCACCGGCTCTCCAAATGATTATTGTGACCTAGTGCCATTGCCCTGCCTTTTCCTCGCACCCTTGCACATTGTTTCTATTCAAATAATCATCTGATGCCCTCTTGAATGCCTCGATTGAGCCTGCCTCCACCACACTTCCAGACAGTGCATTCAAGTCCCGAACCGCTCGCTGTGTGAATAAGTTTTTTCTCAAGTCACACTTGCTTCTTTTGCAAATCACTTTAAATCTGTGCCCTCTCGTTCTTGATCCTTTGCAAGTCTACTCTGTCCAGCCCCCTCATGATTTTGAACATCTCCATCAAATCTCCTCTCAGCCTTCTCCTCTCCAAGGAGAACAGTTCCAACCTCTCCAGTCTATCCTCATAGCTGAAGTTTCTCATCAGTGGAACCATTCTTGTAAACCTTAACATCCACCTGAGAGGACAGATGGTATCTTGATTAAACTTCTCCTCGAAAGGCACTACCTCCGGCAGTGCAGCACTCCCTCAGCACTGTACTGGGGATGTCAGTGTTTGGAGTGGGACTCGAATCCATAACTTCTGAGTCAGAGGTGAGTGTGTTACCCACATGGCTGACACCTTACATAGTTATTGGCATGTTCATACAAACATTCATCCCATATTGGAAAGTGCAGCCCTGTGATATAACCAATAAAACAAACCTTAAAGCCAAGATTGCTATTTTCCATTTGGCAGTAAATTGGCAATACAATTACTAACCTTTAGAAATTATAGCCTCCCAGGTCCTTAAGTGAGAATAGTTTCCTGATGTACCCTACACACACCTCCCCAGATTAAAGATTAGAGTTTCCTGATGTACCCTACACACACCTCCCCAGATTAAAGATTAGAGTTTCCTGATGTACCCTACACACCTCCCCAGATTAAAGATTAGTTTCCTGATGTACCCTACACACACCTCCCCAGATTAAAGATTAGAGTTTCCGATGTACTCTACACACACATCCCCAGATTAAAGATTAGAGTTTCCTGATGTACCCTACACACACCTCCCCAGATTAAAGATTAGAGTGTGGAATAAGCAATGGGGGATACAGTAATGCACATTTCAAGAAATAACTACCGCTCAAAGATCCTTTGTAAAAGGCAAGTTATACGATTAAGAAGTATGTGGAGACAAATATCATTCAATTCTTGGTTTCTTTGATGTTTAGAACTTTACTTTTGATGTTTAAAACTTTACTTTTGATCTTTGAATTAACACTTCCTCAGAACACTATCCTGGAATCAGATAAAGGAAAAGGGCATTGGGCTCATTGTGTCTGTGCTGTCTCTTTGAAGGAGCTATCCAATTAGTCCCACTCTGCTGCACTCTGCTCCATAGCCTGTAAAGTTTTCCTTTTCAAGTGTATAGCTAATTCCCAACTGACTAGAACCAGAAAATAGGTTTCTAGCTCATTGTGATGTCCTGTTGTAGAACTAATGGTGAGAAATTCTGTTGCTCTATTAGTCAAATGTGGCAATTTTTATTGTAAAATAATCAATGGGAGCTCAGTTTAATGATAAATATAGTCTATTTGTTGTTTTGTGTTGTCGATGGTTACGCTATTTATGATGCACCCATTCTCAATATTCTGGCATTGGATGAGAGAAAGCAATTTATTAATGAAAAAATAATTGCATTGTTAGTTCATCTCTGATTAGTGTCTGTGGTTGGCAAAATTCTTTAGGCAGCATTTGATGAAGCAGAATTCATGTAGACCTGTGTCTCGGCCCCAGGGAATGCAGGCAATACACAACACCAGGATGATACTCTTCAATCCTGAGCCTAGATGCTTGGCCTACACAGGACCATAGCGAAATCTCCATTTCTACACAGCTGGCTCAGATTTTCATCTAAAATAAGGCAGCAGTCCCCCTTCTATGACTGAACTAAAATAGGTATAATTCTAATCAGTCCATGCAGGAGTTTTTTTCTGTCTTGCCATTCCTGTATCATCCCCCTCTCAGCCATCCCTCCGCCATCAATCAGGCCCTCCACTTCCACAATGCAGCTGAGGAACCCTTCCAAATATTGGGAACCCAGGAGCAGGAGTAGGCCAGTCAGCCCTTCGAGCTGCTCTACCGTTCAATAAGACCACAGCTGACCTGCTTGTGGTCACAGCTCCACTTGGCTTTCTGCTCCCCACCAACCCTCCCCATAACCCTTGGCCCTCTCTCCAACAAAAATCTGTCTAACCCTGCCTTGGATAAATTCAGTAACCGGAATTTTCCAGCTCTTAGCGCCGGCAGGATCTTCCAGTCCCGCCGGTGTGAATGGAGGTTTCATGGCTGGCAGACCCTGCTGCAGGGGAACCCGCCATCGGAGGGGGGAGGGGGGGTGCTGGAAAGTTCTGGCCAATGGCCCAGCCTCTGCTACTTTCTGGGGAAGAGAACTCCACACACCCACCGGCCCTTTAGGGGAAAAATGAAAGCACTTCCATTAGATATCGCATGTTTCACAGCCAACAGGTGTCCCGAAATGCTTCATAACCAATGAAATGCTTCTTTTCAAGTGTAGTCAGTGCTGCAGTGTAGGAAAAGGAGGCAGCCAATTTGAGTACAGCAAGCTCCCAGAAACATAAAAGAGGTAATGACCAAATATCTAAGTGATTGTGTTTGAGGGATAAATGTTGGGCCGGGCATCAGGAGACATTCCCTGCTCTTGTTTGACATAATGCCATGGGATTTTTAAATCTACCTGAGAGGGCAGACAGTGCCTCCGACAGTGAAGCACTCCCTTTGACTTCCGTTGATACTGTTAAACCCATTTAAGAGTGAAATCAGGCAGCATTTCTTCAGGCATGTGGGAAATCTGAAACTTTCTCTCCAAGAAGATGTGAAGGTCAGTTGAAATTTTCCAGATTGAAATCTTGTTAGGTAAATATATAAATGGATATGGAACAAAGGTGTGTAAATGGAGTTGGAGTTGCATTGTATAATGGTCAACTCCTGTTATTTATGATCTTATGTACAGCCATTGACATACTGAATTCAACATGTATGTTCTCACTGACGTGCCTCCATAGCTCCATCTCTGCAACTTCTTCCAGCCCTACACCTCTGAACTGACTATCTTCTTCCTCTGGCCTGATACGTGCTTTCCTCATTTGGTGAACAACTCCCACTTGTCCAGCTCCAGCCTTCTGCAAGGTGCTCACTGAACCTCTTTACCTTGTCACTTTAGACCCCCAACTTCAAAGGTCACCTGTCCACCCAAATTCTCAAACAAGTCTCCCGATTCTTTTGCTGCCATTTGATCCATGCTGTTGTGCGCAAAGCGTTTCATTATCGGAAAGGTGCTATGCAAATGCAAGTGGTTGCGAAGAGTTGCTCATCGGTGGGCTGAATGGCTTCCTCCTGCTCCCACTTCTTCTGTTCCTATAGTAACCAGAATTTATACCTCGTCAGGCGGGCAAGCACCCGCCACGATCGAGCGTAAAATGACGCACGATGGTGTCAGGGGAGCCTCATTGTGCTCTCCGGCCGGTGGGTGGGCACAGGAGTTGGCAGCGCACCCGACGACAATTAACAGCCCTATTAAGGCCATTAAAGTACCAATTAAACGTAACTTTTCGCTGCCCGTCCAATCTTACGGCCTTTGCCTTTTTTAGGAAATCTCATCCACCGGCGGATTGAGGCTTCCAGCAGCAATTCAAGAACAAAATGAAAATTTTAACTTTTCGTTGACAACACGTCCCTGCTCATGTTGCGTGAGGGGACATGTTTTATAACACCTTTTAAATCTTTATCTGTGACTTTTCGTACCTTCGCCTCCCCGAGTCGGCTCTGTGCCCCCGGGATCTTTCCCTGCGCGCAGTTGCACAGTTCACACTTGCCCTCCTCTCCCACACTGGCAGCGCTGAGCTGCTACCACCCGGGCCTTAACTGGCGTGAAATCACGGTCTGGCACCGATCGCGGGCGGCACTCCGCTCCTGTCAAGCCTGCCCGACAAGGGAAACATCCTGTCCCTATTTCAGCAAAAATGCTGGTGATGCTTTCCAGAAACTGATGAAAACAGAAGCAATCAATAAAAACAAAAACATGTAAGTGTTGCACCTTTCCTTGTGAACTCATTTCAATAGGTTCCTTCTAGTGTTGTTTACAGGAAAGACTGTTGAGGCTGAATATTAAACAGGAAGCTCATCTTTGGCAGGGATTATGCTGCTGAAAGGCTGATATGAAGGCTGCTAATGATTTATAAGAAAAGCAAGTCTGCTGCATGGTGCCACATTCAGTACAGAGCAGCAACACAAAGATTCACACCTTCAAACGTGGAGAAATGCCAAGTTTACAGAGCAAGACGAGCTTAATTTAACATTGGATGATGACATAAATGGGATGTCTGTAACCTTTTCTGTCGCAATCGATTGGGTGCCCAATTCCATGTTGCTCATCTTACCACCAGCGCTCGAGGGTTAATATTGGGCCCAAGGTAGGTACAGGGAGGAGACCAGTAGGTAAATAATTCCAGTTTATTCCTCCTCTCACTCTCTGCAACCAAATAAAAAACCACAAAGGTGTTTGTAAAAGACCAGGAGCAAGTTGCCTTCTCAATGAGAGCCCGTAAAGAGTCTGCTAGATCTGCTGCTGACTGTATGGCTGCCGTTTGACAACCAGGCCCCACCTCTCCCTGATTGGTTTGGGGAGGGGTCGGGACATGAGCCCCCGACTGTGATTGGCCCCCGGCCGTGATTTCACGCCAGCTGGCTAATTAACGGCCAAGCCAACGTGAACCGCGCCCGGAGAAAGGCTCAGCCGTGCTGGTGGAGGTAGGAGGAGGGGCAGGTGCCAATATCACTGCGGGTACGGGTGAACACTCCCAGTGAACTCCCTGGAGGCAGCTGCAGACCTCCACAGAGTAAACAAAACCAACAACAATGCTGCAAACTCTGGCTGTGCAGCACAATCAAGTACCTGAAAGCAAACGTCATATAAAAACCAGTCCCCACCATATCTCTTGGCAGGAGATTTCATCCCTTCCTGCATCGAGGCTTCAGCAAAACTGTAAAGGCCGCCTCACCGATTGGACCCTCTGCCAACTGTAAAAGTAAACAGGCCACGCAAAATCGCTTTCAATTGCCTCCTTAATGGGCTTAATTGCCCGCTTTCAAGTACCGTGTGCGCCTGCCAAGCGAGATTATCGTGTGAGTGCGCGATGATGTCGGGACGCTTGCCCAACATCATCTCGTGCTCTTTTGCAGGGTGGCCTTAGTTTTCACCCAGTGACTGTTGAAATGAAATCATTTGTTAGGATCTAATACTTCAGGGGTAATTGAGCACTCTCTCTCACACCTTTGAAGAGTTGGTTTGACCATCAGCATCAGGAAGACAAATGTCATGGTTCAGGATGTTGCCATCTCTCAGCATTGACAATGTGACACTGGAGCTTGATGATAGCTTCACATATCTCAGCTTCACAATCACCAGCAATCTGTCACTTGATGCTGAAATCAGATGGTGCATTGCAAAAGCTACAGCTGTTATGTCCAAGCTGAGTAAGAGAGTGTGGAACAACAGCAACCTGACTGAGAACACAAACTGTGAGTCCACCAAGCCTGTGTCTTCAGCACACCCCACTACATGGGTTAGGGCTGGACAACATATGCTAGACAGGAGAAAAGGCTGAACAGTTCCCAGTTTCACTGTCTCAGGTGTATCCTGAGCATCTCTTGGCAGGACAAGGTCATCAACTCAGATCCTGGAATGTGCTAATTCCATTAGGATATACTCATTGCTGAGCCAACAATGTCTGTGCTCACTCACCACGTCGATTGGATGGATGACAGTCCTATACCCAAAGACCTTCGGTCTGGTGAACTGGCCAATGGGTCATGACCTCCTGGGCATCCAAACCTCTGTTACAAGGACACCTGCAGATGAGATATGAAGATGGTGGACATTGGCACTGACAACTGGGAGACAGTCACTGATGGCCGTGACTTCTGGAGGCTGACTGTTTGAAAGGACATTAGAAGAGGCGAGAAGATACAGAAAGCTCAGGGGGCTGAAAAGGGGGCCCAGAGAAATCAGGGGCCAGTGAATTGTGCACCTTCTCAGCCCCACTGTCTTCCCCTGCAGCAAACATGGCAGAGACTGCCCTGCCAGAGTGGGGCTTCTGAGCGTACCAGGTGATGTTTAAATACAGAGTTGACCACCACGGTGCAAACCACAAGAAGACAAGAATTCGGAGCAGGAGTCGGCCATTTGGCCCCATGAGTCTACTCTGCCATTGGATAAGATCATGGCCTCACCTCCGCCCCCATAACCCTTAACTCCCTTGTTGACCAAAAATCTGTCTAACTCAGCCTTGAATATATTCAGTGACCCAACGCCCACCGCTCTCTGGGTTAGAGAATTCCACGGCCGGACAAACCTCTGAGTGAAAACATTCCCCTCCCTTTCTGTCTTAAATGGGAGGCCCAATGATTTTGAGATGGAAGGCTGCCAAAGGACACCTGATAATACATTTTTGTTAAATTATTAAAGGAATTAGCTAAGTACCTGTCACAGTTAAATAGTACAGATGCTCAACTGCTATGAAATCTCCCACATTTACATTTAAAAAAAGTAAAGATGCATTCTCGTCACACGCAGAATGTGGTTTTTTTCTATTCATTTGTGGGATGTGGGCATCACTGGCTGTGCCAGCATTTATTGCCCATCTCTAATTGCGCTTGTTCAGAGGGCATTTTTAAGAGACAACCACATTGCTGTGGGTCTGCAGTCACATGTAGGTCAGACCAGGGAAGGATAGCAGATTCCCTTCTTCCCCTAACGGGCTTTTTTTGTTTTTGAACCTGTGCCCCCCAGGGATTAGGCTGGACCTCTGGATTACTGGCCCAGTGACATAACCAATTGGCCACCATGGGTTTTTATGCCAATTGACAATGGCTTCATGGTCATCGTCAGATTTTTAATTCCACCATCTGCTGTGGTGGGATTCAAAACCAGGTCCCCAGACGTTAGCCTGGCTCTCTGGAATACTAGCCCAGTGACAACTCCACTACACCACCACCTCCCCATGTCAACACTACCCTTTCATTTCCCCTTTTCTTCCCCCACTGGTGTTTGAAGTTCACTCCGTCCATTTTGAATGGTTACAGGAGGCTATTCGGCCCACTGTGTCCTTGCCAGCTGTCCGCAAGAGCACCTCAGCTAGCCCCACGCCCCTCAGAACTTGTTCCACCCATTCTAAAATGACCCTCCCGTTTGCCAAGGCCTAAGGGTGATACCTGAAAAGGTGCTGGAAGAGGATTCAATGATAACTTTCGAAAGGGAATTGGAGACATACTCGAAGGGGAGGGGTTTACAGGGCTGTGGGGAGTGGGACTAATTGAATAACTCTTTCAAAGAGTCAGCACATGCCTTCTGTATTTGGATTCGAGGAAACTGATCCATTCCCAAAAATGGTAAGGGAAGGTTCACTAAAGAGAAGGTTCACTTGGCCCATTCCTGGGATGGAGGGGTTGTCTTATCAGGAAAGGTTGAGCAGGTTGGGTCCATACTCACTGGACTTTGGAAGAATGAAAAGTGATCTCATTGAAACACCTAAGATTCTGAGGGGGCTTGACAGGATAGGTGTTGAGAGAATGCTGCCCCTTGTGGGTGTATCTAGGGCACAGTTTTAAAAAAAATAGGGAGAATTAAAGATCGAGATGAGAAGGAATTTATTTTCTCTGAGAATTGTTAATTTTTGGAATTCTCTACCCAAGGGAGTGGTGGGGGTCAGGCCACTGAATATATTCACACTTAGCTAGACTGATTTTTCATTGACCAGGGAGTCAAGGTTATGGGAGATCAGAAGGAAAGTAGAGTTAAGACTGGAATCTAATCAACCATGATCTTATTGAACGGTGGAGAAGGCTCGAGGGGCCGAATGGCCTAATCCTGCTCCTAATTCTTATGCTCTGATGTTTTAAGATACCTACCACTTTGACCAAGCTTTTGTTCATCAGTCTTTACCATCTTATGTGGCTTAATGTCAAATTTTGTTTGATAATGCTCCTGAGAGTTGTCTTGGCACATTTTGCGACATTGAAGGTGCTATATAAATGCAAGCTCGTCGTTGCTATTATTAGTCTTTACTCTTGGGCTGTTTTTCTCTCTCCCTGGGCAGAAGTTTCCGCTCAGCGTGTAGAATGTGCGCTTGACACGCTCGAGTGTCAATAGAGCATGATTCCAGCGGGTGAGTGTCCTGATGTCATCGCACACTCACACCATATTCCAGCCAGTGGGCGTGTGCAGGTGTCAGAGCCACGCCCGCCGTTAATTTAGAGGCCACTTAAGGCCATTAAAAAGTCAATTGATCCCGATTTTTCGTTGCCCGTGTGATTTAACACTCGTCGCACGGGCTAGACCAGCCGACAATTTCAAAACCTCATCCACGGGTGGGATAAAAAGGCTCGGCAGCACTGCCTGTGTGAGGAGGGAGGGGTTTGGTGGATAGTTTGCAGCTGGTGACTTATTGGAACTTGACAGCTTCATCTCTGTTCGGGGCTTCATTGTGAGCATTTCCAGGCTTCGTTTCAGGTCTCCTTAATGTCTCCAAGGACCCCGGAGGATTCAGACCGTGTCGACCCTTCCAGGCATCAGACAGCCTTCCCTTACCCTGGGAATGGGGATTGTGGTCTCCGCTGGAGGCACCTCCTCTGGGGAGGAAGAGAGGGGCAGGAGGGAGAGGAGGTCAGGTGTCCCTATGTGGCTTCCAGGGGAGGGACCTGTGGGAGGAGCGGCGCAGGCACAAGGGGGGCAGGGACAACAGCTAGTCCAAGGTGGAAGGAGCTGCAGAAGATGCCACTATCCTGCTGCCAGGGTTTACAGGCGGCAATGCAGCTATCTCAACATGTCCAAGGTGCAGTGCCGAAGGAGGCTCAGCCTCTCAAGGGAGAGAGTGTGACCTTCATCTGTCAGGTGATTGGTTCTGAGATCAGCTCCGACTCTGTGGGTGGACACCCCATGTCAATGACTCTGAAGGTCACAGTGACCCTCAACTTCTATGCCTCCGGCTCCTTCCAGGGGTCAGTGGGGGATCTGTGTGGAGTCTCCCAATCAGCTGTCCACAGCTGCATCAAGCTGGTGACAGACGCTCTGTTCAAGTGGGTATTGACTTTCATTCAGTTCCATACAGATGAGGCCAGCCAGGCTGAGCGAGCCAGAGCCTTCACAGTGATTGCTGGGTTACCCCACATCCAGGGTGCTATAGACTATACACATGTGGCCATCAAAGCGCCAGCAGGTGAGCCCGGTGCCTTTGTCAACAGGAAGGGCTTCCACTCCATGAACGTGCAGATAGTGTGTGATCACAGGATGCAGATTCTACAAGTCTGTGCAAGGTACCCAGGCAGCTCCCACGACGCCTACATCCTCAGACACTCCCAGGTGCCGGGGCTCTTCAGTGCTCCAGCCCGGCTGGATGGATGGCTGCTGGGTGACAAGGGCTATCCCCTCATAAGGTGGCTCATGATGCCCCTCCCCATCCAAGAACAGAGGCAGAGCAGCGTTATAATAGGAGTCATGGCACCACAAGGGCTGTGGTAAAGAGGATCATAGGTCTTCTGAAGATTCACTTCCGACGCCTGGACCATTCAGGGGGTACACTGCAGTACCCCCCAGAGCGGGTATCACTGATAGTGGTCACATGCTGCACTCTCCACAATCTGGCACTGGCAAAGGGGGACCCGTTGGAGGAAGAGGATCTTGACACAGCTGCACAGGCCACAGGGGATGAGTCCAGTAGTGAGTCAGAAGAGGATCGTGGTGAGGAGAAACTGAGGGTGTGGAGTCAGACCTCAGTAACCTCCAGGGAGGCAGGGACACCAGGAACACCTTGATCCAACACTCCTTCAGCTAGGCTGCCAAAGATCTGAGATTCCACCTCATGCCAGGGCTGCTGCCTCCACCCCGGGTGTCTGGAATGACCCTTTCATTTGGACTCAAAGTCCACTCAGTGCCTGTGCAATAAAGTTCAGAGCCACCCACGTCCAGCATTACACACTGGCGGACCCTGCACCACATCAAATAAAAAAGATGAAGCATACTCAGGCCATTACGACAAAAGAAAATTTATCTCATGTTGTCAGTCAAAACAAATGAACAGAATCTTCTCTGGTCTTCAACCCCAGACCAGTTAAATTGAACAAAACATTGCACAACAGAAGAGCACCCGTGACCAGTCCCTCTTGTGCTCATGGTGCCTTAAACTTCTGTTTGTTTCCGGGTGCTATCTCTAGGTGCTCCCCCCTCACTGGCACCAGCGTTGGAGACAGCTGCTGACTCTGCTGTCCTGTTGGCCTTGGTGACCTTGGCGGTCGTCCTCTGGCCAGTGGAGCCTGTGCTGGCCCCATCTGGGAGGGAGCGGCCAGTGCCACATCTGGCATCTCTCCAGTCGCTGCAACCTCACCAGATGCGGCAGTCACTGGCAGAGGGGCGGAGGAGCTGCTGCCCTCATCCAGAGCACCCTGAAAGGAGCCCACAGAGACAACAGGCAGCTTATGCGCCAACGTGAGGTCACTCTGGACCTCCCTGCATTGATGGACAGGCACCTAGCTGGGATACAGGGTGCCTCATCCATCTCCCAGACTGACACTGACTACCTGAGATCAGTGCTTGCAGGTCCAAGTGAAACCCCAGGAACCCCTGATTCTGTCCCTGGAGCTACCTCTCCATGAGAATCGCCACTCTCTCAATGGAAGAGGCAGTGCGCTCGGCCATGAGGGTCAACACTGTGATCATGTTTTGCATGGACTCCTCCACAACGGAGACCATGGCACGCATACCCTCATGGATCTCTGCCAGATCCTCTTGCACATCTCGCCAGACACCCAGCATTTGCTGCCTAATGGAATAATCCAGAGGCTCATCATCTGCCTATGACTAAGCATCGTCCTGGTCTCCAGCAGTCCTCTGACTGCCGGCGCCCTGGGCACTCTCTGCCTGCACCTCAAGCGAGTGTGAAGTGCTCTCACTGCTGTGCACCAACATTCTAACCAAATTCCTAATGCCCACCGAGGTGCTGGTATCTGCGCTGGTGCCTGGTTCAGAGAGCGGGTGTGAAGCAGGTGCTTCTGGAGCCTGGTGGTCCTCTGGTGTCAAGGATGGGTCTTCGGTGTCCTGCGATTGGGTGTGTGGTGGCAAACCTAAGGGAGAACAACACACATCATTAGTTTAAGTCATCACGCTGTCACTGTACATGCCAGGCACCCTGGTGAGACAATGGTGATCTGCATCATGGTGCCATCATCTTCCAATGATCAATGGGGTCTCCAGTCTAGAGGCTCCCATCAATGATGAGACTACACAAGATTGTTTGCACCATCCGAAACTCTCACCTCTGTGCACTGCACCCTCCCCTTCGTCTGACACCCCAGCCTCTCTGCGGCTGGTTGACCGAGGTGTGTGATGCTCTCCAGCTCTGAGGCCTCCTGCTCGAATCGGGATAGGATTAGGAGGTTAACCTGTCCGTGACCTTTCAATGCTGTTATGAAAGGACAGAGGAGCATTGATTAGTCCAGTCTCTACCTGCAGCACCATTGCAGCCTGGACAACTCCACCAGAGGAGCACCTCACAGGGGCACTCGTGGCCCTCGAGCTGCAAGACACTCAGTTAAAGCAGCCAGGGCTCACCCCCTTGACCAACTCCAGGGTCATTGACAGTTGGCACTGAGGCTCTAGCACCCCTGAGCTCCACGGGGTTGGCAGGGGGTGGGGGGTGGGGGGACAGCCACATGTTAACCCTTCAACACACATGATCCATGCCAACACGGTACGCACCCTTCCTGAGTGCAGCAGGTCATTAAACCTCTTGTGGCACTGGACGCAGGTGACCCACACCACATCGTGGCTGCTGACCAGCACTGCCACCTCCTCCCAAGCTCTTTTGTCAGGTGCAGTGGCCTCCTCCTTCCATCCCCTGGGGATAAGGGTGACCCTCCTGGCAGCCAACATCTCCAGGAGGAGCACGAGGCACTCATCAGAAAACCGGGGACGGGGGGGTGGTGTGTGGCACAGTGCCCACCTGACCTGCCCTCCCACCTGGTGTCTGCAGCCGCACTGGAATCCATCATCTTTAACCTCCTGTTGGCAACACTGGAAATGTCTTCATCACCGGCGGCTTTCCAGGGCTTGACTGCGCCGGTTTTAAACCAGCCGCCAGGTCACCATTGGACCCAGCAGCTGACAGACCCCTGCCTGCCCCTTGCTGACCATTGGGGAGCTGCCGGCCATGCTTGGCGGGCATCAGTTGACACGCCAGCGCGAAATTGTGGTCAAGGCCACGGGCGGCGGCCTGTTTCCTGGCTGCTCCCGGACCTGCCAACCACGCCCGCTGGCCAAACTCAACATCCTGCCCTTGGTGTATTTTATTTCTCCTCCCTACTGTTTCCTCCTGGTGTCCATCCCTCACCAAATTAGATTCACCCCTCAGTTACCTCCAGACTCAACTCTTCCAATGTCCTTTCGGACAGACTCACACCTCCTGCTCCCTTTAAAGTTCAGTTCCTCCAAAATTGCGCGTCCTAACTCACACTGTCCCATTTATCCACAATCCCTGTGCTCACTGACCTACATTGGCTCCCAGTCCGGTTACACCCTGAATCTGGAATTCTCATCTGTGTGTTCAAATCCCTCAATCTCCACTGATAGAACTTCCTTCACCCCGACAACCCTCTGACTTCTCTGAGCTCTTACTTACTGCTCATTTCGAACAGCTTGTCATTGACATCGGTGATTTCCACTGCCCAGGCCCTGTAATTCCATCCATAAAACTTTCTACCTCTACCTCTCCATCTCTCTCTCCTTTCTACCTCTACCTCTCCATCTCTCTCTCTCCTCCTTTCTACCTCTACCTCTCCATCTCTCTCTCCTTCTTTAAGTCGCTCCTTAAAACTTACCACTTTGACCAAACTTTTGTTCACCCATCCTAATGTCTCCTTAAGTGTCAAATTCCATTTGATAATGCTTCTACGATGCACCTTAAGACACTTTAACTAACTTACAGGCATTGGGCTAGAAATTTATTTGCTCTGATTGTTGGGTGTGACTGTTCTAATTCAGGATCTGCCTGTACCAGGGCATTCCCTCACCTTCATGATCATAGTCTGTGGTCGAGTGGGCCCCACACTGTTTCCTCCTCCTTTGCACTGCCAGCTGTCTCTGCCATCTGCAGGGGGCCAATCAGCATTGTGCAGGTACCATGTGATGGCACCGGCCTGCTCTTCTTAAAGGCAGGCGGTCCCTCTTAAAGGGAAGCTGCACCAAATAATATTGGTGGAATTTCAATGATGGAAAATTGAACACCGGGGAAAATGGAGCGTCTTGGGGCGCAGGAGGAGTGACAGGAGGAGAGACACGAGGAGAGGAGGCATGAGAGACAGGAGGAGAGACGCGATGTTTCCTCAGGGGACCACCCTCCGAAGGGAGTGGGAGCAGATGGCCAAGGAGGTTGATTCACAAAGTTCTGACCCGAGGAGTTGACAGCAACACCTCATGAAGTCTAATGACCTCACGTGGGTGGTCATGGGCAGTGAATATACCTTCACATTACATCTACTCACCTCGAAGGCTGCTCGATGCACCACACCACCATCGCTCGCACCTCAGCACTGCCAGGCACTCATGTCACATTCCTAACATCCAGATACTCCACCTCCACCTCACACGCCTACCAATGCTACCAGCCTCCACCTGTCACCGCCTTCACATATTCCAGCTATTCAGCTATGGCAGGCACATCACCCAAACAAACTGCTACAACATCATTAAAATTCTGCCCCCTCTTTTGCAGGTGGCACACAATGGAAGGGAGCAGAGCAGAACCAGCACGAGGGTGCCAGTATCTCCTGAGTCCCACAGAGGAGATGGCTCTCAGCATCATGATGCAGCTGCATCTGGGTTCGTAGCATCCAACATCTCTGAGAACATCAAGGATAATGTCTTGTACCTGCCTAATGCCATTTTTCAATTCCCAGCAGACCTTCATCCTGCTACCTGGCTTGATAAGCAAGCTGATGATAGGGTGACCACAAATCTCTTGCTTCACACCTCACCCCTCTTCCCTCACACCAAACTTCCCCTTCTGATTTCCTGTTTTCAGATACACAAGAACTGCTGCCTGTCTAGCCCCAGCTATTCAAAGAAGAAGAAGAAGGACAGCAACAGCACAGCTTTGTTGAAAATGTCCTGTCATTTAAATTGATGCTCAGTCACCCCTTACTGGCACTGTATGAACCATGGAGGTTAGTATAAAGTTGAGATCAACATGAGAACTATATGGGCACCGATGTCATACAACCAGACCAGTGCTAAAGGTCATTTTGGTTACTATCTCTCTGGAGAACAAGGTCACAGTTGAATTCTGTTGCAGAGGGCTCAGGTGAGCACTGATCGGTATCCACAATGAGATGCTGGGTATATTGGCCAGCCTGCGAGACAACTTCTATTACTGTCGAGGAGCATGGAGGAGTCCGGCTCCAAGATTGCAGAGGGTGTGGTTCAGAGTTTGCCCTCTTCACAGCCTCTGTTCTGTCTCCCTGTGGTCCTGCACACCCAGAGGTACTGCATACCCGGTGCAGCCGGTGTGTGGATGGGTCACCTACTCCACTGCTATCCACATCGGGATCCCTCAAAATCCAGGAACTCACCTCCAAAAAAACATCCCAACGTGCTTCCAGACATTTTGCAATAGCAGAAGTTCTTATATCTTATCTTTTTAAGGATTGCTAATACAGGGCCCTTTGTGTGATGTACACTTTTGTTTCCAGGGACCAGTGGGCTGTTTGATATCAGGTTAATAAAAACAGAAAATGCTGGAAAAACTCAGCAGGTCTGGCAGCATCTGTGGAGAGAGAAACAGAGTTAACGTTTCGAGTCCGTGTGACCCTTCATCAGAACTGGACAGAGGCAGAAATGTGATGGGTTTTAGGCTGTTGGAAAAAGGAGGGTGGGGCAGGTGGAGCAAAATGGGAGGTCAGGGATAAATTGGAGGTCAGGAGAGATTAAATGACAAAGATGTCATGGAACACAAGACAAAAGGTGGTAATGGTAGTATTAAGGACTAAAGTGGGTGTTAATAGCAGAATAAAGGTCAGCACTGTCTGAAAGCAAAATAGCAGATGTCAGGTTAATGCTGTTTCACAGGTTTCTGCCATACCCTGCAGAGGCCCTCGTGGGTATGGGGAACTTTTGAATAGGCCGCACTGCGCATACTGTGCCGGAAATGACTGGCGGCACTGCACACTCCACCCACCAACCCCCAGCAAAACAGTGGGGTCTCCACAGTGCTGCCCACTATACCAATGCAAGTTGTTGTGATGGTGGGCCATTCACATCCAGCCATGTTGCTGCACTCTGGTAAATAGACAAAGTACTTAACAATGCAAAACGCTGCTGTCTGCAGAAGCGAATTTGTACAGTCGGGACACGCTGGCATAAGGATATAAACCCAAAATATATCCCTGCCCAGAGCCCCGTGCATTGACCGCAGTGAAAACACATTCGCCAGACGATGAACTCTGGTCCCTTAAAGATGTTAGAGGCTGAGGCAACTCTTGTGTCTTGTGCTGTCTGAAAGCCCTTTCTGGTAAATGTGCATTGAATGAGCAAGGCTTTTATATCGTGTGTAGTTGATGTGAATGCAAATGACCTGACTCGCAGTAAGTGTTGGAGATGACTGAGCTCATTGTAATTACTGCCTGTACTTGGAAACAATTATAGGCAATCTTGTGAAAAAAGCCTCAGCTCCGTTATTCCAGGCTATTTTTTTAGTCTTGGCTTTTGACCCCATTTTATTGGAGGTTGTTTTAAACTAAGTTGCCAAGTGGGAATCCCACAGGATTGGATGTGACCATGTCTCTACATCCTGCAGTCCCGCCCAATGCTATCCTTCAATAGAGAGTGAAATTAAGCGAGACGTAAAGCTAATGTCACACCATCTTCCATTTCCGACAGGGTCGAGCTTACCCCTCACATCCTGGTTAGCTACATGAAGGCACTGAAACAGAAATCTGATACCTGTAACTTGTAGCAATTTTTTAAAAAATTATTTCATGGGAAGTGGGCGTCGCTGGCTGGGCCAGCATTTATTGCCCATCCCTAGTTGCCCTTGAGAAGGTGGTGGGTGAACCGCCTTCTGGAACCGCTGCAGTCCGTGTGGTGTAGGCACACCCACTGTGCTGTTAGGGAGGGAGTTCCAGGATTTTGTCCCAGCGACAGTGAAGGAACGGTGATATAATTCTAAGTCAGGATGGTGAGTGGCTTGGAGGGGAACTTCCAGGTGGTGGTGTTCTCATGTATCTGCTGCCCTTGTCCTTCTAGATGGTAGTGGTGGGTTTGGAAGGTGCTGTCTAAGGAGCCTTACTGAGCTGCTGTAGAGCATCTTGTATATATTGTACACACTTTTGCCATGCACTGTAAGTGAGGGGAGTAAATGTTTAAGTTGGTGGACGAGGGCTGATCAAGTGGGCTGCTTTGTCCTGGATGGTGTCAAGCTTCCTGAGTGTTGCAGGAGCTGCACTCATCCAGTCAAATGGAGAGTATTCCATCACATTTCTGACTTGTGCCTTGTTGATGATGGACAGGCTTTGGAGAATCAGGAGGTGAGTTACTCACCGCAGGATTCCTAGCCTCTGACCTGCTCTTGTAACCACAGTATTTACATGGCTAGCCCAGTTCAGTTTTTGGTCAATGGTAACCCCCAGGGTGTTGATAGTTGGGGAATTCTGTAATGGTATTGCCATTGAATGTCAAGGGATGGTGGTTAGATTCTCTCTTGTTGGGGATAGTCATTGCCTGGCACTTGTGTGGCATGAATGTTACTTGCCACGTGTCAGCCCAAGCCTGGATATTGTCCAGGTCTTGCTGCATTTGGACATGGACTGATTCAGTATCTGAGGAGTCGTGAATGGTGCTGAACATTGTGCAATCATCAGCGAACATCCCCACTTCTGACCCCAAACTGAGTATCGGTGAGCAGGTCAGTACTCTGTCAGTCAAGATTGGCATTAATATTTCCATGTGTGGTAAGACACATTTCTTCATTTTCCTTCCCTTTTCTCATCTCAACACTTTCCTCAAGTCTTACAACTAAATTTGGATGCCTGTCCTGGGAGGGAGTCACATTCTTTAGCCCTCTGGCCACTTTCCCCTTTGCTCCATATGTGCATTGAAGAGAAAGTTAAATAAGTACATGAGGAGGGAAGGGTGAGAGGAAGTGAAGTGGAACAAGAATCTTCTGGAGCACAAACACTGGGATTGTCCCTGTTGGACTGAATTTTTGTGCTGCAAATCCTATGTACAGAGAGCTTTGTGCATTCACTCTGTCAATGACTGGGTTTTGAGTACATAACAAAGAAAACGTCTCTCTCCCTCCATTTCTCCTAGCTGGAAGGACTCACAGAGCATTAATTATACTCATTTATTAGCTAATTAGCTGGTGTGGTAGTCTTGCAGGTGTCCATTCTAATATGGATTATTTTTAGCCCTGGTGTAGCCAAGCTTGCAGAAAATGTAGAGCGAGAGCACCTGCAGCGTGGTTAACATACATGGGCAAAGAGATGAGCTCCTATCGATTGCACCAACAGTGATTTCCCCACCTGTGAGTTGCTCCTTTTTATCCCAATTTTCATCCCTTTTCTTAGCCCCTCTTCCTGAACTCATTCCGTCTTCAGGAGCTTGGATCCTGAGAGAACTCAGCTAACATCACACCGGCTACCGTCCCTCAACCCTGAGATTTCAAACAGGGCATCACAGCTCGACTTAGCTCAGCCTGACTGTACACTGGTGGAGGGAGTTCATAGGCCCCTTAACTGTGACTTTTATTTTAACCCTTTCAATGTAACATGGTCATTGCTGGCAATTGTTGCCCATCCCTTGAACTGAGTGGCCATTGAAGAGGGCATTTAAAAACTGAGCAGTTATACCAGACAGAGCATTAAGCAATTATAACCGGAGTTTGTAACAAAGCAACTTAATAATCACGGGGGACTTCATATGGACTGAACAAATCCTATTGAAAAAGGTTAGTCTGGAAGATGAATTTGTAGAATGCCTTCATGAAAGTTCCCTTCAGCATTACAATTTGGGACCAATGAAAGATAAATCTATTTTAAATCTAATATTGTGCAATGAGGCAGATATGATTAGTAATCTCAGTAAAAGATCCCCTGGGAAAACACGATTATAATACAGTCGAACTCCATATTAAGTTTGAAAGCGACATCCTTCAGCCCCAAGCAAGGGTCTTAGACTTAAACAAAGCCAGTCACATTGGTATGAGGGGAGAGCTGGCTAAGATTGCTTGCGTAAGTAGATTGAAAGGTATGATGTTAAATAAACAGCAGGAAGCATTTAAAGAAACCATTCAAAATGTTCAACCAAAGTACTTTCCATTGAAAAACAAAAACCCAACAAAAAGTTACATCTGTGGCTTACTCAGAAGGTTAAGGTATTGAATTAAAAGAGGCTGATAATATTGCAGAGAAAATGATTAAGTGTGAGGATTGGGAATGTTGTCAAAACCAACAAAGGGCGATCAAGAAATTGATAGAAAGAGAAAAATTGGAATATGGTTTAAACTATCCAGGGATATAAAAACAAATTGTAAGAGTGTTTACAAATATATAAAAAGGAGGAGAGTAGCTAAAGTAAACTTTGGTGAGTTAGAGGCAGAAACAGAGAAATTATCATGGGAAGAAATGGCAAAGAGATGTTGATTAAATATTTTGTGTCTGTCTTCACAGTAGAAGACAGAAATTACATACCAGATATAAAGGGTTACCAAGGCCTAATAAGGATGAGGAACTTAAGGTAATTAATATCAGCAGAGAAAAACATTGCAGAAATGTAAGGGAGTAAAATCTGACAAATCCCCAGGGACTGAGGGCCTCCATCTTACCCTTCTAAAAGAGATAACCGCAGAGATAGTGGATGCACTGGTTAAGATTTTCCAAAATTCACTAGACCCTAGAACAATCCCAGCAGGTTTGAAATTAGCAAACTTAACACCGCTATTCAAGAAAGGAGAGAGAGAGAGAATAGGGAATTCGAGGCAAGTAGCCTAACATCAGTCGTTGTGAAATTCCTGTAATCTATTATTAAGGAAGTTTTAACGCAGCACTTAGAAAATAATATTATGATCAGAGTCAGCACGGTTTTACAAAGCGAAATTGTGTTTGAATTTTTTTGAGGATTTAACTAGTAGGATAGACAAAAGGGAACCAGAAGATGAAGTACACTTGGAATTCCAAAAGGAGTTCAATAAGGTGCCATATAAAAGGTTAATATGCAAGGTGATGACTCATGGAGTTGGGGGTGACATATTAGCATGGATGGAAGATTGGTTAACAGAAGGAAGCAGAGAGTAGGGATGAATGGGCCATTTTCAAGTTGGCAGGTTGTGACTAGTGGAGTGCCACTAGGATCAGTGCTGGGGCCTCAGCTAGTTACAATCTATGTTAATGACTTAGACAAAGTGACAGAGAGTAATGTACCCAAGTTTGCTGATGATACGAAGTTAGTTGGGAGTCTGAGCCGTGAGGAGGACACAAAGAGCTTGCAAAGAGACTATTTAAGTGAGCGGGTAACAAGGTGGCATTGCCACAGCATACAACGCATTCACCCATTGCTCATTTAGGGAGCTTGGTGATATATTCCAGTGAAAGGTTTCTTCGCTACTTGCTCTGAGAATGGGCTACAGTGAAATCTGAAATCAGTGTAATTCACTGGAAATTGGTCCAATGTGTTGTGTTGCCAATCCCCTGTGGGCCAGCCTATACACCTGTAATTTTTTAAAAATTAATTTTACAGGATGTGGGCATCGCTGACATTTATTGCCCACCCCTAATTGCCCTTGAGAAGGTGGTGGTGAGCCGACTTCTTGAACCGCTGCAGTCCATGTGGTGTAGATACACCCACAGTGCTGTTAGGGAGGGAGTTCCAGGATTTTGACCCAGCGACAGTGAAGGAACGGTGATATATTTCCAAGTCAGGGTGGTGAGTGGCTTGGACAGGAACTTCCAGGTGGTGGCATTCCCATGTGTCTGCTGCCCTTGTCCTTCTAGATGGTAGTTGTTGTGGATTTGGAAGCTGCTGTCTAACAGCCTTGGTGAGTTTCTGCATTGCATCTTGTGGATGGTGCACCAGTTAATAATTGCTCAATACTCTGTCTGGTATAACTGCTCAGCTTTTAAATACCCTCTGCAATGGCCACTCAGTCCAAGGGATGGGCAACAAATGCTGACATTGCCAGTGATGCCCACATTGCTGCCAGTGTGTTAGTTTTGGAGGGAGTGAATGTTTGTGGATGGGGTGCCAATCAAGCGGGCTGCTTTGTCCTGGATGGTGTCGAGCTTCTTGAGTGTTGTTGGAGCTGCACTCATCCAGACAAGTGGAGAGTATTCCATCATACTCCTGACTTGTGCCTTGTAGATGGTGGACAGGCTTTGGGGAGTCAGGAGGTGAGTTACTTGCAGGACTCCCAGCCTCTGACCTGCTCTTGTAGCCACAGTATTTATATGACTAGTCCAGTTCAGTTTCTGGTCAATGGTAACCCCCAGGATGTTGATAGTGGGAGATTCAGTGATGGTAATGCCATTGAATGTCAAGGGGGTGATGGTTAGATTCTCTCTTGTTGGAGATGGTCATTGCCTGGCACTCCTTGGCGTAAATGTTACTTGTCACTTGTCAGCCTAAGCCTGGATATTGTCCAGGTCTTGCTGCATTTGGACATGGACTGCTTCAGTATCTGAGGAGTCGCAAATGGTGCTGAACATTGTGCAATCATCAGCGAACATCCCCACTTCTGACCTTATGACGGAAGGAAGGTCATTAATTAAGCAGCTGAAGATGGTTGGGCCGATGACACTATCCTGAGGAACTCCTGCAGTGATGTCCTGGAGCTGAGATGACTGACCTCCAACACCCACAACCATCTTCCTTTGTGCTAGGTATGACTTCAACCTGTGGAGAGTTTTACCCGATTCCCATTGACTGCAGTTTTGCTAGGGCTCCTTGATGCCACACTCGGTCAAATGCTGCCTTAATGTCAAGGGCAGTGACTCTCGCCTCACCTTGGGAGTTCAGCTCTTTTACCCATGGTTGAACCAAGGCTGTAACGAGGTCAGGAGCTGAGTGGCCCTGGCGGAACCCAAACTGAGCGTCAGTGAGCAGGTTATTGCTAAGCAAGTGCCACTTGATAGCACTGTTGATGACCCCTTCCATCACTTTACTAATGATGGAGAGTAGACTGATGGGATGGTAATTGGCCGGGTTGGATTTGTCCTGCTTTTTGTGTACAGGACATTCCTGGGCAGATACTAGTGTTGAAGCTGTACTGGAACAGCTTGGCTAGGGGCGCGGCAAGTTCTGGAGCACAAGTCTTCAGTACTATTGCCGGAATATTGTCAATTCCCCATATGTTGAGCTGCCAGTTTCATTTTGGAAGGTGCCAAATGGAGACCTGGATTTTCCTCAAGGCAAGAAAGGGAAATACCCAAAGTTGAGGAAATTATCCTTTGACTCTTTGACCATGGAGCACACTGACTTACCTGGCACTCTCCATTGGACACGTAATGAGAGAAGAAGCAGAAATGCATTAAAGTAGTGCCTGTCACAACCTTAGGACATGCCAAAGTGTTTCACAGCCAGTGAAGTACTTTTTGAAATCTAATCCCTGATGTAAGGTAGGAAATGCAGCATTTAGAATTCACACAACAAGCTCCCACAAATAACAATGACCAGATGATCTGGTTAGTGCTGTTGGTTGCAGGACCACGTTAGCTAGAACTCCCCTGCCCTTCCTTCACACAGCGCCATGTCCAGCTGAGCGGGTTGACATGGCCCTGATTTAACATCTCATCTGAAAGATGACACCTCTGACAGTGTAGCATCCCCTCAGTACTGCACTGGAGTTTGTCCTAACTTGTTTTGCATCTTGTTCTGAGAGAGTCCTCCTCTGAGCCGAATATTGCTGCACTGCTGACCAATCGCTTCTCAACAACCTTGGGTTTTTCTGGATGGTTTTAGAGCCACAGTTCATTATATCGATAGTATGCTGTGAGAGACTGATCCCTGCTTGTTCATGTGGTGCATTGGAATAATCACTGCCCTATTCTGACTGGTTTAATTAACTGAACAAACAGAATTGAGGCAGGCGGAGGGTTTATTTTATTTGTTTCTGGGACGCAGGAGACACAAGCAAGGTCACATTTATTGGCAGTCGCTAGGCCACTGCAGTCTTTGGGCTGATAGCTCTCATGCTAACAGAGAGGCACTTGGATAGTCGTTCAGTAACAATGAGGGAATGGTGGGTGTATGAGGTAGAAATTGGCCTGGGTTCATACCTGACGGAGTGCTGGAAAGTGAGCTCCAAAATTACCTCCCCGGCCTCGTTAACATTTGAAACAAAAAGCACTGTTGTGCCTTCACAGGCAGCTCAGATGTTTGTGGAGCCTGAGTGTCAGTGTTGAGACCCAATTTGGGGGACCATTGCGGCTGCCTTCTACCCATAAAATTGAGCCAATTTCCTACATGTCCAAGCCAGGAATGTCATGTGTCCTGGAGAAAGATAACTACAAGAGAAACGTTACTGCTAGAATAGTGCAAGATACAGAGTAATAGGGATCAGAGAGTAAAATAGAAAAACAAGGTCCAAGAGTATAAGACTCACACCTCAGTATGGAGTCTTGCTTGATAAAATGCAGCCCATGGATCAGGTGGAGGTGAGTGTATGCAATTCGGGGCTAATGATTCAACACATGTTACAATCCATTAGACCTTATAGGACCCTTGAGGCTGCACTGAGTATCTGGACTACCCTGAGTCGCAGAGTGTCTATCTCACCAGTCTCAGGGTGTCTATCTCACCAGTCGCAGGGTGTCTATCACACCAGTCGCAGGGTGTCTATCACACCAGTCGCAGGGTGTCTATCTCACCAGTCGCAGGGTGTCTATCACACCAGTCGCAGGGTGTCTATCACACCAGTCGCAGGGTGTCTATCACATCAGTCGCACGGTGTCTATCTCACCAGTCGCAGGGTGTCTATCACACCAGTCGCAGGGTGTCTATCACACCAGTCGCAGGGTGTCTATCACACCAGTCACAGGGTGTCTACCTCACCAGTCAGAGGGTGTCTACCACACCAGATGGAGGGCGTCTATCACACCATTCGCAGGGTGTCTATCTCACCATTCGCAGGGTGTCTATCACACCAGACGGAGTGCGTCTATCACACCAGTTGCAGGGTGTCTATCACAGCAGACACAGGGTGTCTACCACACCAGTCACAGGGTGTCTACCACAACAGTCACAGGGTGTCTATCACACCAGTCACAGGGTGTCTATCTCACCAGTCACAGGGTGTCTATCAGACCAGACGCCGAGTGTCTATCACACCAGTCGTAGGGTGTCTATCACACCAGTCACAGGGTGTCTATCTCACCAGTCAGAGGGTGTCTATCAGACCAGACGCCGTGTCTATCACACCAGTCAGAGGGTGTCTATCACACCAGTCAGAGGGTGTCTATCACACCAGTCAGAGGGTGTCTATCACACCAGTCAGAGGGTGTCTATCACACCAGTCAGAGGGTGTCTATCACACCAGTCAGAGGGTGTCTATCACACCATTCGCAGGGTGTCTATCACACCAGACACAGGGTGTCATTCACACCAGACACAGGGTGTCAATCACACCAGACACAGGGTGTCAATCACACCAGACACAGGGTGTCAATCACACCAGACACAGGGTGTCAATCACACCAGACACAGGGTGTCACTCACACCAAACACAGGGTGTCACTCAAACCAGACACAGGGTGTCTATCACACCATTCGCAGGGTGTCTATCACACCATTCGCAGGGTGTCTATCATACCATTCGCAGGGTGTCTATCACACCATTCGCAGGGTGTCTATCACACCAGACACAGGGTGTCTATCACACCAGACACAGGGTGTCTATCACACCAGACACAGGGTGTCTATCACACCAGACACAGGGTGTCTATCACACCGGACACAGGGTGTCACTCACACCGGACACAGGGTGTCTATCACACCAGATGGAGGGCGTCTATCACACCATTCGCAGGGTGTCTATCTCACCATTCGCAGGGTGTCTATCACACCAGACGGAGTGCGTCTATCACACCAGTTGCAGGGTGTCTATCACACCAGACACAGGGTGTCTATCACACCATACACAGGGTGTCTATCACACCATTCGCAGGGTGTCTATCACACCATTCGTAGGGTGTCTATCACACCATTCGTAGGGTGTCTATCACACCATTCGCAGGGTGTCTATCACACCAGACACAGGGTGTCACTTACACCAGACACAGGGTGTCTATCACACCAGACGGAGTGCGTCTATCACACCAGTCGCAGGGTGTCTATCACACCAGACGGAGGGTGTCTATCACACCAGACGCCAAGTGTCTATCACACCAGACGCCAAGTGTCTATCACACCAGACGCCAAGTGTCTATCACACCAATCGCAGGGTGTCTATCACACCAGACACAGGGTGTCACTCACACCAGACACAGGGTGTCACTCACACCAGACACAGGGTGTCACTCACACCAGACACAGGGTGTCTATCACACCAGACGGAGAGCATCTATCAAACCAGTCGCAGGGCGTCTACCACATCAGACGCAGGATGTCTATCACACCAGTCGCAGGGTGTATATCACACCAGACGCAGGGTGTCACTCACACCAGACACAGGGTATCTATCACACCAGACACAGGGTGTCTATCACACCAGACACAGGGTGTCTATCACACCAGACACAGGGTGTCTATCACACCAGACACAGTGTGTCTATCACACCAGACACAGGGTGTCTATCACACCAGACACAGGGTGTCTATCACACCAGACACAGGGTGTCTATCACACCAGACACAGGGTGTCTATCACACCATTCGCAGGGTGTCTATCACACCATTCGCAGGGTGTCTATCACACCATTTGCAGGGTGTCTATCACACCAGACGGAGAGCATCTATCAAACCAGTCGCAGGGCGTCTACCACACCAGACGCAGGATGTCTACCACACCAGTCACAGGGCGTCCATCACACCAATCAGAGGGTGTCTATCACACCAGTTGCAGGGTGTCTATCACACCAGACACAGGGTGTCACGCACACCAGACACAGGGTGTCACTCACACCAGACACAGGGTGTCTATCACACCAGACACAGGGTGTCTATCACACCAGACACAGGGTGTCACTCACACCAGACACAGGGTGTCTATCACACCAGACACAGGGTGTCACTCACACCAGACACAGGGTGTCTATCACACCATTCGCAGGGTGTCTATCACACCATTCGCAGGGTGTCTATCACACCATTCGCAGGGTGTCTATCACACCATTCGCAGGGTGTCTATCACACCATTCGCAGGGTGTCTATCACACCATTCGCAGGGTGTCTATCGCACCATTCGCAGGGTGTCTATCACACCAGACGGAGAGCATCTATCAAACCAGTCGCAGGGCGTCTACCACACCAGACGCAGGATGTCTATCACACCAGTCACAGGGCGTCCATCACACCAGACACAGGGTGTCTATCACACCAGACACAGGGTGTCTATCACACCAGACACAGGGTGTCTATCACACCAGACACAGGGTGTCTATCACACCAGACACAGGGTGTCTATCACACCAGACACAGGGTGTCTATCACACCAGACACAGGGTGTCACTCACACCAGTCACAGGGTGTCACTCACACCAGACACAGGGTGTCACTCACACCAGACGCAGGGTGTCACTCACACCAGACGCAGGGTGTCTATCACACCATTCGCAGGGTGTCTATCACACCATTCGCAGGGTGTCTATCACACCATTCGCAGGGTGTCTATCACACCATTCGCAGGGTGTCTATCACACCATTCGCAGGGTGTCTATCACACCATTCGCAGGGTGTCTATCACACCATTCGCAGGGTGTCTATCACACCATTCGCAGGGTGTCTATCACACCATTCGCAGGGTGTCTATCACACCATTCGCAGGGTGTCTATCACACCATTCGCAGGGTGTCAATCACACCATTCGCAGGGTGTCACTCACACCAGACACAGGGTGTCAATCACACCAGACACAGGGTGTCAATCACACCAGACACAGGGTGTCAATCACACCAGACACAAGGTGTCAATCACACCAGACACAGGGTGTCACTCACACCAAACACAGGGTGTCACTCAAACCAGACGCAGGGTGTCTATCACACCATTCGCAGGGTGTCTATCACACCATTCGCAGGGTGTCTATCACACCATTCGCAGGGTGTCTATCACACCATTCGCAGGGTGTCTATCACACCAGACACAGGGTGTCTATCACACCAGACACAGGGTGTCTATCACACCAGACACAGGGTGTCTATCACACCAGACACAGGGTGTCTATCACACCGGACACAGGGTGTCACTCACACCGGACACAGGGTGTCACTCACACCGGACACAGGGTGTCTATCACACCAGATGGAGGGCGTCTATCACACCATTCGCAGGGTGTCTATCTCACCATTCGCAGGGTGTCTATCACACCAGACGGAGTGCGTCTATCACACCAGTTGCAGGGTGTCTATCACACCAGACACAGGGTGTCTATCACACCAGACACAGGGTGTCTATCACACCATTCGCAGGGTGTCTATCACACCATTCGTAGGGTGTCTATCACACCATTCGCAGGGTGTCTATCACACCAGACACAGGGTGTCACTTACACCAGACACAGGGTGTCTATCACACCAGACCGAGTGCGTCTATCACACCAGTCGCAGGGTGTCTATCACACCAGACGGAGGGTGTCTATCACACCAGACGGAGGGTGTCTATCACACCAGACGCCAAGTGTCTATCACACCAATCGCAGGGTGTCTATCACACCAGACACAGGGTGTCACTCACACCAGACACAGGGTGTCACTCACACCAGACACAGGGTGTCTATCACACCAGACACAGGGTGTCTATCACACCAGACGGAGAGCATCTATCAAACCAGTCGCAGGGCGTCTACCACATCAGACGCAGGATGTCTATCACACCAGTCGCAGGGTGTATATCACACCAGACACAGGGTGTCACTCACACCAGACACAGGGTATCTATCACACCAGACACAGGGTGTCTATCACACCAGACACAGGGTGTCTATCACACCAGACACAGGGTGTCTATCACACCAGACACAGGGTGTCTATCACACCATTCGCAGGGTGTCTATCACACCATTCGCAGGGTGTCTATCACACCATTCGCAGGGTGTCTATCACACCATTTGCAGGGTGTCTATCACACCAGACGGAGAGCATCTATCAAACCAGTCGCAGGGCGTCTACCACACCAGACGCAGGATGTCTACCACACCAGTCACAGGGCGTCCATCACACCAATCAGAGGGTGTCTATCACACCAGTTGCAGGGTGTCTATCACACCAGACACAGGGTGTCACTCACACCAGACACAGGGTGTCTATCACACCAGACACAGGGTGTCTATCACACCAGACGGAGAGCATCTATCAAACCAGTCGCAGGGCATCTACCACATCAGACGCAGGATGTCTATCACACCAGTCGCAGGGTGTATATCACACCAGACACAGGGTGTCACTCACACCAGACACAGGGTATCTATCACACCAGACACAGGGTGTCTATCACACCAGACACAGGGTGTCTATCACACCAGACACAGGGTGTCTATCACACCAGACACAGGGTGTCTATCACACCAGACACAGGGTGTCTATCACACCATTCGCAGGGTGTCTATCACACCATTCGCAGGGTGTCTATCACACCATTCGCAGGGTGTCTATCACACCATTTGCAGGGTGTCTATCACACCAGACGGAGAGCATCTATCAAACCAGTCGCAGGGCGTCTACCACACCAGACGCAGGATGTCTACCACACCAGTCACAGGGCGTCCATCACACCAATCAGAGGGTGTCTATCACACCAGACACAGGGTGTCACTCACAACAGACACAGGGTGTCACTCACACCAGACACAGGGTGTCTATCACACCAGACACAGGGTGTCTATCACACCATTCGCAGGGTGTCTATCACACCATTCGCAGGGTGTCTATCACACCATTCGCAGGGTGTCTATCACACCATTCGCAGGGTGTCTATCACACCATTCGCAGGGTGTCTATCACACCATTCGCAGGGTGTCTATCACACCAGACGGAGAGCATCTATCAAACCAGTCGCAGGGCGTCTACCACACCAGACGCAGGATGTCTATCACACCAGTCACAGGGCGTCCATCACACCAATCAGAGGGTGTCTATCACACCAGTCGCAGGGTGTCTATCACACCAGACACAGGGTGTCTATCACACCAGACACAGGGTGTCTATCACACCAGACGCAGGGTGTCACTCACACCAGACGCAGGGTGTCACTCACACCAGACGCAGGGTGTCACTCACACCAGACGCAGGGTGTCACTCACACCAGACGCAGGGTGTCACTCACACCAGACGCAGGGTGTCACTCACACCAGACGCAGGGTGTCACTCACACCAGACGCAGGGTGTCTATCACACCATTCGCAGGGTGTCTATCACACCATTCGCAGGGTGTCTATCACACCATTCGCAGGGTGTCTATCACACCATTCGCAGGGTGTCTATCACACCATTCGCAGGGTGTCTATCACACCATTCGCAGGGTGTCTATCACACCATTCGCAGGGTGTCTATCACACCATTCGCAGGGTGTCTATCACACCATTCGCAGGGTGTCTATCACACCATTCGCAGGGTGTCTATCACACCATTCGCAGGGTGTCTATCACACCATTCGCAGGGTGTCTATCACACCATTCGCAGGGTGTCTATCACACCAGACACAGGGTGTCTATCACACCATTCGCAGGGTGTCTATCACACCAGACACAGGGTGTCTATCACACCAGACACAGGGTGTCAATCACACCAGACACAGGGTGTCAATCACACCAGACACAGGGTGTCAATCACACCAGACACAGGGTGTCAATCACACCAGACACAGGGTGTCAATCACACCAGACACAGGGTGTCAATCACACCAGACACAGGGTGTCAATCACACCAGACACAGGGTGTCAATCACACCAGACACAGGGTGTCAATCACACCAGACACAGGGTGTCAATCACACCAGACACGGTGTCAATCACACCAGACACAGGGTGTCAATCACACCAGACACAGGGTGTCACTCACACCAAACACAGGGTGTCACTCAAACCAGACACAGGGTGTCTATCACACCATTCGCAGGGTGTCTATCACACCATTCGCAGGGTGTCTATCACACCATTCGCAGGGTGTCTATCACACCATTCGCAGGGTGTCTATCACACCATTCGCAGGGTGTCTATCACACCATTCGCAGGGTGTCTATCACACCATTCGCAGGGTGTCTATCACACCAGACACAGGGTGTCTATCACACCAGACACAGGGTGTCTATCACACCAGACACAGGGTGTCTATCACACCAGACACAGGGTGTCTATCACACCAGACACAGGGTGTCTATCACACCAGACACAGGGTGTCTATCACACCAGACACAGGGTGTCTATCACACCAGACACAGGGTGTCACTCACACCGGACACAGGGTGTCTATCACACCAGATGGAGGGCGTCTATCACACCATTCGCAGCGTGTCTATCTCACCATTCGCAGGGTGTCTATCACACCAGACGGAGTGCGTCTATCACACCAGTTGCAGGGTGTCTATCACACCAGACACAGGGTGTCTATCACACCAGACACAGGGTGTCTATCACACCAGACACAGGGTGTCTATCACACCAGACACAGGGTGTCTATCACACCATTCGCAGGGTGTCTATCACACCATTCGCAGGGTGTCTATCACACCATTCGCAGGGTGTCTATCACACCAGACACAGGGTGTCACTTACACCAGACACAGGGTGTCTATCACACCAGACGGAGTGCGTCTATCACACCAGTCGCAGGGTGTCTATCGCACCAGACGGAGGGTGTCTATCACACCAGACGCCAAGTGTCTATCACACCAGACGCCAAGTGTCTATCACACCAGACGTCAAGTGTCTATCACACCAATCGCAGGGTGTCTATCACACCAGACACAGGGTGTCACTCACACCAGACACAGGGTGTCTATCACACCAGACGGAGAGCATCTATCAAACCAGTCGCAGGGCGTCTACCACATCAGATGCAGGATGTCTATCACACCAGTCGCAGGGTGTATATCACACCAGACACAGGGTGTCACTCACACCAGACACAGGGTATCTATCACACCAGACACAGGGTGTCTATCACACCAGACACAGGGTGTCTATCACACCAGACACAGGGTGTCTATCACACCAGACACAGGGTGTCTATCACACCAGACACAGGGTGTCACTCACACCAGACAGAGTGTCACTCACACCAGACACAGGGTGTCTATCACACCATTCGCAGGGTATCTATCACACCATTTGCAGGGTGTCTATCACACCAGACGGAGAGCATCTATCAAACCAGTCGCAGGGCGTCTACCACACCAGACGCAGGATGTCTACCACACCAGTCACAGGGCGTCCATCACACCAATCAGAGGGTGTCTATCACACCAGTTGCAGGGTGTCTATCACACCAGACACAGGGTGTCACTCACACCAGACACAGGGTGTCACTCACACCAGACACAGGGTGTCACTCACACCAGACACAGGGTGTCACTCACACCAGACACAGGGTGTCACTCACACCAGACACAGGGTGTCACTCACACCAGACACAGGGTGTCACTCACACCAGACACAGGGTGTCACTCACACCAGACACAGGGTGTCTATCACACCAGACACAGGGTGTCACTCACACCAGACACAGGGTGTCACTCACACCAGACACAGGGTGTCACTCACACCAGACACAGGGTGTCTATCACACCATTCGCAGGGTGTCTATCACAACATTCGCAGGGTGTCTATCACACCATTCGCAGGGTGTCTATCACACCATTCGCAGGGTGTCTATCACACCATTCGCAGGGTGTCTATCACACCATTCGCAGGGTGTCTATCACACCATTCGCAGGGTGTCTATCATACCAGACGGAGAGCATCTATCAAACCAGTCGCAGGGCGTCTACCACACCAGACGCAGGATGTCTATCACACCAGTCACAGGGCGTCCATCACACCAATCAGAGGGTGTCCATCACACCAGTCGCAGGGTGTCTATCACACCAGACACAGGGTGTCTATCACACCAGACACAGGGTGTCTATCACACCAGACACAGGGTGTCTATCACACCAGACACAGGGTGTCTATCACACCAGACACAGGGTGTCTATCACACCAGACACAGGGTGTCTATCACACCAGACACAGGGTGTCTATCACACCAGACACAGGGTGTCACTCACACCAGACACAGGGTGTCACTCACACCAGACACAGGGTGTCACTCACACCAGACGCAGGGTGTCACTCACACCAGACGCAGGGTGTCACTCACACCAGACGCAGGGTGTCTATCACACCATTCGCAGGGTGTCTATCACACCATTCGCAGGGTGTCTATCACACCATTCGCAGGGTGTCTATCACACCATTCGCAGGGTGTCTATCACACCATTCGCAGGGTGTCTATCACACCATTCGCAGGGTGTCTATCACACCATTCGCAGGGTGTCTATCACACCATTCGCAGGGTGTCTATCACACCATTCGCAGGGTGTCTATCACACCAGACGGAGAGCATCTATCAAACCAGTCACAGGGCGTCTACCACACCAGACGCAGGATGTCTATCACACCAGTCACAGGGCGTCCATCACACCAGTCGCAGGGTGTCTATCACACCACACACAGGGTGTCACTCACACCAGACACAGGGTGTCTATCACACCATTCGCAGGGTGCCTATCACACCATTCGCAGGGTGTCTATCACACCATTCGCAGGGTGTCTATCACACCACACGCAGGGTGTCACTCACACCAGACACAGGGTGTCTATCACACCATTCGCAGGGTGTCTATCACACCATTCGCAGGGTGTCTATCACACCATTCGCAGGGTGTCTATCACACCATTCGCAGGGTGTCTATCACACCATTCGCAGGGTGTCTATCACACCATTCGCAGGGTGTCTATCACACCATTCGCAGGGTGTCTATCACACCATTCGCAGGGTGCCTATCACACCATTCGCAGGGTGTCTATCACACCATTCGCAGGGTGTCTATCACACCATTCGCAGGGTGTCTATCACACCATTCGCAGGGTGTCTATCACACCATTCGCAGGGTGTCTATCACACCATTCGCAGGGTGTCTATCACACCATTCGCAGGGTGTCTATCTCACCATTCGCAGGGTGTCTATCGCACCAGACGGAGTGCGTCTATCACACCAGTCGCAGGGTGTCTATCACACCATTCGCAGGGTGTCTATCACACCATTCGCAGGGTGTCTATCACACCATTCGCAGGGTGTCTATCACACCATTCGCAGGGTGTCTATCACACCATTCGCAGGGTGCCTATCACACCATTCGCAGGGTGCCTATCACACCATTCGCAGGGTGTCTATCACACCATTCGCAGGGTGTCTATCACACCATTCGCAGGGTGTCTATCACACCATTCGCAGGGTGTCTATCACACCATTCGCAGGGTGTCTATCACACCATTCGCAGGGTGTCTATCACACCATTCGCAGGGTGTCTATCTCACCATTCGCAGGGTGTCTATCGCACCAGACGGAGTGCGTCTATCACACCAGTCGCAGGGTGTCTATCACACCAGTCGCAGGGTGTCTATCACAACAGACACAGGGTGTCTATCACACCAGTCGCAGGGTGTCTATCACACCAGTCGCAGGGTGTCTATCACACCAGTCGCAGGGTGTCTATCACACCAGTCGCAGGGTGTCTATCACACCAGTCGCAGGGTGTCTATCACACCAGTCGCAGGGTGTCTATCACACCAGTCGCAGGGTGTCTATCACACCAGTCGCAGGGTGTCTATCACACCAGTCGCAGGGTGTCTATCACACCAGTCGCAGGGTGTCTATCACACCAGTCGCAGGGTGTCTATCACACCAGTCGCAGGGTGTCTATCACACCAGTCGCAGGGTGTCTATCACACCAGTCGCAGGGTGTCTATCACACCAGTCGCAGGGTGTCTATCACACCAGTCGCAGGGTGTCTATCACCCAGATACAGGGTGTCTATCACACCAGATACAGGGTGTCTATCACACCAGTCGCAGGGTGTCTATCACACCAGTCGCAGGGTGTCTATCACACCAGTCGCAGGGTGTCTATCACACCAGTCGCAGGGTGTCTATCACACCAGTCGCAGGGTGTCTATCACACCAGTCGCAGGGTGTCTATCACACTGTCCATCCCTCCTGCAGATGTGGATTCTAGACTTCTCCAGTTTTTATATTATTTACACCAGATTCTCTTCACTTCCTGCTCGTAATGTTATGCTTTAGAATCAGAAATATTTGAAAACCTGAGCCCCTAAGGTTCTTTGGACTTGTCTGGGAAGAGAGAGGCATTTCCTTCTCATTCTCTCCCTCTGCTTTGCCTGTGCTGTGTCTGACCCAGTGATATCTCCTCAGTAAAGACTCTCACAAGTAGCCATACCTGGGTGAGGCTCTGGCGAGATTGACCTGTGGCGGTGCCAGGCTGTCCATCAGATGCTTCTTTCCGGAAACCTGTGAGGGACATTTGCCTTCGGAAGACGCTCTCTTATAACTTACAGATCAAAAGATGTGACTGAGCAGCAACAGACGGGTTCTCAAACCATCAGATTGGCTGTTCACAGCAAAAATACTCACATTTGTGTAAATGTTCGGTTCCAGTAGCAACCTGAATCTGAATCTCCCTTCCAGCATCTCGAGCTCCAACAGTGTGTCTGCCCAGAAGATGCAGAGCTCCTTCCTCATGGCTGCTGACGGATCTGATTACTACATTGCTTTGTCTCAGTGTGTGTAACTCCATTGTACAGATTCAGACATGGAACAGGCAAATTTTCATTGATTCCAATGGAATTAAAAATGAGGGAGATGTGTAAGGTGGGCAGCTGACTCACTGATTGACACTGTTGCACAAAGTCAAGAGTCACTCCAATACCTTTCCACCCAAATGTCTGCCAATATTCCCATGCTATTGGGTGTAATGCTATTGGGCGTAATGCTACTGGGTGTAATGCTACTGGGTGTAATGCTACTGGGCGTAATGCTACTGGGCGTAATGCTATTGGGCGTAATGCTATTGGGTGTAATGCTATTGGGCGTAATGCTACTGGGCGTAATGCTATTGGGTGTAATGCTATTGGGTGTAATGCTATTGGGCGTAATGCTACTGGGTGTAATGCTACTGGGCGTAATGCTATTGGGTGTAATGCTATTGGGCGTAATGCTACTGGGTGTAATGCTACTGGGTGTAATGCTGTTGGGTGTAATGCTATTGGGTGTAATGCAATTGGGTGTAAGCAGTTGGGTGTAATGCTATTGAGTGTAAGCTGTTGGGTGTAATGCTATTGGGTGTAAGCTGTTGGGTGTAATGCTATTGGGTGTAATGCTATTGGGTGTAATGCTATTGGGTGTAAACTGTTGGGTGTAATGCTATTGGGTGTAAGCTGTTGGGTGTAATGCTGTTGGGTGTAAGCTGTTGGGTGTAAGCAGTTGGGTGTAATGCTGTGGGGTGTAATGCTGTTGGGTGTAATGCTGTTGGGTGTAATGCTATTGGGTGTAATGCTATTGGGTGTAAGCAGTTGGGTGTAATGCTATTGGGTGTAATTCTGTTGGGTGTAATGCTATTGGGTGTAAGCAGTTGAACACATCTCATTCAAACATTGCAGATGTGATATGGAATAGTGAAAATAATCCGAGAGGAGGACAATTCAATAAAGACTTTGTTTGCTGTGCTTTGGGACGTCCTGAGGTTGTGAAAGGCACTATAGGAATGCAAGGTTTTCCCTGTTTCAGCTCCTGTAACCCTTTAAGTGCTGCAGCCTGGCTTGATTTCACTCCCTTCCAGCAGCCAAGATGTAAGTCAGGAGCAGGTGCTCCTTCAAGTTACCGCCAGCATGTTAAATTAGACCATACCTCACCCGAAAACCCCAAAAGATGAGTGTGGCAGATGGACAGCTCACCACACCATGCCTCAGACCCTTCTCGAGGGTAATTAGGGACGGGCAACAAACACTGGCCTTGTCAGCGGTGCTGAGATCCGATGAAAGAATTTTTAAGAATGGACGTTATCCTGACAATCACAGGGCGATCCTGCCCTGGAGCTCAAACTGCACAGTTTCCCACCGCAGGGAGGTCACAGGGCTTGTCCAGTTAGGGATACAGGTGGAGCTCTGGTGGACAGTGTTATGTGGAACTGTGACTGGTACAGAGTGTTACCTTAATGAGACTCCGCCGTGCATTTCATGTGGTCATCGGTCCTTGAGGATGGTTGTCCTGAGTTCTACCCATGATACCCACAAAGCTAGATGAAAGAAACATAGTTTAAACCAGCCACGCTGAGGCGCTGTGTCAAATGTCTTAGTCACTGTCGCCCTGTGTACAGGTTGTGAGTATAATTTGCCTCTTCTGGTTTCCCTGGCTGGTAACCTGACTTATACCTCGTTGCAGGATTATATCCCAGTTTAAATTCTAAGCATGTAGCAGTGACTTGAAAATTGATTGTAAGATTCAATCTGGCTCCTTTATTAGGTCATTTTCCCCCCCCAATAATCTTTCCATCTTTTTCTCCATTTCCCTGTTAACTGAACCTTCTCGATGCTGAGACAGTCTGTAAGCATTGCAGTGGCCACAAGGCAATGGGTTGTATTTATCTTGTATTTATCTGCTGTGGAGATCAGGACCCGGCTATTAGAAATGCTAACTCCTCCTTTTTATTGTATCCACCAGGCTGAAGTACAAACGCACACGTGCTGAATAGACATCACCTCCCTCTTTGTGATGAGGCGCAGAGACTGGATGTAACGTGATAGAGGTTCAAATGCTGTAGACGTGGCTCGATGGGTAATACTCTCACCCCTGAGTCAGAAGATTCAGATTCCATACCAGGCACTCAGGCACAAAATCTAGGCCAACACCCCCACTGCAGTACCGAGGGAGTGCTGCACTGTCAGAGGTGCTGGCTTCTCTGACTCTCAGGCGGGCGTAAGATCCTGTGGCACTATTTTGAAGAAGACCAGAGGGGTTCTTCCCGGTGTCCTGCCCAATATTTGTCCCTCAGTCAGCAACACTAAAACAGGTTGGGCCAAATTTCCCACCAAGTGTGAATCACTGTCAGATTTCCACTCCATTCTTTTTTTTAGTTGATCATGGGATGTGGGTATTGTTGGCTAGGCCAGCATTTATTACCCATCCCACTTGCTCTCATTCAGAGGGTATTTTTAAGAATTAACCACATTGCTGTGGGTCTGGAGTCACAAGTAGGCCAGACCAGGAAAGGACAGCAGATTTCCTTCTCTAAAGGACATTAGTGAACTAGATGAGTTTTTATGACAATTGTTTTGTGATTGTTAGACTTTTAATTCCAGGTATTTATTGATTCAAAGTTCACCACCTGCCAGGGCAGGGTTTGAACCTGGGTCCCCAGAGCATTACCCTGGGTCTACTGGACAATATCACTACACCACTGCCTACCTACTTACCACTGCCTACCTACTTACCACTGCCTACCTACTTACCGTAGACAGGAGTGGGGGTGTGGGGGAAGGGGGTTGTGGGCAGGTGGTCAGGAGGGGTGGGAGTTGGGGGCAGGGGAGTAGTCAGATGGTGGGGGTGTTCGGGGGTGGGAAGAGGTCAGGGGTGGGGATGTGGTTAAGGGGGTTGCCGGAGGGGGTAGTTGGAGGGTGGGGGTTCAGACGGGCGGGGGGCTTTAGTCAAGGGGTGGGGGTGGTTAGCGGGGGATCCAGTTGTGAATCAGGGGTTCAGTATTATAGCTACCCAGGAGCTGGAAGTGGTTTTAACCCTTCTAACTTTTCCTGGGTAACTATTCTACGTAGAGAGTCGGAACTGTCCAAAGTCTCCAACTTTAAGTCGGAATATTGCAGGGTTCCAGGCGCCAGGCAGTTGCTGAATGGAAGTTGAATCTTCCCGGGCAATTCCCACGGAATCCGTGTGTGAGGATTCCGAGGGGTCTCCCAGCGCACCAGCCGGGGTTACCCTGGGATACCACCCTCCGGCAAACCCTGGGCGCGTTACCTGGTCATTAACACAATGCTACTTGTGGGAGCTTGCTGTGCACAAATTGGTATTTCCAGTCAGCTGCTTCAAAAGCACTTTATTGGCTGTAAAAGAGCTTTGCGACGTCCAGAGGCTGTGAAAGGTGCTATAAAAATGCAAGTCCTTCTTTCTGGGTTTGTGTGGTGGTCAGTGGGGCTAATATTTCAGAGTAAATGCTTAGAGTAAATGATGGTTGTGCACTGAAGTCTCCAACACTACAGGAGAGCGAGAGGGGAAAAACTCACTTTCTTTAACCCCTGCCTACCTTTCATTCCCGATGCCGGTGGTACATGTCAGGGTACAATCCCACTGATGCCGAAAGTGAAACCCTTCAGGTCGGAGCTCAGTGCCAATGGGCTATTTGGCCTTGGGGGGCATCACAGCTCAACCCTGTCTTCTCCCTGATTCAATGTCCCTGTATATATTTCCATCAACTGCGACTGGACAGAGTGATGAGGCCTGGCTGACTGAGGGCCCACGGGTTTGCTGTGGAGTTGTGCTGTGGGCTGGTGGGCCCCATTACCACAGGGTGGGGAAGACCCTCCCAATACTAAGCCTGGAGCTATTGCGTCAACTGGCTCAATGGGTAAAGGAAAATCAGGAGTCGGAGGGGGACAGCAGAGCTCGATGGGCTGCCTGGCTTATTCCTGCTCCTGTGCCCTTGTGTCTCGTGCACTATTTAAAATGTTGATGCAATTGAATAGCCCCAAGGACAGGGTCAGGGAATTCTGTCCCATGGTCTGTGAGGCACAATGTCAGTGAAAGTTCTAGGTAGTCTTTCTCTTGTCTACAACTGCTGTTAATGTGAGTTAATGGGTTAAATGATGAGGACAGGTTGAATCGACTAGGCTTATATTCCCTCGGGTATAGAAGATTAAGGGGCAGCCTAATTGAGGAATTTAAGATAAATAAAGGTTTTGATAGGGTAGGTGGAGAGAAACATTTTCATCTTGTGTGGGAGACTCCAGAATGAGGGAGTCTAACCTTAAAATGAGAGTCCAGCTCTTCAGAGGTGAAATCAAGAAGCACTCCTTCACATTTCTTCACACATGGACTGCAATGGTTCAAGAAGGCGGCTCACCACCACCTTCTCAAGGGCAACTAGGGATGGGCAATAAATGCTGGCCCAGCCAGTGAAGCCCACATCCAGTGAATGAATTTCAAAAAAACAAAGGATTGGGGATATATGGAACTTTCTTCCAAAGCTGTTGAGGCTGGGAGTCAGTTGAAGGCTGAGATGGATAGATTTTTGCTAGGCAAGGGTTTTAAGAGAGACGGAACCAAAGCGGGTAGTTGGAGTTAAGAAACAGATCACCCACAATCTAACTGAATGCTGGAACAGGCTCCAAGGGCTGAAGGGCCTTCCCCTGAGTATTGACGGGATGTAAGAGTCAGCTCAGAGGGTGGTGACTAGCCAGAATTATTGTATCTGTGCTTATTGTACCAGAGGAAAGCCTCCAATTCATGGAGGGCACCGATCAGTCTCCTACCCTTCACCAACTCAGTACCAACCTGGAGGTTGTTCAGGTTAGGAATTGACTGGTCAAAGAGCTCAGTCTTCTCATTAAAAAGAAATAACTTGCATTTCTCTAGCCTCTTTTCACGAACCCGGGCTGACCCACAGCGCATTCTAGCCAATGAAGTTCTTTGGAAGCGTAGTCGCTATTGCCATGTAGAAAGCACAGCACGATCCCACAAACATCAATGTGATAATGATCAGGAAATCTGTTTTACTGATGTTGGTTGAAGGATAAATATTGGACAGGACAGCAGGGAGAATGCCCTTGGTCATCTTCACATTATGCCATGGAATACGTTTTATTCACCTAAGAGGGCAGATGGAACCTCGGTTTAATGTTTCATCCAAAAGGCAGCATCGCCAACAGAGCAGCACTCCCACAGTACCACACTGGAGCATCAGCCTAGATTATGTGCCCAAGTCTCTGGAGCCAGACTCGAACTCTCAACTTTCAGACTCAGTCAAGCATGCTAACCCACTGAGTCATGGGTTATGAATGTAGGAATTTGTGAAACAAGAGGTCATTCCTTACAGGAATCCATCCTTTCTCTGGAGGTTAATCCCATCTATCTATATACCTTAAACTCTCTCTCGCTCACACTCTCTCTCTTTCTCTCTCACTTGCTCTCTCTCTCTCTCAGCAATCCAACAGAGAGACTCCAGACTCATTCAGACTACCAGCTTTAATCACCTCCCCTGGCAGTTAGTCCAGATTCTAACCCCCTCTAGATCAACCAATCCCTCCTGCTCTCATTTTACTTTCTTACTTGCCCCCTGAACCCTTCTCCAAAGTGGACATTTTGGCTGGGTCAATCTTTGACTATTTACCAAATATTACCAAAAGCATCCATTAAACTCTCTTTTCCAAATAAAATTGCGTTAACCTCTGCTGATGAATTAAATCCTGACATCCTGAAACACCCCAATGTTCAACTCAATAACCTTCCTCCTCTGCTCATTCTTGCATTTCTGAGCTCAGAATGACCCAATGTGTTTTACAGCCAATTCCACATTTAAGTCCAAATGGGGCCTGACCATCAATGCAACCCCTTTAGATTTGAAGTCTACCCCTCTGTTAGTGTAATCTGGTAGTTTATTTGACTTCCCTCACAAGCAGTGGCTCAATTGTTAATGGAGTTTTATTCACTACAGCCTCTCCAAACCCTTCCTGATCTAAAGACTGTTTCACATAGTCCCTCTGTCAGCTCTCAGCTCAGACACTAATTATTTTTACTACTCATCCACGTTGAATTTCATTTCCTACCTGTTGATCCATTTGCTAAAAGATCAGAATCTTTGAGTCAGGTTTCATTACTCCTTGTTATTTGCACTAAGCAATTTAATTTAGAGAGATCGAAGAGAGAGCTGAACTGTAAATGATGATATTACGTGATCTGGCATTATGTCCAGTTAAAGCTTTCTCCACTGGGTGAGTTGTGCCTCAATTGGAACACTCTTGCCTCTAAAGTGCAAGGTTTTGAGTTCAAATCCTACTCCAAGGCTTCAGCACAACAATCCAGGCTGACACTCCAGTGCAGTACTGAGGGAGTGCTGCACTGTTGGACCTGCTATCTTTTGGATGAGATGTTAAACTGAGGCTCTGTCTGCCTGCTCAGGTGGATGTAAGAGATCCCATGGCACTATTTTGAAGAAGAGCAGGAGAGTTCTTCCTGGTGTCCTGGCCAATATTTATTCTCAGTCAACATCACAAAAGCAGGTTATCTGGTCATTATCACATTGCTGTTTGTGGGAGCTTGCTGTGCACAAATTGAGTGCTCCATTTCCTACATCACAACAGTGGCTGTGAAGTACTTTGAGATGTCCGGCAGTTGTGATAAGCGCTATATAAATGCAAGATTTTTTTTTTCAAAATGGCCTGTTAACCAAAGATATTGTCTTGAAGGTAGCTATAAGATGATGGATGAGCAAAGTAACTGTGATGTGGCTGGGCGTGGAAGCAGCAGGAATCACTGCTCTTCACATCTGATTCTCTGACCTGTGTTCCCTTTGGTCGAGTCTCCTCACCAAGAGGGAGGGCCATACCCAGCAATAAAGGCAACTGTAAGAACACGGTTTGCTTCGTAAAATAATCACAAGTTTTTGGTTGGCTGATAGATTAGTACCTTGAGTCCCATGGGAAATGTCAAAGACACATTTGAAACAAATCCTTTTTAAAACCAGTTCGTTCCTATTCCCTTTCCAGTTCGGATTTATCAGGGATTTCTGTTCTAGTTGAATTGTTCAGACTCACAATCTCCCTTCTCCTCTCCATGTTGGGCTCCTTCCCCACGCTGTTTAATTATATTTCTAACCTATTCCTTTCACTTTTATCTCTGTACTATTTTTACCTTCTATTCTATTCTATCACTGGTCTCTTCCTTTGTAACTGTTTCCCCTTCTCTTGTGTTCTTTCTCCTTTATTTTATCATGTCCCATTTCTTTGTTTCTCTTTAATTAGAATCATTACTATCCAGCAAGAGCTGTCTGCCATCTCCAACATTTGCAAAAGTCCTTTGGCAAAAGGGGTGTTGTGGCCCATGTCTCCGAAGTGCTAGTTACCACTGTTTATCTTCCCTTCCCCTTTACTCCTAGTGGCTGAATGTCACACTCAGGTGGGTGCCTCATACCCTCAGACACTCAGCTGAGGCTGCCTATTCACACATCTTTCACCATATTCAAGGTGTTGCCAGAGTTACTTTTCTCCCAGTGTCCCAGGGACAACTGTCCTTAGTTGTTATTCAGGAACACGGGCCAGCCCTACTTTAATAAACACCTGTGCTCTATATCTGTCCCTCTTTATATAATGTGCATCCCTCTCTCTCTCTTCCTCTCAATGGTGGCAGAGGCTGTGGTCTGAAGCTGTACCTCTCAACCAATACACAAGGGTTGTATGTGGGCCTCAAACACAACTGCATAAAACAAATACATCAAACACTGAGTATGTATGTCACAAACATCATGTTTGAATCTTGTAATATTGATGTTTGGTGAATGAAGGAAGCCAAGTAGATATGGCCTACTTAGACTTCCACAAAGCTTTTAATGAAGTACTGCACGAGAGGCTTCTCTACAAGGTTAAAACCTCTGTGTTTAGTGATAGCCTGTCGAACAAGGTTGGAAACTGGATGACGGGACACAAGTGAAGTCGTTACAGGTGGCTTTTGGATCACTTTGGAGACCAGTTACCAGTGGGCGTCCCATAGAGGTCAGCTACACTACTTTTATTAATGATCAAGATGCTGGGGACGTGATCTGGACGTTTGCAGATAGTGCTAAGATCTGTGCAAATTTTCACTCTGTAAGATGAACCTTAATCGTTTCAGGCGGGTTTTAATGTGCTGGGAGAACGAGCTCAGGACTGGCAAAAGATGTTTAATTTGGAAAAGGCGCAGAGCGGTGGGTGGGGGCAAGGTTAATGCTCAATCTCTCGAGGAAAAGCATTAGAGAGGGCGGGGTAAAGAAAGAGATGGGCAAATCCAGTGGGCAAATTTCAAAAGGTTCATGAGCAAAATCCCAAATGATAGAGGCAGGGAAATGAAGGCGTTGATGTGCAATAATAGGGCAATTGGCTATAAGACGGAGCATAATTATCTTGCCTCCTTCAGACCTCACTTGCAATATCGTGCCGAGTTTTGGTCCCTTTACATCGTGGGTGATACTGAAGCCTTGGAAAGGGTGCAGGAGCACAACTGGATTAATTCTCAATTACCCAAGGCTAAAAGTGGTTGGACTTTACACTTTAGAGAAGGGTAGACTTAGGATGATCTGATTGGGGCTTATCTAGGACAGTGAAGGAACTTGCGAAACCCCCCAGTGTTGTGCATTGCCTTTACAGTGTTGAGCTGGACCCTCAGTAAGGCTGATGAGTAAAAGATTACTGCTTTTGAAATGTGGCTATGACGAAGGGTCCTTAGACTCAGCTGGACAGAGCCAAGAGCCAATGAGTTTGTCCCCAGGAAAATTGGACTCCCGGCTTCTCATGGGCTTTTGGCTGAGGTGCAGAAGAGCAAATTGAGGAAGTGTGGTTACTGGAAAAGGCAGAGTGAGAGTCCGGAGTTGGTGAAAATAGACAGGACGGGTGAGGTGTGAGGAGGACTGGATGGGCAGACAACACCAGACACTGTGACAGCAGCAAGCGGAATTGCAGCGATAGAGAGAGATGGCTGGGCCCCTCATTATGGCTAATTGTAGATGGAGGTAAGAGAATAGATTGTGTTCCAGTTGACAGTTTGTTCCAATTAACTAGATGAAGAAGGACCAGGGACAAGCTGGATGAATGAGAGGGTGAATGCAAAGGTTTTCATCGTTGTTGGCATGTTCGTACCTGAAACTCAGCTGCACATGTACCTCAAACACGCCTGCACGTGTACCTCAAACACGCCTGCACGTGTAACTCAAACACGCCTGCATGTGTAACTCAAACACGCCTGCATGTGTAACTCAACACACCTGCACGTGTACCTCAAACACGCCTGCACGTGTACCTCAAACACGCCAGCACATGTACCTCAAACACGCCTACACATGTACGTCAAACACACCAGCATGTGTACCTCAAACATGCCTGCACGTGTACCTCAAACATGCCTGCACGTGTACTTCAAACACGCCAGCACGTGTACCTCAAACACACCAGCACATGTACCTCAAACACATCTGCACGTGTACCTCAAACACATCTGCATGTGTACCCAAACACACCTGCATGTGTACCTCAAACACGGCTGCAGGTATACCTCAAACACACTTGCACGTGTACCTCAAACACATCTGCATGTGCGCTCAAACACACCTGTATGTGTACCTCAAACACACTTGCAGGTGTACCTCAAACACAACTGCACATGTACCTCAGACACAACTGCACATGTACCTCAGACACAACTGCACATGTACCTCAGACACAACTGCTTGTGTACTTCAAACACACCTGTATGTGTACCTCAGACACATCTGCATGTGTACCTCAAACACACCTGTATGTGCACCACAAACACACCTGTATGTGCACCTCAAACACACCTGTATGTGCACCTCAAACACACCTGCATGTGTACCTCAAACACACCTGTATGTATACCTCAAACACACTTGTATGTGTACCTCAAACACACCTGTATGTGCACCTCAAACACACCTGCATGTGTACCTCAAACACACCTGTATGTGTACCTCAAACACACCTGTATGTGTACCTGTGTGCACTGTTGGTGCAGCTGAAGAAGGTGCTGAGTAATCCCTTTATCATTTACACATTTCATTTTCACACAGGAGGAATGGCTGGTTGGACAGATCCCAGACATTGAAGAACTGAGATTACTGCCAGATCCGAGATTGAAAGAATCAAATCCTCCTGTTTACTTCATGAAATGTATTTTTTTAAATCAGGTTTCGTGCCCAATGAAAACCTTCAAGCTACTGGCGTAAACAGTGCTTTTGGAGTTAAACATGAGATGAAGATGTTCACTTTCCAACCGCAGAAGAGAACGAGCAGGGAGCCAACTGTTGCTTAGCAGGAGTGTGTGAGAGGAAACAGCGAGTAAGAACCTGTCACAATTTATATTTGTGAGAACCTTCTGCCCCATTGTTATGGTAGGTTCCTGTGCACCATCAGTGACATGAACAGAACTGTGGGGGCCTGATATCCTGTCTCAACAAGCTGTTCCGACCAGATTCTGCTTTACTTATGGACAGGTTTATTAATCAATTGGGCTGAGCTGATTTTCCCTGAACGTTGTCAGGTCTTCCATTTTAGAACAAATCGGCCAGTTTATTCCACATCAATATGCCGCGTTTAATTTTCTAAAACAATTGTCATTTTGCAAGTAAAAAGAGCTGAAATGTCCATGGTTGCCGAATTATCTCTTTGGAATCTCTAGGCCCGCTTCTGACCTAGCCGGGCTGACGAGGGGTTAAAATGGGGCCCGTACTAACTGCTCCCTCCCCGCCCACTGCCATTTTAACACACACCAGAGGGCCTTCGACTGAAGACCGGAGTCCATCACTGGCGGGTGGGAACCTCATGAACACAAAGACGCCAAGGCCCTATGATGCGGTCAGAGCTGGATGCCACCTTACACACAAAATCACAGGAATCCAACCCAGTGTCTGGCCTGCCAGTAAGGCCTAGTGGGATTGGTCTCTCAGAGGTGCTGAGGGTGCTGCTCATTGGGCCATAGGACACTTTCTTAACCGGTTTGCCAGGATCTTTCACACTTTTTGTCTTTTGGCCTCGGTGAGGTTCCTGTACTGACCAATTCAGTGCTCGTTGCTGCTGGACAAAGCAACACTTGGAGGACGACAGCAAGTGGTCAGGGTGGGGGTAAGGGGGGGATTTGCTGTTTGTAGGGTCCATACCTAACACGCCGTGCGCAGGCCACTTACCTGCATCTCTCTGAGGAGCGATGCATCAGCAGACCACCCTTCCCCAGGCCACTGTCCTGGGAACTCTCAGCCTTCTGTCAGACAACTTGCTGCCTGCTAGGCTGGGGCGGGGGTACAGGGAGGGGTTGTGCAGTGCCAGTGACCCTCAAAGTCATGACTAATGGGCACAAAAAGTCAGTGGTAGAGCCACTGACTGGGTGGAGGAGGGGGGGGGTCATGGGGTATTGACCCCACCAAGTTGACCAATTTTAGAACCATAGAAAACTACAGCACAGAAAACAGGCCATTCGGCCCTTCTAGTCTGTGCCGAAATATTATTCTGTTAGTTCCATTGACCTGCACCCAGTCCATAACCCTCCAGACCTCTCCCATTCATGTACCTATCCAATTTATTCTTAAAACTTGTGAGCCCGCATTTACCACATCAGATGGCAGCTCGTTCCACACTCTCACCACTCTCTGAGTGAAGAAGTTCCCCCTAATGTTCCCCCTAAACCTTTCCCCTTTCACCTGTGGGTCAGAATTCACCCAAAATTGAACGCAAACAATTTACTTGCTTAATTCTTCAATTCACAGAATCACAGAGTGCAGAAGAGACCCTTCAGCCCATCGAGTCTGCACCGACATGTGAGAAACACCTGACCTACCTACCTAATCCCATTTACCAGCACTTGGCCCATAGCCTTGAATGTTATGACGTGCCAAGTGCTCATCCAGGTACTTTTTAAAGGATGTAAGGCAACCAGCCTCCACCACTCTCCCAGGCAGTGCATTCCAGACCCTCACCACCCTCTGGGTAAAAAAGTTTTTCCTCACATCCCCTCTAAACCTCCTGCCCCTCACCTTGAACTTATGTCCCCTTGTGACTGACCCTTCAACTAAGGGGAACAGCTGCTCCCTATCCACCCTGTCCGTGCCCCTCGTAATCTTGTACACCTCGATCAGGTCGCCCCTCAGTCTTCTCTGCTCCAATGAAAACAACCCAAGTCTATCCAACCTCTCTTCATAACTTAAATGTTTCATCCCAAGCAACATCCTGGTGAATCTCCTCTGCACCCCCTCCAGTGCAATCACATCCTTCCTATAATATGGAGACTAGAACTGCACACAGTACCCCAGCTGTGACCATCCCAAGGTTCTATACAACTCCAACATGATCTCCCTACTGTTGTAATCTATGCCTCGATTGATAAAGGCAAATGTCCCATATGCCTTTTTCACCACCCCACTAACATGCCCCTTCACCTTCAGAGATCTATGGACACACACACCAAGGTCCCTTTGTTCCTCAGAACTTCCTAGTGCCATGCCGTTCATTGAATACTTCTTTGTCAAATTACTCCTTCCAAAATGTATTACCTCACACTTTTCAGGGTTAAATTCCATCTGCCACTTATCTGCCCATTTGACCATCCCATCTATATCTTCCTCTGCAAATTGTGCACATATTTGCTCCTCAATTTCCTGCTGACTCTCTGGGGGTCTATAATAAACACCCAGCAATGTGGCTGCCCCTTTTTCATTCTTAAGCTCTACCTACAAAGCTTCATCTCTCCTTACTACAGTAACTGATTCCTTAACTAATAATGCAATGCCTCCTCCTCTTTTACCCCCTCTCCGTCTCGCCTGAAGATTCTATATCCCGGAATGTTGAGCTGCCAATCCTGCCCCTCCCTCAACCACGTCTCTGTGATGGCTACTATATCACAATTCCATGTGTCAATCCTCACCCTTAACTCATCCGTTTTACCCGTAATACTCCTGGCATTAAAGTAGAGGCCATCCAGCCTTGCCTTACTCCCCTGAAACTTAATGCAGCGGTACGTCCTCTGACTTGATTGTTTTACTGTGTTATGATGTGTCCCTATTCTGCTAACTTAATTCCCAATGGCAGTGCCATTCTGAACCCAGTGTGAGCAGCCACACAACAGCAGGGCATCGAGGGTGAGCCATGACGAGTTGGGCAAACCTGGCCTTCCTTCAACCTTGGCTAAACTGAAGGGAAAAGCTATAACCAACTAGAGAGGCCCGGGGCTGTCAAACAGCATCTGTCACCTCCTGACCTGTAGCACTGAAGGAACTCGCAAGTTGCTAGGAGGCATGTTACAAAAGGTTAAGAGCAGGTTCTCTCCTCCCAGTCTGAAGAGAGAGATGTGCCGACCTGCAGCCCTTCCAGGGTTGGCCTCATTTGGATTCAGTGGGAGTTCCTATCTTGAGGCACACTCAGGGCTTGGGGGCCTAGGGGCGTGGGCCACAATCGGCTTGGCTGCTCCAACCTACCGAGGGGAAGCGGCCTGAAACTGGCTACCTCGAGACTTTTACCTCGCGACGGTTTCTGACCGGCAAAAGAAGGAAAGAAAGTGGAGGAAGGAGAAAGAGTCTTTAGGTTAGTGATGGCGAGACATTGTGCCCCAGTCGATGAATGGAGAAGGGATGTGTTGGTGTGTGAGGTGGGTCCAGGCAGAGCAGGACCTGCCTCTGAGTTTAAGTGGACACTTAAAGAAATACATCCAGTTATTTCATGACTTTTACATCCTCAGGAAGTCCCAATGTGCTTTACAACCAACCACGTACTTTAGAATTGTTCCCACTGTTGCATTTTCAATGTCAGAAACACAGTGGTTATTTTGCGCATAGCAAGATCCCACAAATAGCAAAGAGATGATGGCCGGGTAATCTGTTTTTGAGACAAAAACAGAAAAAGCTGGAAAAACTCAACAGGTCTAACAGTATCTGTGGAGAGAAAAAAACCCAGTTTCGAGTCCTTTTGACTCTTTTTCAGAGTTAAAGAGAAGTAAAAATGTGATGAAATTTATACTGTTTAAGGCTGGTGGGGTCGGGGGGGAAGCAGGTGTAGCTGGAGAGAAGGCCAGCGATAGGTGGGGGCAAAGGAGGGATTGCCAGAGATATCATGGACAAGAGGGCAAAGGGAGTGTTAATGATAGTGGTATTTGCTAAAGGAGGTGCTGAGGGTGACATTAAGGTCAGAAAGCAGAATGTAATAATAGCAGGACAAGGGTAGGCACTCTGGAAAGAACAACATGAACAAGTGACAGACCCCCTAGTGGGAATGGGGTGGGGGGAGGGGGCACGGTGGTGGGAAAAAAGTTTGAAAATAGGATAAAAGGTGGGGATAAAACAACGAATAAAAATGAAAATAAAAATTAAAGAAAGTGGGTAAAAAATGAAAAAATAAAAATTAACAAATGAATATTGAGAAAAGGGGATTAAAAAAAAGGGTGGGGATGGAGGAGAGAGTTCATGGTCTGAAGTTACTGAGCTCAATGTTAAGTCCGGAAGGCTGTAAGGTGCCAAATCGGAAGATGAGGTGCTGTTCCTTCAAAATCTGTTTATAAGTGTTGGTTAATGGCTAACTATTAGCCAAGATACTTGGGAGAGCTGTCCTCCAATATAATTCCTTGAAATTTTTTTGCACCTACAGGAGAGCCAGCAAAGCTCCATCATAATGTCTTATGCCAGAGACAGCACCTGTGGCAGTGCAGCACTCTCACAGAACCGGACTGAAACGTCAGCCTAGAATTTCGTGCTCAAGCTTCGGAAATGAGACTTAACACTGCAATCTTCTTAATCAGGCCGGAGTGCTGTCACTGGACCACAGCTGACACTAAACCCCTCAGAAAGGGTATTAGAAGGAAGGTGTTACCAAGGTGGCACTAAGGGCTGGAAGTCACATCCCCTTCTGCCAGTGGTGTCGATGTAAATACGCTGTAGGGCTAGTAGAAAAATGCGGATTTTCCGGCCAGTGCTGTGTTTTGGTGCTGTTCCAGAGAGAGGAAGCCTCGTTTCATTTTGCATTTGAGACTTGCTTGAGGACATCACCGGAGAAATGAGACATTCCACCACCATTTAAACCATTTGAAAAGAAGCGAGATAGTATCGCCCAATCTGAAAATCCCCTTAAACTGACCGCCTTCTGGATGTTTAAAAAACAGAGAACACCTGATAAGGAAACACAGTATTATATTTTTAAAAAAGCAGCAAGATCTTTCTGCAGAGTAAGCTGTCAAAATAGACGCTAAGTCACTTTGCTTTGCTGTCAAATGAGAGCCTCGATGAACATCGAAGGCTGCGGGTGTCTAATCATTTATTTCCAGCGGTAAATCAGATAGTATCTGTATGATCACTAGCAGTGTGAATAATCATTGACAGGTATAAGGGAGAAAGCCATTACCCATTAATGAAAAGTAATGGTTGAAACGTTAATGAAAGAAACTGCAGAACAAGCAGAGAGATGGGATAACCCTGAATGCAGGGAATTGAAGCTGTGAAAGAACGGCTGATGTACAGATATTATCTGCAGTCGCTGCTGAAGGGGTAGATATTTGAAAACCTCGAAGAGAATTTGATGCCGTGACAGTCATTATTTTCAAATGAGTGGTCTTAACCAAACTGTGACAGAGCCATTTGCCCATGTGTATGAGACAAATCGAGGGTCACACTCTTGCCTGAATCAGAAAGTTGTGCGTTCGAGACCGGCTCCAGAGACATGAGCACAAAAGTCTTGGCCGATACTCCTGTGCCATACCGAGGTATTGCTGCACTGTTGGAGGTGCCGTCACATGGGTGAGAAATTAAGGCTGAGGCCCCATCTCCCCCCACCATCAAATAAATGTGAAAGGCTTCATGATGTTATTTTTGAGAAGAGTCTTGGCCGATTTATCCCTTGACTAACATCACCAAAAACTGGTTATCTAGTCTTCATCACATTGCTGTTTGTGGGAGCTTGCTGTGCGCAAATTGACTGCTTTGTTTCCTACATCACAACAGTGACTACACTTTCAAAAAAAATTTCACTGACTGTAAAGTGCTTCGGGATGTCCTGAGATTGTGGACGGCATTGTAGAAACACAAATCTTTCTTTCAGGGCCCTGAGTGTTGAATAAATACCATTGTCAACGTTCTCCCATCTCCAATACTTTTGTCATGAATGAAAGTGTTCAAAGACAATGAAAGAAGCAATGGGGCTGGATTTAATGCAACCATTCGTCATGAAGCATGGCAAGCAGACCCGCTTCATTGCGAGAGAGGCCCCGCTTCAGTGTCCTGGCAGTGTGAAAACGTTCCCTGATAAAGCCGGAGGGAAGGGAGCGATCCGGGATTCCCAACTGCAGTTAGGCTCATTAATGCATCAATTCACACCCATTATCCATGAGCCCACCACGATTTACTGGGAGTTTAGGGATTAAATAGAGTGGTTAGCATTGCAATCTTAACACAACACAGTGCATGCTCTAGTTGTAAGAGAGAGCAGCTGTTACTACTGGGGAGAGGTTAGGGCATTATCCTTAAGTATATATAAGAACCGATTTCCACCTGGGAGGGAAAGGGAGTCTGTACCTCTGCTCTCTGGGTTTTGTGAACAAACCTATGGCTAAGGAAAGACTGGCCCCAGATTGTTTCCCGTACCCAGTGAATGAGCAATGAATTATAACACAAGGCTCTCCCACGCTCCCAGTAACCCTGTCACATTTACCAGCAGCGTCCCAGAAGCGAGTGGCTCTTGCCGTCAGGAACTCCGTGCCCCATCAAACGACCCAGCATCGGGCAGGGGGGCATGGCTGCTGAAAGCGATCCCCATCCTGCCCTCACTCACCCATCCCCGGTCTGGACTCCCACGATGGTCCTGAGCCTCAGGTTGGCGCCATTAACCATCACCCCGCTCCGCTCCCCATCCCCCCTCCCCCTTCGCACTGACGGCACGAGGATCCGCCGGCCTCTGATTGGCTGGCAGCTCCCGGTGGGGGCGGGATTACCGCCTCCGAGGACCTCAATCGCGGGGAAGGTCCAGCGCTGTGGCCACCCAAGTGCCCGGTCAGAAATGAGGGGGTTGGGGAGTTTCCTGTTGGCGTTCCGACAGATCGGACGGTCCCCCTGCCGACAGTGTCGCAGCTGACGGTTTTTTTAATGCCTCTGTGATTTTTGCAGCGGCTGCCCTCAGTGGTGCCCCTGAGAATAATCTTTAACTTCCAGGGTCTCTGGAACAAGCTGAGAGGAATGGCAGCTTTAACTAGCCCCCAGCGGGACGCTCGTGAGCTGGGAGGAGGCAGGAGTTCCACCCGAGGCCATAGTAAAGAGGCCAGGACAACGGCAAATTAATCTCAACGATGTCTTTCTATTGAGCCCCTCATGTCTAATACCTAGAAATCCAAGGTCACACCTACTGAGAGCCTAACACGCTTAGGAACAATGCCCTAATCTGCTCATCATTGGTGAAATAATCCCTAGAAAGGAGCTGAGGTTTCTCAGGATGAACATTTAACTACAGGTTTGCAACTCCAACACCCCCCCCCCCCAACTCCTACCTCATGATAGCACTGATGTAATAATACATCCTGCAAGGCCTTTTGTGTCTTAGCAACGCACCATGGCAACCGGATGCCAGACCATATCAGTCGGCCCGTCTGCATCTGAAGAAGCCAAAGCTAACATTTTCATTATTAGCCCTCAGGCCTGTGTCTGCATCGTGCAGACATCCCAATGCAGTGGTATCAATCAGAGCAGTCCGAGGGTTAAACCCCCTCCCACAACAACAACAACTGGCATTTATATAGCACCTTCAGCATAATACAACGTCTTGAGGCGTTACACAAAACAGATTTGATGTTGAGCCACATGAGGAGATATTGGACCGGGTGACCACAAACCTGGTCAAACAGGTAGGCTTTAAACTTTTAAAGAGTGTCTTAAGGAACGAGAGGGAGGTTGAGAGGTCGAGGGAGCGAATACCAGAGCTCAGGGTCTGAGCAGCTGAAGGCACGGTCACCAATGGTGGGAGAATTGAAAATCACGCAAACTCAAGAGGCCAGAATTAGAGGAGTGCAGAGATCTCGGAGGGTTGTGGGGCTGGAGGAGATTCCAAAGATAGGGAGGGGTGGGAGGGATTTGAAAACAAGGATGGGAATTTTAAAATCAAGGTGTTGCTTAACTAGAGGCCAGTGCAGGTCAGCGAGCACAGGGGTGATGGGTGAACAGGATTTAGTGTGAGTTGGGATCCAGGCAGTGGTGTTTTGGATGACCTCAAGTTTACAGAGGGTAGAAGGTGGGGATCAGCCAGGAGTCCATTGGAACAGTTGAGTCTAGAGATTATGAGGGCATAGGTGAGAGTTTCAGCAGCAGATGAGCTGAGACAGGGGTGAAGTCGGGCGATGTTCTGAAGGTGGACGTAGGCGGCCTTAGTGATGACGTGAATATGTGATCAGAAGCCCATCCTGGGGTCAAAAAATGACAGAGGGCCAAATTTACGTAGAGGAGGCAAGTTGGCCGAATTGGGAAATTTCCTGATCTGCAGGCCCATCACCTTTTAAAAGGATCCCCACCCTCCCCAGACCTTTGTCCTGGGGATGAGATCGAGTTGGGCCCGCAGCCTTCGGAAGCAGAGCCGAGGCGACCAGGGAGGTGGGCGGATGGGGAGGCTGGCAGGTTGGAACGCCTGCCTCCGTTTAAAGGGAACCTTGGCCAAGCTGAGTGTCAGACCCTCCAACCCCTCACCATGCCCCGCCCCCAACCCCCCTCTTCCCAGTTCCTCTTAGAGGCCGTGAACCAGATATACTCACCAAATGGGCCCAACTCCACAAATATTGCAGGGCGGGGGTGGTGGGAGTGGGGGGAGGGATGAAGGGTGGGGTTGGTCTCCCCATTCTGCAATGGAGAAGGTAAGGGAAAAAGTATTGCATTCGAGCTAGCTCCCCACGCCCCAATCCCAATCCGCCGGAAATGGGAATGGAGGGGGCAGGATATTTTCAAAATTCTTTTGTGGCATGTGGATCACTGGCATTTGTTGCCCATCCCTAATTGCCCTTGAACTGAGTAGGCTTGCTAGGCTATTTCAGAGGGCAGTTAAGAGTCAACCACATTGCTGTGCGTCTGGAGTCATATGTAGGCCAGACCAGGTAAGGATGGCAAATTTCCTTCCCTAAAGGGCATTAGTGAACTAGATGGGTTTTTACAGCAATCGACAACAGTTTTATGGTCACTAATACCTAGGCTAGCTTTTAATTTCAGATTTTGTTAATTAAATTCAAATTCCACTAATTGCCCTGGTGGGATTTGAACCCTTGCCTCCTGAGCATTAATTTGGGCCTCTGGATTATTAGCCCAGTGTCGTTACCACCGTCTTGCCCATAATCCTGTCAAAGGGTCTTCCCGCCAGTTTTAAAGGGCTCCTGAGTCAGCCCGACAGGGAAAATCTGGCCTAAGATTGTAAACAGTTTGATTCAGCCCCTGTTGCCAAGGAGAGGGATGGAGTCAGTAATTAGGGAGTGGTGTTCGTGATGGGGACCAAAGGCAATGGCTTCCCTCTTCACAATATTTAGTTGAACGAAATTCCTGCTCATCCAGTGCTGGATTTTGGATAAGCAATTTAAAGGCAGCGGTGGAGTCGAGAGAGGAGGCGTTGAGGTAGAGCTGGGTGTCATCAGCTGGGTGTGTGAAAACTTGATGAATGATGTGACTGAGAGGTAGCATGTACATAGGATGTCATTTGTGATTTTTGACAAGTGCTGTAGTACTAATGGAGACACGAAAACCTGATTGGAGAGAATAAATATGGAGCTCGAGGAAAGACGGGAATGGGTTTGGGAGGTGACAACGCTTCCAAGGAGTTTGGAGAAGGAAGGGAGGTTGAAGGTGGGCATTATTTAGCCAGCACGGAGGGGTTGACGTTTTGAGGAGCCACGCAGTGAAGGCAGATTTGAAAGAGGGACAACACCTGAAGAGGGAACCATTAACAGTATCGGCGAATATGGGGGCCAGGAGGGGAAGTTGGGTGGTTAGCAGTTTCAGAATAGGATTGAGGGAAGCAGGAGGTGAATCTCAAGGACGGTGTAAGGGCTTCCATGGCTCTTTCTCAAAGAAGTGCAGGAGGACTCGCTCTGGTGTCCTGGCTAATATTTATCCCTCAACCAATATCGCAAAAAAATGGAGAATCTGGCCATTTATCTAATTGCTGCTTATGGGCGTTTGCCGAGTGCAGATTGGCTACTTAGCCAGGATTGGCTAAATTTCAAAAGTACTTTATTGGCTCTTTGGGACATCCTGATGCCATGAGAGGCGCTACATAAATGCAAGTCATTCCCATTTTCCACATTCCTCTTCTGCTGCCTGGCAATATTTTCACAGCTTCCACAGAGAGAGATCTAATGACTCACACCGGTAATAAAAATAAATGCCTCCCATTATGACTCAGAGGTAACTAAAACATTATAGACATGTTTTGCAGAGGCGATGAGACCTGGCCTTCCCTCGCCATGTGAATGAATCCAGACAGGGGAGGTGAGAAGCAATTTCTCAGCAAAATCGGAATGAGAGCATCTAACATCTGGCCGACTGCTCCTCAGTGTAGCTGCAGGTGCTCCACTGACTGGAGGTCACCAGTTCAGTTTGTCTGCGGCTAATTGGGCCTCTCGTTGTATAGAAATCTCAGACAGAGGGGAAGGGTTAACATTCATCCAAACGACGTCTAGCTGGGAGCGCATTCACTGTGTATAACCACAGGCAGGATCTTTCTGCTGGGAGGAAGGAACAGTGAAGCTGGCCTGTCTCTCCTTTGTCCTGGAATGATCCTCGGCAAATTACATAGGATTACATCGAATTTACAGCACAGAAACAGGCCATTCAGCGTGACGCTTATGCTCTGCTCACACCTCCTCCCACCTTTCCTCATCTTAAATCTATCGCTGGAAATGACATAATTTAAAAGAAAGATGATTTTTCATTCAGATTACACCTTTCACAAGCTCAGGGCTTAAAAGTACTTGACGACGAATGAAGTTTAGTTACTTATGTGATACTGGAAGCACAGCTGTCAATTTCCACACAGTAAGAGCCCACAAGCAATAATGAGATAAATGACAACAGCTCAGCAGGTCTGGCAGCATCTGTGGCAGGAGAAACAGAGTTAACGTTTCGAAACCACATGATCCTTGAAGAGTCACACGGACTCGAAATGTTAACTCTGTTTCTTACTCCACAGACATTGCCAGACCTGCTGAGTTTTTCCAGCATTTTCTGTTTTTGTTTCAGATTTCCAGCATCCGCAGTGCTTTGCTTTAATCTGTTAGTTGAGATATAAATGTTGGGCCAAAGGACTGGGCACAGCTCCCCTGTTCTTCTTTAAGTAAGCGCTATGGGATTTTTATTGTCCAATGAGAGATACTTTAATGGCTCATCTGAAAGACAGCAGCTTTGACAGTGTAGCACTCCCTCAGTACTGCACTTAGAGGGTCAGCCTAGATTCTTGTGCTGGAGTGGGACTTGAATTGACACCCTCTGAGTCAGAGGCAACCAGCTGAACTAGAACTGACACCCACCCTGCGTTACATTTTTTTGTCAAACACTATCTCAACATAATTTAAACCTTCATACGAACATTCATATGAATCAGGAGCAGGAGTGGGCCACTCAGCCCCTCGAGCCTGCTCCCCCACTCAATAAGATCATGGCTGATCTGATTGTAACCTCAACCCCACATTCCTGTCTACCCCCGATAACCTTTCACCCCCTTGTTAATCAAGAATCTATCTAGCTCTGCCTTGAAAATATTCAAAGACTCTGCTTCCACTGCCTTTTAAGGAAGAGAGTTCCAAAGACTCACAACCCTCTGAGAGAAAACATTTCTCCTCATCTCTGTCTTAAATGAACGACCCTTATTTTTAAAAAGTGACCCCTAGTTCTAGATTCTCCTGCAAGAGGGAACATCCCTTCCACATCCACTCCTTAAGACCATCAGGACCTTAAAGATTTGATTAAGTCGCCTCTTACTCTTCCAAACTCTAGTGGTTTCCTGAACTTTCCTCTCGAATGCGCTAACACATCATTAATTAACAGAGCCACCCCCCACCTTTACTTAACTTCCTCTCCTACCCAAATGTCACATGCCCTTCAATATTCAGGTCCCATTCTATGTCACCCTGTAGCCATGTCTCTGTAATGGCTATCAGACCATACATATATATTTCTATTTGCGCTATCAGTTCATCATATCGCAAGAGTCTAAGAAACACAGCAAAAGAGGTTTGCCAGGGACTTTCAACAACTAGAACAACTTGCATTTATATAGCACCTTTAACGTAATGAAACATCCCAAAACACCTCACAGGAGAATTATAAAACAAAGTTTAACACTGAGCCACATAAGGAGATATTAGGCCAGATGACCAAAGAGGTAGAGTTTTAAGGAGTGTCTTAAAGGAGAAGCATAAGGTAGAGAGGCGTAAGGAGGGAATTTCAGAGCTTTGGGTCCGGGTACCTGAAGACATGGCCACCATTGGTGGAGTGATTAAAATCAGGGATGCAGAAGAGGCCAGAATTAGAGGAGTGCGGATATCTCAGAGTGTTGTTGGGCTGGAGAAGATTACAGAGATAGGGAAGGGAGATGCCATAGAGGGATTTGAAAGCAAGGAGGAGGATTTTTAAATCAACACTTTGCTTGACCAGGTAGGTCAGCGAGCACAGGGCCATTAGGGGAAAGAGACCTGGTGCGAATTAAAGCACTGGCAGCAGAGTTTTGGATGACCTCAAGTCTACGGAGAGTAGAATGTAGGAGATGAGCCAAGAGTGCATTGGAATTGTTGAGTCTAGAGGTAACAAAGGCATGAATGGGAGATGAGCCAAGACCAGGGAGAAGTTGGGCAACATTACGGAGGTGGAAGTTGGCGGTCTTAGTGATGTGGTGTAGGTACACCCACAGTGCTGTTAGGGAGGGAGTTCCAGGATTTTGACCCAGCGACAGTGAAGGAACAGTGATATATTTCCAAGTCAGGATGGTGAGTGGTTAGGAGGGGAACTTCCAGGTGGTGGTGTTCCCATCTATCTGCTGCCCTTGTCCTTCTAGGTGGTAGTAGTCATGGGTTTGAAAGGTGCTGTCAAAGGAGCCTTGGTGAATTCCTGCAGTGCATCTTGTAGATGGTACACACTGCTGCTACTGAGCATTGGTGTGAATGTGGATATGGTGCCAATCAAGCTGGCTGCTTTGTCCTGGATGGTGTCAAGTTTCTCGAGTGTTGTGGGAGCTGCACTCATCCAGGCAAGTGGGGAGTATTCCATCACACTCCTGACTTGTGCCTTGTAGATGCTGCAGAACCTTTGGTAAATAATTTCCAGTTATGTCATCCCCTGTCAAAAGAGTTGTGTCCCTCTCCCTCTCCGCATAAACCCCAGTGGGTATCTTTGTAAAATTAGAGCACGGATTTATATTCTATCATATCCACAGAAAACAAACTCAAAAGCGAGACAGTAAGAGCTTTGCTGACCCCATCCTATTTACAACCAGGGAGAAACATCCCAGGGAAGTGGTGGCTTAATGGTAATATCACTGCACTATTTATTGAGAGGCCCAGGCTAATGCTCTGGGGTCATGGGTTCAAATCCCAACACAGCAGCTAGTGGAACTTAAATTCAAATAATGAATCTGGAATTGGAAACTAGTCTCATGAAACCATCATCAAGTGCTGTTAAAAAATCTTTAGGGAAGGAAATTTGCTGACCTTGCCTGGTCTGGCCTACATGTGACTCCAGACCCACAGCAATGTGGTTGACTTTTAACTGCCCCCTGAAATGGCTGAGCAAAAGCCACTCAGTTCAAGGGCAATTAGGGATGGGCAACAAATGCTGGCCTTGCCAGCAGCAGCCACATCCTGTGAAAGAGTAAAGAGAGAAAACACACCTTCCTGGGCAAAGGGAGTTGTCTCAGCCTCTCCCTCAGGGTACAGAAAGACAACACTGGTTGGTGCTTCTTTTGTGCTGGGTCTTTCACCAGGCCCAGAATGTCTGTCATCACTGAGTTAACCAGGCAGAATTCCCAGTGTAACGGCGTCAGACAAAGTCCCTTCAGTGTTGCTCGAACTTGAGAAATAGATGGGGGTGGCAAGGAGAGAGGCAGAAAAGGTGAACCCCTCCAGAATATCATTTCTTTCAGAGCTCACAGTGGGGCAGTCCCTTACCCCCCTTCCAAAATTAACCCAGTCGCCTGGACAAAAATTGGCATAAATGAAATGAAACAATGAGAAAAATCGCATGAACAATAAATGTAGTCTTTTATTGCATTTATTACACTGAAAAATGACAAAGAAAAACAGGTAAAACATTTACAATGATCCACTTTGGCCATCTTTATGTTTTGAGCGTCAGTGCTTGCAGAGCCCAAGTAAGGAGTGCCCAGTTTATAGGTCTCTCCTCATTTATATTGTGGCCTATAAAGCCTGATCCTGAAGTGTGTCATGTGCAATATAAACCTGTTGGAAGCTTGCACCATAGGTTGTGCCGCCGCACAGTCCATCACACGCTGTATCCAATTCCACTAACTTTTCACAATCCCACCCCCTCGGCATTCACCATCAAACCCTGCCCATCAAACCCAGTGAAAGATTGGGTGGAATTTTACGCCGGCAGGATTTTACAGTCCCGCCGAAGTCAATACACTTTTGGACAGCTCACTGCCCCCTACCCCCACCTCAACCACAACTGGGCTGTAAAATTCTACCCATTATCTTGTCACTGATAGTCGCAGACTTCATTTCTCCCCAGTGTCCCTTGCCATTCCTACGCAATGTCCTCCTCCCACATCGTTCAGTAGATGGTAATCTCTTAGCTTTTGAACGCTCTCACGCTCTTCAGCGAATGTCCTTTTTCCATTTCTTTCCCTTCTGTTCAATCTATGCGGTTCTGCCACTCTCTGAAATACATATCCTTCTACCATTCTGTCCGGGAGGTGTTGTGCCAGCCAATGGATGCTGCCCTCTTATTTTGCATCGAGTCTAAAGTTTACAGGTATATCAAAATCCATCTTTTTGTAACGGGAGCAGTCATAAAAGATACTTCTGAGAAAGTGGAGTGCACAATATTATTCAATCAACATCTGATAACTGGCGATTATAAATAAACTGAGGCAGTCTCTGGATAATGACTGCCTGCAGGTTCTAGGAACAATTAGATCAGAGGCTGAAATCCGACTCTGTAAAGTGCAGACCAGGGCAATGTTGAAGTGACAGAGGTTGTTGGAAGAGTTCCACTAGCCTGTCTTTTACTGTCTCAGGCAAAGTCAAGCCTTATACCAATCAATAAACACAGTGCTTTCAAAGAGTGGGACTAGAGATACCTTCGTATCAACAGCTGATTCTAGAGTTCTCAACATTGCTTTCTGATTTCTTCTAGATTTAAGAACAGGTAAAGCTCTCAGTCCATTCCTACCCCTCTGTGTTGGATCCTCAGTTCGAGCACTGAGTTTGGAATAGGATCACAGAGGTAAGCACTGAAGCGTTTAATCTTTTGAATGGAGTGAAATCCCAGATTCACATCCCCCTTGAAATAAGCTTTCAGAAATTCAATCAAAATAAAATCAGACTGCTCATCAGGTGATTCTGTGTAACTGCCGCATCTAATTGAAGCTTTAAATGTTGCACATGAAGTACTGTCATATAGTGCAATGGAAACACTTAGTCTTGGCCTCTTTGCTAACAGTGGTCAGGAAATTGACGATGGCTTTGGGAGCTCCTCCCATTCCGAGAGCCTGAGCGAGATCTTGGAGGCTCAGTGTTGCTGTGGTTTGCGCCTGGTTTGCTCCACAGGAACTGTGAGCTGGCAGTTTCGTTGAACCCTCAAGGATGTGCTTTACCTGGAACAGAACAAGATGTGGAAGTGAGTCGGCCAGATGGTAGAGCAACTGACATTCAAAAGGTCAATTTTAGCAAACTATTTGAATGCTTTTTAAATAAACTGATGGCAGATCAACAGGCTATACGAATAATGACATAAAATCAAACAGCCAAATCATAAACATTAGTGTGACTGAACACCAGTCGCGTAAAGCCAGTGACCATCAACACCAGGAAATTGTCACAGGTCTTGGACCACGTGGCAAATTCCAGCAATCCCCCCCAACTCCCATCTTGCTGTGGAAGTTGTGAGTTCACTGAGCTGCCGAATAAAACCTTTTAACACTCGTGTCCTTGCTCATGTGACAGAGTCGCACGAGGGGGGACATGTTTTCGTTACTTTTTAATATCTTCATTTTTTTATTTTAAAAACCTTCAGCTCCCCGAGGCAGCTCTGTGCCTCAGGTTGAGGGGGGGGGGGGTGCTTTTACTGTGCGCACCCACCCACCCACCTGCCCACCAGTCTCCGCATGCGCGGGGTTCCACTCTCGCCCCCCCACCCCGACCCCAGCAGTGCTGAGTCCGCCAGTTTGCATCCTGAGCTGATGTGGTTTATGGGAACGCCTCCGTTGCATTCATTCATATGGAAACGGCTCCACTCCATTCATGTCATTTGTGGCAGTGCCTTCAGTCCATTCTTTTCTATGGCTGTGTCTCCACTTCACTCCGTTCCATGTGGCAGTGGTGCCAGGGACTGGAGAATTGCAAGTGTTGTGCACTCGTGCTCGAGAAAAGGGTTCAGGATGAACCTGCTAACTACAGGCCAATCAGTGGAATGTCGGTGGCAGGAAATCTACTAGAGACCAAGATCAAGGACAAAATTAATTCTCACTTCCAGAAGCCTCAGTCCATAAGGGACGAGCAATATGGATTTAATAAAGGCCAACTCTGTCTGATGAACCTGATTTCAGTTCTTGATGCAGATGCAGTAACAGGGCTGATGTAGGTATTGCAGACTTTCAAAACACATTTAATAAAGTACCAAAGAACAGACTTATTCAGAAAATAGAAGCACATAATGTTAAAGGGATGATGGGTATGTCACTGACTAAGGACAGGGGTTCGAGAATAGTGGCCATAGGATGTTTCCCGGCTGGACAGAAGGATTCAGTTCCAGCCCTTCAGGAATCAGTATGATGTATAAATGGTCTGGGTTTAGGTATGAAGATTACAATTTCAAAGTTGGTGGATGATACAAAATTTGACTACGCGGCAAACGGTGAGCAGGATGGAATCAGGTTTCAGGAGACACAGGCCTGGGTTTTCCGGTTGTCGGGTGGGCCCGGGAGTAGTTGGGGAGCTGACATCCCCCCACGATTGGGCCCCGGCTTCACGCTGGCCGGCCAATTGGCGGGGCAGCCAGGGTGAATGGTGCGCTGCAGCGCTGCCGGGGTAGGGGGGAGTTGGGGGAGTGGGGGGGGGGGTGGTGAGGGCCGAAGTTTGCCTGTGAATGAGGTTTTGCCAAAAAGTGCAAAGGCCGCTTGGCCTTTTCTCCCACCTGCCATCCGAACAGTTGGACAGGCAAGGAAAATTCTAGTCAATTAATTGATGAAGGGCCTTTGACCGGTTGCTCAATGGTCGGCGGGTGCGCTGCCGACTGAAATATCGCGTGAGTGCACGATGATGTCATCACGCGTCATTTTACCCTCGTTCAGGCCCGGCGCAAGCCCACCCAACAAGAGACAAATTCTGCCCATGGGCTAGAGAAAGGTGCAGGCACATGTCAGGTATAACTGAATGTGGATAAGTGTCGAGTGATGCATTTTGGCAGAAGCAAGACGGGGAAGATGTATAATCGGAGTGATGCTATTATGAAGGGGCGGGCACATAAACAGAGGGATTTGGACCTGTGTATATTCACAGAGCTTTGAAGGTGGCAGGGATGAGGACTCGAAACGTCAACTCTTTTCTTCTCCGCCGATGCTGCCAGACCTGCTGAGTTTTTCCAGGTAATTCTGTTTTTGTTTTGGTTGATAAGATGGTTAACACAGTATACAGGTCACGTCGTTTTGTAAATAGGGGCACTGAATACAAAAACAAGGATGCTGTGCTGAACCTTTGCCAATCTCTGTTGAGGCCTATAATGCACAATTCCATGCGCTACACTTTGAGAAGGATGTCAAGATCTTGGGAGAATACAGAAGAAGTTTAGCAGGATGATTCCAGAGATGAGGAACTCCAGTTACATGGAGAGATTGAAGAAGTGTGAATTCTCCCTTAAGAGAAGAGAAGGCCAACAGAGATACTCAAAATATCAGTAGCAGAGAGAAACTCTTTTCTCTGGCATGCGAGTTGATTTAGAAAGAAATGAAGGGAAATAATGAGATATTTTTCACACAAAGGGTTGTTAAGATCTGTAATGCGTTACCTTAAAGAGTGGGAGAGTCAGATTCAGTAGAAGCTTTCGAAAGGCAGTTGGAGATGTTCTTGAGGAGAAATAATTTGCTGGGTTATGGACTGTGGGACCTAACTGGACAGCTCTTTCTAGCTGACACAGACTGAGATACACTGATTCTAACCTCTCCCCCGTTCAGTTCTATGAAGTGTATCCATTAATTTCTACAATTGCACTTCCATTCAGCAATATGGAAACAGGCAATCTGGCCAGTCTCGACACCCATCAGAGGCACCCGAGCTGGGAACTTTAGCACCAGATGGCATAGAGGATCTGCTGGGAATCACATACACTGTCAACCTCCTCTTACTGAGATCAGGACCTCCACACTGGGAAACAGTGGGTAAATACACCTCCCATCACTTCATTAGCACACTTCAGCTTTTCCTGTACCTGTTTCTCTTACACAACCAGTTAAATTGATTATTACAGCAGTTCTATAATCTGATAATAAATGCAATTCATTCACAGGTAATTAGAAATTGGACTGTGGCCTGTAGCTAAGTGGAAAATGGATTTGTAAATGGGTCTCTTCCTGATGGATGTTGGTAGTAGTGGGGGAGCCTTAAGGAAGCAGATGGTGTGGAACAAGATTTTCTGCCCATTGATTTTGAAATTACCCCACCTCTAGCCGATGATGTGGTGATCGGTACTGGACTGAAACCACTGCCTGATTCTAGAGAGTAGCACCAGACCCATGTCCCACTGCCCGAGTATGGGAGTGGTACCGGTCCCATCTTCCACTGCCCGAGTATGGAAGTGGCACCGGTCTCATCTTCCACTGCCCGAGTATGGGGATGGCACTGGTATTGATGAGCGGGTACCGAAGCGATATTTTTCAATGGACCAGATGCTGGGCAGTGAGCTTACCTCTTATGGGCTCGAGACTGGGAGGCTGCATCAAGGAGTTCCAGCTGCTGTTCCAAGGAGTAAACTCTGAACGTCATGTAAATCGACGATGCCAACAGAATAATGACTCTGGGAAAACATACATTCTCCATCTGATGAATCCACAGAATTTAAATTACACAAGTTACCACATAACCCAACACTCCACACAGGAGTTTGAAATTTACATCTTCCCTTCATCATAAGTCAACTGTTTCTCAGCTTTGGGTAAATATCTAGAAAACACAAAGGGGTAAATATCGTACGAGCCTGAACATATCAGAAAAGCACTGGCCATGATCGTCTGTCTGTCGAAATCTTAAAATCGAACATTCCCGTCCCTGTGTAAGTCACTCAGTCCCTTGTAATGCTGCTTCAACTCACCTACACAGGCCACACTTAAACAAAAGTAAAATACTGCAGATGCCGGAAGTCTGAAATAGAAACAGAAAATGCTGGGAATACTCAGCAGGTCAGGCAGCATCTGTAGAGACAGAAGCAGAGTCAACATTCAGGTTTGGAGCAAAGTTAGAGACGTAACAGGTTTTAAGCGCGTACTGAGGCAGGGAAAGGCGAGGGGGGGGGGGTTGGTTGGGGGAAAGAACAAAAAGGAAGCTGATAGGTTGAAATGCAGGAGAGATTAAATGATAATGGGGATGATGGTACAAGACGAAAGGGTTGGTGATGGGATAAGAAACAGGGGAAGGAAGGGTCTGGAGGAAATGCAAGTGACCACAACAGAATCATTACCACCGGCTGCTATGCCCAGGAAACCTGGGAGCAGCGGTTATGATCTGAAATTGTCGACCTGAATGTTGAGTCCTTTCCTTTTTCAGCCCCCCCTGTCTCTGTACCTGTTTAAAACCTGTCACATCTCCAACTTTTTCCTGTTCGGACAAAAGGTCACCTTGAAACGTTAACTCTGTTTTTCTCTCTCTCTCTCTCCACTGATGCTTCCTGACCTACTGAGTATTTTCAGCATCTTCATGTCTTGTGCTTTACCTCCCCCTGAGTCCTCCATGGTGGATGGCGCAGTGCTCCACAATGTCATGTCCCTGAAGTCTACTGGAATTCAACCACTCACCTCCAAGGTCAGGATCAGAGGAGAAACAGGAGCCAAAATAAAGGTCATCTTTCTCTTTGGGAACTGTCCAGTGAACAGTTGGGAGCAAAGGGGGCTGAAAGGAGGACACGTAGATGTGTAGAGAGATAGTGTTGGCAGGGAAACGGAAAGAATGATAACTGAAGGGGAATGAAAGCAGTGGTCTTTTCAAAAAAAATTCCACTGTGGCCAATTACTTGAGGCTTCTTCATTCCCATTAATACAATAAATTATTATACAAACATAGCCTTAAAAAAGTAATCTCACACAGGACATAACTAGATCCTCCTCTGGCAGCGGTGTGAGGTGTTATTTGACAGGCTAGCTGCACCGTGGGATATCACAGAAACATTATGGCACAGAAGGAGGCCATTTAGCCCATCGTATCTACACCAGCTCCCTGAATGAACAACTCATCTAGTGCCATTCCCCCACTTTCTCCCTGTAACCCTGCAAGTTCTCTCTCTTCAAATAATACTCCAATTCCCTTTTGAATGCTCCATTGAACCTTCCTCCACCACACTGTCAGGCACAGCTTTCCAGACCCTAACCACTCGCTGCATGAAAAAGTTTCTCCTCATATCACGTAAAAGAATGCTTCTTTTACTAATTACCCTAAACCTGTGCCCTCTGGTTCTCGATCCTTTCACGAGTGGGAACAGTTTCTCTCTATCTACTCTGTCCAGACCCCTCATGGTTTTGAATACCTCTATCGAATCTCCACTCAGCCTTCTCCTCTCCAAGGGAAACAGTCCTAACTCCTCCAATTGATCTTCATAACTGCAGTTCCTCATTCCAGGGACCATTCTCATGAATCTTTTCTCCCAAAGTACAGATTGTGTCGGGACAAAAGTGTTGAAGTGCAGGATCTTGGTCCTGGGCCAGTATTTGCACTTTAGGTAATATCAGTATCAGGTATAACATGGATATGTGCAAACTCAATGTCTGTCTACTCTGTTCCTGCAAGAATTTGCCTTGGGCACAAATTACATCTGTTTTGAGAAATGTTTTGTTTCCCCTCAAGCCCATTTATACATTACCAAAGGTAAAATCAATTAGGCAGTGCTATAAAACACAAACCATTTTTTTAAAAATGTTCCTTGATCCATTTAAGAATGGTAACTCGGTGCACTCTGACTTAATGCAGCTGAAAGTAGGTTTGTCACAAAAACTAAGCAGTGTCAATCCCCCCCACCTCTGGATAACTTCCTCGGAGTGGCGATCTGGGTTGGATTGCCGCTCCTCGCCCAATTACCTACGTGGATTTGTTTCTAAGTCTGTATCGCCCGACCTTCCGGCTCAGACCGGGCGAGATCCAGGCAGTGCAGCTCAGCGGAGTTAGATTAAAGAAGGACGTGCCCCCTTTTTACAGCACTACCGATAGCCCACAGCGCCTCATGGATGCCCAGTCTTCAGTTGCTAGATCTGTTCGAAATCCATCCCATTTAGCACGGTGGTAGTTCCACACAACACGACGGAGGGTATCCTCAATGTAAAGACAGAACTTAATCTCCACAACGACTACGCGGTACCAATACTGTCATGGACAGATGCATCTGCAGCAGGCAGGTTGGTGAGGATGAGGTCAAGTATGTTTTTCCCTCTTGTTGGTTCCCTCACCACCTGCCGCAGACCCAGTCTAGCAGCTATGTCCTTTAGGCAGTGGTGCTACCGAGCCACTCTTGGTGACGGACATTGAAGTCCCCCCACCCAGAGTACATTCTGCACCTTTGCCACCCTCAGTGCTTCCTCCAAGTGGTATCAGCATGGAGGGGCACTGATTCATCAGCTGAGGGAGGGTGGGTACATGGTAATCAGCAGGAGGTTTCCTTGCCCATGTTTGACCTGATGCCACGAGACTTCATGGGGTCCAGAGTCAATGTTGAAGACTCCCACAGCAACTCCCTCCCAACTGTATTCCACTGTGCCACCACCTCTGCTGGGTCTGTCCTGCTGGTGGGACAGGATGTACTCAGGGTTGGTGATGTTGGTGTCTGGGACATTGTCTATAAAGATATGTGTAATAAACTTGGAGCGCAGGATGGATTCCTTGTAAGAAATAGTAAACTTTATTTACAGACTCCAGATGAGGCTACATGCTTGTTCCAAGATCAAGGTTAAAAAGCTCCACCCCTTAGGGCTGATTCGCCTATAGTCACATGATCCCCATAACAGAAAGAAATGGTTTGATTTACAATTACTACATTGCTGTCCCTTTAATTTTGTTTTACCCTCTTATTTACAAAAACATCTTAACCCATATTATATACAATGGGGTACAGTCCACTCCGTAATAAATTGTCTTCGAGGAGGTTTTTGGATTCAGGTAAATGCTACTCTACAACTGGAGATTCTTCTGTTGGTGTTGGACTGACTTGCAGAGGAACTACAGCAACGGGGACATCCTTAGACGATGTCACATGATCCCCATAACAGTAAGAAACTTACAATTACTATAGTATGATTCCATAAGTATGACTATGTCAGGATGGTGTTGCTTGACTAGTCTGCAAGACAGCTCTCCCAGTTTTGGCACTAGCCCCCAGATGTTAGTAAGGAGGGCTTTGCAGAGCTGACAGGGCTGAATTTGCCATTGTTGTTTCCTGTGCCTAGGTTGATGGAGGGTAGTCTATCTGGTTCCATTCCTCTTGGACTTTGCAGCAGTTTGATACAACTGAGTGGCTTGCTAGGCCATTTTAGAGGGCATTTAAGAGTCAACCACATTACCGGTACAGTCACATGTAGGCCAGACCACGTAAGGACAACAGATTTCCTTCCCTAAAGGACATTAGTGAACCAACAATCGACAATGGTTTCATGGTCATCATTAGACCATTAAATCAAATTTCACCATTTGCCATGGCAGGATTCGAACACGGATCCCCAGAGCATTACTCGGGGTCTCTGAAATATCAGTCCAATGATAATACCAGTACGCTAATGCCTCTCCTTCACTCAGCAGAGGTCAGGAGACTTACTACACTGGAAGCCCAAAGAGCAAAAGCTGTTGGTGATGCTTCCGGGTGAGGGGGGCGGTGGGGTGGGATGCTTGTCACACACTTGGTGCCTGGTCAAGGGACCCAACATTGAGAAGTGGCGGGGGGGAACCGTATACTGTATTTTATATATATATATATATATATATATATATATATACACACACGCACACAAACATAAGAAATAGGAGGAGTAGGCCATTTGGCCCCTCAAGCCTGCCCTGCCATTCAATAAGATCATGGCTGATCTGTCCCAGGCCTCAACTCCTCTTTCATGCCAGCTCCTCATAGCCCTCAACTCTCCGATATTTCAAAAATCTATCTACTTACTCTTTAAATTATTTTCAGTGATCCAGCCTCCACAACTCCCTGGGGTAGAGAATTCCAAACATTCACTACCCTCTGAGAAGAAATTCCTTCGCATCTCAGTTTTAAATGAGTGTTCCCTTATTCTGTAACTATGTTCCTTAGTTTGAGATTCCTCCACTAGATCTTCTCAACATCTACCCTGTCAAGCCCCCTCAGAATCTTGTACATTTCTATAAGATCACCACTCATTCTTCTAAAATCTAATGAATAAAGGCCTAACCTGTTTAGCCGTTCTTAATAAGTCAACCCCTTCATCCCAGAAATCAGCCTAGTGAATCTCTTTGAACTGCCTCCAATGCCAGTATATCCTTTCTTAAATACGGGGACCAAAACTGTACACAGTACTCCAGATGCAGCCTCACCAACACCCTGTACAGTTGTAACAAGACTTCCCTATTTTTAAACTCCAACCCCCTAGCAATACAGGCCAAAATTTAATTTGTCTTCTTAACTACTTGCTGCACCTGCATGCTAACCTTTTGTCTTCGTGCACAGGAACACCCAGTTCCCTCTGTGCTGCACTTTTTTGGAGTCTCTCTCCATTTAAATAATAGTCTGCCTTTTGATTCTCTCTGTCAAAGTGCATGACCTCACCGTCCTACATTAAACTCCATCTGCCAAGTTTTTGCCCACTCACTCAACCTATTTATATCCCCTTGCAGATTCCTTATGTCCTCATCACAACAAGCCCTCCCAGCTATTTTTGTATCAGCAAATTTGGACACATTACACTCTGTCCCCTCCCCCAAGTCATTAATATAGATAGTAAATAATTGAGGCCCTAGAACTGAACCTTGTGGCACTCCATTAGTTACATCTTTCCAATCTGAGGAAGACCCATTAATCCCGACTCTGTCTTCTGTGTGTTAACCAATCCTCAATCCATACTGATACATTACCCCCAGTACCGTGAGCTGCTATCTTGTGCAATAATCTTTTATGTGACACCTTATCCAATGCCTTCTGGAAATCCAAATACACTACATCTACCAGTTCCCCTTTGTCAACTCTGCTTGTTATATCCTCAAAGAACTCTAGCAAATTTGTCAAACATGATTTCCCTTTCTCAAAACCATATTGACTCTATTTGATTCTGTTAAGCTTTTCTAAATGTCCTCTTATTTCTTCCTTAATAATGGACTCTAGCATTTTCCCAATGACAGATGTTAGGCTGACTGGCCTATAGTTTCCTGCTTTTTGTCTCCCTCCGTTCTTGAACAGGGGCATCGCATTAGCGGTTTTCCAATTCGCTGGGACCCTCCCTGAATCCAGTGAGTTCCGGAATATTTTGACCCCAATGCCTCCACCATCTCTGCAGCCACTTCCTTTAAAACCCTTGGATGCATCAGGTCCTGGTGACTTGTCTACCTTCAATCCCATTAGCTTGTCAAATACTTTGTCCCTCGTGATAGAGACTGTTACAAGATCTTTCCTCCCATTAGCTCCTTGCTTATCTGATATCTTTGGGATGTTTATAGTGTCCTCCACCATGAAGACCAATGCAAAATATTGGTTTAAATTATCTGTCATTTCCCTGTTCCCTGTTATCAATTCCTCAGTTGCATCCTCCAAGGGTCCCATGCTCACTTCAGCTATTTTCTTTCTTTTTATATTCTCGTAGAAGCTCTTGCTGTTTGTTTTTATATTTCTTGCCAATTTACTTTCATAATCAATTTTCTCCCTCTTTATCAGCTTTTTAGTCATCTGCTGCTGGTCCCTAAAATATTCCCAATCCTAGTTTTCACCACTTTGTATGCCTTAGTTTTTGACTGGATACTCTCCTTGATCACCTTTGTTAACCACAGATGGTTCATCCTTCTCCTCGAGTCCTTCTTTTTGACCGGGATAAATTTTTGCTGAGCAATATGAAATATCTGCTTAAATGTTTGCCACTGCTGATCCACTGACCTTCCCCTTAGTCTATTTTCCCAGCCTGCTTTAGACAACTCTCTCTCCTTACCTCTGTAATTGCCCTTATTTAAGTTGAGGACACTGGTTTGAGACCCAAGTTGCTCGCCCTCAAACTGAATTTGAAATTCTACCATGTTGTGATCGCTACTCCCTAGAGGATCCTTAACAATGATATCTCTTATTAATCCCACTTCATTAGACATTACTAGATCTAAAACAGCTATGCTCCCGGGTAGATTCTGCAATGTATTGCTCTAAGAAACAATCCCTGATGCACTCTACAAGCTTGTCTTCCATGTTATCCCTGCCAACCTGATTTGTCCTGTCAGTATGCAGATTAAAATCACCCATGACAATTGCAGCACCCTTTATTTCCTGATTTATACTTTGTTCTACAGTGAGGCAACTCTTCAGGGGTCTATAGGCGACTCCCACTCATGACTTTTTCCCCTTGCTAATCCTTATTTCCACCCAAACTGATTCCACATCATGATCTATTGCACCTATATCATTACTCATCACCGCACTGATACCTTCCTTTAACAAAGCAACCGCACCTCCTTTTCCTTTCTGCCTATTTTTCTGGAATGTCAAATACCCTTGAATATTGAGTTCCCAGTCTTGGCCACCCTGCAACCACGTCTCTGTAATAGTTATCAAGTCATATCCATTTATGTCTATTTGTGCCATCAACTCATCTATCTTGTTACAAATGCTGTGTGCATTCAGATAAATAGCCTTAAGTTTTGACTTTTTACCATTATTACTCATCCTGGTTCTAATTTCTGCTGCACTCTTCGCTTATATTTTCTGCCCCTTCCTGTCAGACTTTGGTTATCGCTCACCTCTTCACTACCCTGCACCCCTTCTCTCGTTTCTTTTTGATTTTTAAAACTTCCCTTCAATTGAACCCTCCCCCCCACTAATTAGTTTAAAGTGCTATCTACAATCCTAGTTATACAATTCACCAGGACATTGGTCCCACTGATTCAAATGAAGCCAGTCCCAATGGAACAGCTCCCTCCTTCCCCAGTACTGGTGCCAGTGCCCCATGAGTCAGAACCCATTTCTCCCACACCAATCTTTGAGCCACGCATTTACCTCTCTAATCTTATTCACCCTACGCCAATTTGCACGTGGCTCAGGTAGTAATCCGGATGTTATTACCTTTGTGGTTCTGCTATTTAAATTTAGCCCCGAGCTGCTCGTAGTCCCTCAGCAGAACCTCTTTCCTATTCCTACCTATGTTGTTGGTACCTACATGGACCATGACAACTCTGGATCCTTCCCCTCCCGCTCCAAGTTCCTCTGCAGCCCTGAAGAGATGTTCTTAACCTTGGCACCAGGTAGGCAACACAGCCTTCGGGACTCTCTTGTCTTTGCTGCAGAGAATGGTATCTATTCCTCTAACTATGCAATCCCCTATTACTATTATGTTTCTCTTTTCTCCCTCCCCACTTGAATGTCACTCTGTACCATGGTGCTGCGGTCAGTTTGCTCATCTTCCCTGCAGCCTGTGCCCTTGTCCACACAGGAGCAAGAACCTTGTACCTATTGGACAAGGAGCCGAGGCTCTTCCAAAGCTAAATTCTGGATCCCCATACCTGCCTAACTCACAGTCACACCCTCCTGTCCCTGACCATGGACCAAATTTGATGCAATTAATCTGAGGGGTGACTGCCTCCTGAGACACAGTGTCCAGGTATCTCTCCCCCTCCCTGATGTGTCACAGTGCCACAGCTCAGACTCCAGCTCATCAACTCTGAGCTGAAGTTCCTCAAGCACCAACACTTGCTGCAGACATGGTCACCGTGGATTGCACTGGCGTTCACCAGCTCCCACATGCTACAGCTGCAACACATCACCTGCCCAGCCATCTCTATTCTATTTAATTAATTAATTTGGATGTTAAACATTTTAAAAGTGAATTTCTTAATCTTCAACTGTTATAACGTCTCCTGATTTAAACCATTTGGCCAAGCAAAAGAGACCAGGAAGAGCTACTCACCAATCACCTACCTGTTTTCCTGTGACATCACATGTCGGCTCTGACAGGTAGAAGCAGGTTGAAGGGGCTCTCTGCCACTGGTTTTTCTCTCCCACTGCCGCTGCCCTTCTCATGCAGGTCCACTCTCCGTATGTTAATGAACACTTACTGTTAAACTATGCAAGGCTTATAACCTTTTCATGAGACCTACTGAACCACACACATCATCTTACAACAAGGTCCGCTGCTGCCCAATTAAGTGCCCGATTGCCTGTTTTCGGGAATGTGCCAATGTGGAGCCAGCGGGCGAGATCCCCCCACCCCACCGTCACCTCTGTTAAATACCCGCCATAATAAATGAAGAGGTGTCAATAACACCAGGATGTTTTATCCAACACTTACATTACAATTAATATCCTGAGGATTCCGTATTCAACTTTTCCAATCCTCTCAACCGAGTCCAATTCCAATATTTTTTCTTTCTTCACCACTCTTTCTAAAGGAAAGAAAGAACAAAAGAGTTAAACACTAGTTCGGTAGTTGGGGGGGGGGGGGGGGGAGCAGGGGTAGTGAGAGGCAGTGGGGAGCCTAGTTTGCATATTTTGTTGGTTTTTAACAAAAGCCAGATCAAATTTCTAGGCCTCTACATTACTGCCATCTTCTGTGATCAAACATTCAATCCGATCTTCCAACTTGTTGAAAATATTCTCCAGTTATTGCTGAGTTACTTCACAAACTACAGCACAGCGTTAACGTAAAGTGACTTGATGAATTCTGCTTTCATATGCAGTTTACTTCGATTGTCAGTATAGTTAATGCTATTAAAGTTCAAAAGTTGCGCAGGGACTTCATAAACACGCCACACAAACCAAGACTTGCATTAGTGTCCTCGTGCACACATTTAAACATATGCCCATCCCACACTCAACCACGCTCACCTGTTTGTAGATGCACACTGAAGCACCGGAAGCTATATGGTCACTAACCTCGAAAGGTCTGGCTGTGGTAACTGGAGCTCTCTGCCTCTGGAGAACTTAGGCTGCTGGTGGAGTTCCCCAGCAGGGACTGATACTCTGTTTCTGGCAGTGAAGACGAGGATCCGTTGGCTATTTTCCTCTTCCAGTCCGAATGTAACCTATAGTTTTCCTAAGGAACAGCAGAAAAAGCAATGTCACCCAGTCACTTAAGCACAGACTCCGGGGGTGGGGGGGATGGGGTTGGATAACATCTCATCACTTGCTGCCAACAATCAGACAACACGATGGTGAGATGTTATAAATTTCTATCTCAGACTTCTATCTCAGATGCCACTACTTTCTATGTGTGTCACAGATTTTATTCACAGTGCTTTAAAATGTCTGCTCCATGCTTTTAGGTCTGGCTTCCAGCACTTTCTACAGCTTTGTTGGCTTTTCTCTGAGTCCACACCCATGCCTAACCAATCAAGCACAGTGAGCATCAATAGTAAACAGACTCGTATAATCAAACATAGAGCAACTGAACACTACAGGAAGGATGCTGTCGCTATTCAGTCAGCACTAACATTCCAGCCGGGTGGTTTAGTGGGATAGAAGAGAAAATAGAGGAGAACGAGTTAAGAATGTAGAAAATCTTGAACCTAATGGAAAACAACTTACCAAGGGTAGGGATTCACACGTATCTGGAGACAGGCTCACACTCAAACTCTTCTTACTGTCCTGAAGACAAGAAACAGTACAATAAACCGAAGAAAAAGGAGATTTCACACTGACCATTGAGGCTGTTGTCTGCAGCTCAGGACTGAGACTCGGACAACCTCATGACAAGAGCTAATGCTTCGCAGAATTTCTTGCGTTAAAATCTTTTTTAAAGATCAGGTTGTGCCCATTAAACAAACCAGCCTGGGGTGTTAGCTGCGGCTCAGTCCAAAAGGTTCTGGGTTCAAGTATCGTTCGAGGGCTTAGGCCACAAACACTGATGTTTGAGCGCAGTATTGAGGGAGGTGTCAACCTTCAGATAGAACATTAAACCGGGACTCCACCTGCCCGCTCAGGTGGCTGTAAAAGATCCCGTGGCACCGTTTTGAGGAAGGGCAGAGAAATTCTCCCCAGTGCCTCAATCAACATCACAAGCCAGGTTATCTGGTCATTATCACATTGCTGCTTGCGGGAGCTTGCTGTGCGCACACTGGTTGTTGTGTTTCCTACATTATAACTGTGGCCATGCTCCAAAAGTACTTCACTGGCTGTAAAACGCTTTGAGACATCCGGCGGTCGTGACAAGCGCTAAATAAATGCAACTCTTTCTTTCTTTTAACTTCCTTTGGTTTTTAAGGCTCAACGGCCCGGCTGTTATATGGGGCTGGGCCTGTAGGTGTCACTATTCTCAAACGTTTCTGACAAAAAAGTGGCACCTACAAACTCACCATGGGCAGAATTTTGCCCTCGCCGGGCGGGCGCAGTGGGCGGGTCTGGGAGCAGTCGCGAAGCTGCCAGCGATCAGGCCCTCAAGGTGGATTTCACGATGACCGGCCAATCAGCGGCCAGCCAGTGTGACACGCGCGCTCAGCGCTGCCGGGTTTGGGGGGGACAGGAGGAGGGCGAGCGCGGGGAGGTGTGCGCATGCGCAGATGGGTGGTGGGGGGGGGGGGGGTGCGCGCAGTAAAAGCTCCCTGAGGCACAGACAGAGCTACCTCAGGGAGCTGAAAACTTTTGAAGATAAAAAAATAAAGAATTTTAAAAATGTTCTTAACATGTGACTCTGAGCAGGGACATGTTACAAATTAGTATGAAAAATGTTAATTCTTTTTAAAATCAACGATTGAAACCTCATCCTGCCCGCACGAGGTTTCGCCAAAAAAAAATCCAAAAGCCCCTTGGCCTTTTCGGCCTTATGCAGTGAAAAGTTTCACTTAATCGGAACTTTAATGGCCTTAATGGGCCTGTTAATTGTCGATTCCCGCACACACCCACCGGCCAAAATATCACGCGAGCGAACAGTGACATTGGGATGCTCGCCCAGCATCACTGCGCGTCATTCTACACTCATCCAGGTCAGGCACACACCCGCCCAATGGGTGCAATACTCTGTTACCCTGTTACTGTAACACACAAAGGCTCATCAGGCAGAGTCCAGCCTGTAGCATCTGTGTCACCTGCTGCCGTTGGAAAGTGCGTAAATTTACAATATGGAAAATGCAACACTGTCTCACACACACACACACACACACACACCATCCCACAGGAACGAGCACCAGTCGGTGAGTTCCCGTCACATTAATCTCAATGTCAATCATTAAGCAGATATTCCCGCTGTGGCTTCAGGACCAGGATCTGAAACTCTTTTGCGAGGAACTCAATGAGCAGCAATGTCCCTGGTGCAATTAACCTGACAGAGCTTGTTGTTGTGTTAATGATACACACCTCCCCCTGGTCCAGTCACAGCATCACATGGATAGTCACAGGGTTAACAATGGGCTGAATTTTAACACCCCATTGCAGCGGCTGCAAGGCTGTAAATTGTGACGAGCCATTCAAAAGTCCATTGACACTCGGCGGGACCATAAAATCCCGCTAGCATAAGATTCCGCTCTGTGTAACAATCTGAATCAAAGGGCAGTGATTCTCCAACTTGTTCTTCTCTCAGGCTGCTTAAATGGGACAAGAGACTCCTCCGAATCACTTCCCGGTGCCTCTGGACCTGATTTCACTTGCTGCCAAGACAGGAACAAATTCACCTGAATTAACGGGAACTAAATCAAAACGATAAATTATTTGCCACTTTTTCGCTATGAAAATGTAACAAATTCATCTGCATTAATTTGGTTGAAAATCCCAAGTAAATTATTAATTCCTACCAGAAACAAAAGGATAGACATTTCCACATGGTAATAATTCTTGGGCAGTCCCTCGGGATCGAGGGTGATTTGCTTCCGAGTTCCGAGGTGGTTGATAAATCCAATGAGTGATCTGCAGACGTTGCCACATGTGGGTCAGGAGGCTCTCGAAGGGTTGGGTAGATGGGGTGTTGGGGGCTTGTGCGCTTCCTCCGATGCCTTGAATTCACCTCTGCCCGTTCCCGATGAAGTCCCCCAATGTGCCTGGTGCCTTCCCGAACGAGCCTTCTCCAAGTTACTCTCAAGCCAGGAGCTCCCGCAGCCTTATACCCACCACGCCCAGCTCCCCTCCCTGAGCTGCTCAAGCCCTCCCTGCCCCGGACCCACGGACTTAACTGTCTCTGGAGAAGGCACGGGCCTTCGTCCTCCTCCTCCTCCTCCTCCTCTGGCGTCCGCCAACATGCTCTCGGTGCTGCCGGGACTGACGCAGCTGCCAGCCAATTCGATCGAGCGGCGGCTCCCGAGGGCAGGACTTCCTCGCTAGAGAGGGGCGGAATTCCAACACTGCCCCCCCAACCTGTTGAGCACATTGTGGCTGAGGGGCAGGCTCCATCCCGGCTTCACTTCCGGAGAAGGGGGTCGAGCGAGCCATCTACACGCACACCCCCACCCCAGTAATATTCAGCCCCTTATCTGTCCCCAGCATGTTCAGTCATAGAGACGTTACGTCACAGAAGGAGGCTATTCGACCCATCAAGCCTGTGCTGGCAGAGCAAGTCACAGCTTTCTGAGTCAGTACTTTTTTTTTTTACAAATCTTTCATTATTGTTTCTCCAGTTGGTTTCAGTGTTGCCTCCAAAGAGCTTTCACTCACCAGAAGGCACCAGCCAAATCTCTTTGCGAGTTGTTCCAAATTGTCATTTTTGTCATGGGATAATTACAGCTTCTGGCCAGTGGGGGGCAGGAGTTCCATGTGGTGTCCTGGGTCCTGGTCTCTGCCTCTGGGCCAGAAAGTCCAGGCTGAAGTCCCAATCCAGGATTTAATGGCGGCAGAAGATGCGTTGGTAACGTGGCCAAACCAGTTCAACCTGCAAATCCATCCAACACACGCTGGCGGCAGGCAGTAAGAGTGGGAGAGATTCCTGGTCTGCCATGTGATGGAAGGTGAGTTTTAGCCTCCACCATCGCCACCTATCCTCTTAGGCCACAGCATGCATGTAAAAGTACGTGGAGCAGCCACTAGCAACTCAGACCTCCTGAGTGAACCACAACACTCCATCACCAACAGGGAGAGGGGAGGATGTTAGAGGTGAGTCAACTTTTCGGAGGTAGTTCCTACTATTTCCCTGCATTACAACAGTGACTACATTGCAGAAAATATCTCAGGGGCTGTGAAGAGCTGCAAGATATCCTGGGAATATGGAAGGTGCTATATAAATGCAAGAGTGTTAGGAGCTGCCGAAATATAAAGAGGAATATCATCTGACTTTCAGTATCCCCTAGACTGTGAGATTCCTTCCTGAGGAAACCTCTTTAATATTCCATGTCAATACTTTAAGCCTCAGTTAGCATGGTGGACAGACAAAAAGAGTTTAAATTCAAACACTGCAGTCATTCTAGGTTGTCCTATTCCCAATATAGTGTATATATTATTGTGTGAGGTGTATATATTACCTTGTGAGGTGTACATATTACCATGTGAGATGTACATATTACTCTGTGGGATGTATGTATTACCACGTGAGGTATATATATTACAGTGTGAGGTGTACATATTACTGTGAGATGTATATATTACCGTGTGAGGTGTAAATTATACCGTGTGAGATGTATATATTACAGTGTGAGATGTATATATTAGTGTGAGATGTATATATTACCGTGTGAGATGTATATATTACCATGTGGGATGTATATATTACTGTGTGGGATGTATATATTACTGTGTGGGATGTATATATTACTGTGTGAGATGTATATATTAGTGTGAGATGTATATATTACAGTGTGAGATGTATATATTACCGTGTGAGATGTATATATTAGTGTGAGATGTATATATTACCGTGTGAGATGTATATACTACCGTGTGAGATGTATATATTACTGTTAAATCAAGGATAGTGGTCGTATAGATCACGGATTCGTTATCTCAACTGTTAAAAGAATTGCTTCTCATCTGGACTTTAATAATTGGAAAGATAGAGTTTTGCCGACACTGCTTTGATGATGTGGTGTGTTACATTCACTCAGGGAGTCCGAGTTACTGTGGAAACATGCCCTTCACTGCACAGTGTAGTCCAGAGCTATGGATAGTGAAGGTAGAGGCTTCAACACTCCCCAGGTCTCTTACTGCCTGCCATTGGCATGTGTTGGAAGGATTTGCAGTTTGACCACATTATGAACACATCAAGTCCCGGAGTGGGACTTGAACCCGGAGCGTCTGGCTCAGAGGCAGGGACGTTACCCACTGCGCCACAAGACCTCTCGACGATGCCACATACACAAATAAGGCTTTCAATTGGTGCCAGGAGCCATCAAAAGAAATAAGCAAACTGGACAATAATGTGAACAGAGAGCCAATACATCACAGCAGAGAGAAAAGGACTGAAGGAGTTTTGATGCAAGGTTTTCGAGGTTTGTCTCCTTGTTCAGTGGTAAGATTCACTGATCAGTCTCCTCACATACCGAGCGGGATGGGTGCGAGGCGGGAAAAGACCAGCAGGGTTTCAGATCCTACCTGTAAATGTGAGCAGACTTGTTTCAATACGTCGTAGACACTGTCTCTCGAGATGAAGGACACAAAGATGTACTGCAGCAAAAAAATACAGAGAGCTTTGTTAAATGGAGCATAAATTGAAGCAACAACAGCTTGCATTTATATAGCACCCTCAAGGTCGTGAAGCATCCCAAGGCGCATCAGGGGAAAATTATCCAACAAAATCTGACACCAAGCCACATGCAGAGATATTAATTACGATGCTTGGTCGAAGGGGTAGGTTTCCAGGAGTGTCTTAAAGGAGGGAAGTGAGGTAGAGAAGGGTAGGGAGGGAGGGAACTCCAGGGCTTAGGGCCTTTGCAGCTAGAGTCACAGCCACCAATGCGGGAGCTCAAGAGGCCAGGATAAGAGGAGCGCAGAGACCTCGGAGGGCTGCAGGAGTGGGAGGAGATGATAGAGATTAGGAGGGGCAAGGCCATGGAGGAGTTTGGAAACAAGGATGAGACCTTTTAAAAGTTGAGGCTTTGCAAAATGAGCGGCCAGTGTGAGTCAGTGCGCACAGGGGTGACAGGTGAACAGGACTTGGTGTGAGTTTTGGTTGAGCTCAGGTTTATAGCAGGTGGAACATGGGAGGCTGACCAGGTGAACATTAGAATAATCAAGTCTAAAATGGTAACAAAGACCTGGGTGAGGGTTCCGGCAGCAGATGAGCTGAGGTGGGGGGGAAGGCAGAGATTGGTACAGAGGTGGAAATGGGCAGTCTTAATGATGGGGCAAATATGTGGCCAGATGCTCATCTCGGGGTCAAATATTGCTCTTTCCTTCAGTCACAAAACTCATGTCCTTGATAGGTCCACTGTTTATTTTACAATGCCTCAACCCCTAGACATCGAAGGTACAGCACAGCAACAGGCCATTCGACCCAACAGCTCCGTGCTGTCCCAACATGAGAAGCTTCACATCCATCTCCATCTCTCACTAACCTTATGTTCCTCTCTCCCTCCTGTATCCACCTAGCTTCCTCCTTTCAAGCCTCTTCCTGCTCGTTCTGAGGTGGATCAGTTTGTTATCTCTTTGTATTTTATATGTTTTAATTTCTAAAACATTCGTTAAACATTCTCATCCCTGCCCAAGTGATTATTTTCATTTATTTTTTTTTAAATTTCCTTTTGTTTCCATCTGCTTCTGTATTTTTTTTATATAAAAAGGGCTCTTGTTTCTCTCATTGATGGAGCTGACGAGACACTGTTGTGATCTAACAGGGCCATGTTGCCACAAGCCCCGGGCTTCTGCTTTGTCGCTAAGCAAGAGATCTACTCAGTGCCTCCTGAAACCTATGCTCCCTGAGATTATCCCTGGCTGTCTTTAACCTATCGATCTCTGCCCCTCTGGGAAAGAGAATTCCCAGGATTCACCAGCCACAGAGAGAAAAAAAATTCCTCCTCAATAATTAATAACGTGCCTTTGCCCCAGTCACATCCAGAGAATTTGCACAGGGCAAATTCGAGCCATCCAGGGTCCATGCAAATGAGGCTAAGGCCCCATCATGTGTCTGGGGTGCCCGCGTGCTTCCGTTAGAATCATACGGTCGCAGAACCTTAACGGCACAGAGGGAGCCCATTCGGCCCATCGCGTCTACACCGCCTCTCCAAATGAGCATTATGACCTAGTGCCATCGCCCTGCCTTTTCCCCGCACCCTTGCACATCGTTTGAATAGAAACAATCACCTAATGTCCTCCTGAATGCCTCGATTGAACCTGCCTCCCCCCCCACATTTCCAGGCAGTGCATTCCAGACCCGAACCGCTCGTTCTGTGAAAGTGTATTCTCACATCACACTTGCTTCTTTTGCTTTAAATCAGTTTAAATCTGTGCCCTCTCACTCTCGATCCTTTTACGAGTGGGAACAGCTTCTCCCTATCTGCTCTGTCCAGCCCCCTCGTGATTTTGAACAGGAGCCATTCGGAACAGGCACTTGAGGAGTTGCCAATGGAGACAGAAATACTAGCTCCTGCCTATCCCTCTCCTTGATAAGGAGCTGCCTCTCCTACCTGCCCCTGTTTCCTTTTACCGTCCAATTGCCCGTCCCCAGCTGAAGGCTGATAGGCCCAAGGCTTTGGAGTTCCCTCAAACCTCCAGCCGCTGCTTGGTTGGCAGTATGGACAACATGGTGGTAATGTCACTGGACTAGTAATCCTGACCCTCCAGAAACATGAGTTCAAATCCCACCAGCTGGGGGAATTTAAATGTAATGAATAAATCTGGAGTAAAATGCTAGTCTTGTTGATAATGATCATGAAGCTACCAGATTGTCATATAAACTTAACCCCTTCGGGGCCCTTACCTCACCTGTGACTTCAGACCCACAGCCCACGTGGCTGACTCTCACCAAACCGCCCTCTGAAATGGCCGAGCAAAGCCACTCAGTGGCACCAAACCCTGACAGGGAAAAGTCTCTTCACCACGTGAACTGCAGCAGTTCCAGAAGGTGGATCACGGCCTATCTCTCAAGGGCAATTAGGGGCGGGCGATAAATGCTGGCTCTGCGAGAGACACCCACATCTCAAGGAGAACTAGAAAGAAAGGGGGTTGTTTGGGGGGGGGGGGTGGTGTGCAGGATCACACAGGCGAACGGCATCGATGGGCAGGCTCCCGGCAGTGACCCACACCTTTCCTGGCGGGTCTCCGGCACGAGGAGTCGGCCTCGTGGACCTTCTCTGAACTGGGTCTAAAAGCCCCTCTCCAAAGGGCTTTTGGTCTCCTGCGGGGAGGGTTGGACAGGAGCTGAGTGCTGGCCTCACCTTGTCGTTGGAGCTTGTCCTGATGACCAGGCCGTTGGGGAGCAGCCCTCCTGTCCGGTGTTTCTTGACCAGCACGACCGAGGTAACCGAAGCCGTGACCTGAAAGAGTCGGAGGCGGAGTCCATGAGGAACTTTCTGCCAGTTTTTGCTGCCTTGCGTCAGTTTCAGTCTCGCGAGGGTTGGGGGGGGAGGTGAAATTGAACACGAGTCGGGGCACAAAACAGGCACAATGGCTTTCACCGATACTGAGAGCCATCGAAGCTAACGGCACTGAATAAGGGACTGGCCGTATAGCGGCTGATCAGCAGAACACTACCCGGGATTTTCCGGTCTCCATCTATCATTGCGGGTGGGATGGAGAGCAAGTTACAGACTCGGTGGGCCAAATGGCCTCCTTGAGCGCTGTAAAAATTGGAGAACCGGCCACAATTAAGTTGACTTTTGATCAGTCTCCCGAATTTCCCCTTCCCGCCATTGACAATGCCTGACACTGTCGTTCCTGGAAAATCCCGCCCTGGGTATCCACGTCCATGTCCGCTCGTTCTCCTTCAATTCCCCTCACATTTAAACAAAATATATATTGTCGATGTGAGAATAATGTTGTTAAAGTCAATCATTTCTCCTAATTGTTTATCTTCTTGCAACAACCCTTTGGGATTTTATATGTAGTGTGATTTATTCTTCAGATTTTGCAGTTATTAGTGAAGCTCAAATAACAGCAGGGACATGTTGAGAGAGGGCAGTTAGCAAAGGATACGGGACTTTGGCTTCATGAATAGAGGCATTGAGTACTAACATCAGGGAAGACATGCTGAACGTTTATAAAGCTCTAGTTAGGCCACAACTCGAGTATTGTGTCCGGTTCTGGTCACCCACTTTTGGAAGGTTGTGAGGTTCCTTGAGAGGGGCCAGAGGGAGATCTAGCCAGAATGGGTCCGGGGACAGGGAATTTTAGTTACAAGGTGAGGTCAGGGAAGCTGGGGGTGTTCTCCTTGGAGCAACAGTGATTGAGAGGAGATTTTATAGATTGGAGAGGTTGAGAGTGTTTTCCTTGGAGAAAAGCAGACCGAGAGGAGACTTGATAGAGGTGTTCAAGATCCTGAGGGGTATGGACAGGGTAAATAATGAGAAACCATTCCCACTCAAGGGAGCATCAAGAACTAGAGGGCATAGATTCAAAATAATTGGCAAACGGTGTAAATGTGATGTGAGGAAACATTTTTTCACCCAGAGGGTGGTTGGAGACTGGAAAAAACTCCCTGAGAGGGTGGTGGGGGCAGGTTCGATCGAGGTATTCAAAAGAGAATTGGATTTCTACCTGAAAAGAGAGAATGTGCAGGGTTACAGGGATAAGGCAGGGAGTGGTACTAGGTAGAATGCTCCTTTAGAGAGCAAGTGAATGGCCTCCTCCTGCACTGAAAAGATTCTGTGATTTGACTGAGGTGTACAAGATTATGACAGGTTTAGAAAAGGTAGACACAAAAAAGCTATGGTACAAAGACTAAGGGGCAGGGATTTAAAATTTTGACCGAGAGATGCGGGGGAGAGGAGGGGGTGTGAGGAAGAGCTTTTTAATGCAGCAAAAGGTAATGATTGGAATCGTTGCTGATAAGTGTGGTGGATGTGAAGACAATAAATCATTTCAAAAGGAAATTGGATGGGCACTTAAAGGAAATCAACTTATGGGGATTGAGCGGAAGAATATGGCTAATTGGGATACTCTACAGAGAGCTGGCTGGCATGGACTCAATGGGCTGAATGGCCTCCCTCTGCCCTGTAAATGACTCTATAGAGAAAGAATGAACTGAATATCATTCTGGTTGGTCACACACCTTAATGTCTTTTCCAAAGAAGTTAGCGTAGAAGCACAGCCAGTTGCTGGAGATGTAGAGACGACCCTGGATCAGGATATCTTTCTGGAGAGCGCAGGAATAGACTATACGGGAATCCAGAAGGAACAGAGAAAAAGTATCAAACACAAATCCTTCAAAACATTTCTTGCTCTGGTTAACTTAACTTATTGTTTTTCGAGGCGAGACATATTGATGTTGAATAATGGAACATTTTCCCTAGTTATGGTTTCTAGGGGTTGCTATCTGGACCGTGACATCTCACACCAGAAGTTCACGCCCAAGGAGTTAGCCTCTAGTGTCTGGGTACCTCACCCTGACATCAGATATACCCTCCAATCTGCCCCAACAGCTGAATGCCAAAGAGTGCTTCATCCCACGGTGAATGGGTGGCAACCATGGCCGACCCATCTCTGGGCCACGTGTTTGAATCGATCCTGATTGGATGAGATCAAAGTCACTCCTCCAGCTGTAAGGGTTATTGATTTTTCCCTTCAGCAGCTTCAGCTTGGTGGCCCATGGGAATGGGCTAAGGACATGACTCCGCATAAATGACTGCGAAATCGGGAAGCTTACTTTGGGTCACTGGATGTAATGGGAAGAGAAACTTCAAACTAGGACAGCAATGGACACTCTTCTGAAGTTAGTTACAAGGCACATTGTGCTAAGGATATGTTTAATCATTATGCGTAGCAACATTATAAATGTGTCTCGACTATCCTCCGTGTGGTACTTGTAATGAGATGGTAAGTATGTGTTGAAGATGTTCATGTTGTATCGAATCAATGCTTATCTTCATGTGGGAGTAAGCAGTCTGGTGATATTGGGCAGCGGTGTCCAGATGTCTGCTCACCCAGGGTCCATCCCCATCCCCTTTCCGATCCCCCTTTCTCCAATAATTTATACAGATTTTTCTTTTCCCACCTGTTTCCATTATTTTTAAATGTGTTTCCACCCATTATTTTATCTCTACCTTTTAGCCTATTTCAATCCCTTCCCCCCACCCCACCCCCACTAGGGCTATCTGTACCTTGCTTGTCCTGCTTTCTACCCTTAATGTCTCCATTAGCACATTCCTTAGATAATATCACCACCGTCAACACTTTTGTCCTTTTGTCTATGATATCTTTTGGCTATCTCTCCTTTGCCTCCACCTATCACTGACCCTCCACACCACCCCCCCACCCCGACCTTAAACCAGTTTATATTTCACCTCTTTTCTATTTTTCCTTAGTTCTGTTAAAGAGTCATTCAGACTCGAAACGTTAACTGTATCCCTCTCCGCAGATGCTGTCAGACCTGCTGAGTTTTTCCAGGTATTTTTGTTTTTGTTACAAAAATTCCTAGCTACCCAGTTTTATTTACTTATTTTCTGTTTGGTTTGGCTTGTGGGAAACATTTGACCAGAAGTCATTGTTTGCAACCTCAATCCAGCTCTCCAACCCCCCGAGAACTCTTCATGCCCCCAAACCTGGTCTCTTGTGCGTCCCCCACCCCTTCTATCCATCACTGGTAGCTGTGCCTTTAGCCTTCCAGGCTTAAACTCTGGAATTCCTTCTCTCATCCCCCTGCCTCGCCACCTTTAAGATGCTGCTTAAAACGATCTCTTAGGCCAAGAACCTTATGGACACCCTCCTAATATCTCCGCCTTGGCTTGGTGTCAATTTTTGTCCCGTGAAGTGGTTGGGGACATTTTACGATGTTGAAAGGTGCTTTATCAATGCCAACAGTTCTTACCCCACCGCTTGAAGCAGAATGCATGGAGCTTTAGCCTCTACAAGTGCGCTCTTAACCTAAGGCCTCACTTGGTGGGAGTGTCCACCAGGAAAGCCTGAATTCTCGAAACGCACACCCCTCCCCACCAGCCTCCCCCACACATGAATCCGTAAGATTAACCCTACAATTTCCAGCCAAGTGGTATCTATGGATAGCATTGTATGGAGCAGGTGTCATATCGAAATAGTCACTGGATTATGGCTCACGACACAGCCATCCAAATAGAGACGATAATGTCCCAAGGCGTTTTATAGAGGAGGCCACACAAAAACAAGCGATCAAACCGGTGATCAGAAGCTTAGTCAAAGACGTGAGTTTTAATAAGAGGATTAGAGTGAGAGGTGGGGAGAGTTCGACAGGGATCCGGAGTGTGCAAGGTCAATGCTGCTGAAGACACGGTTGCTATGGTGAGCCAACAAGAGAGCGAGGGGATGGACTGAAGCCTTTTTATGATATTGAAATGTGGTGCGTGACAGGCGACTGGAATCTGATTTGGGGAAAGGGGTGGGGCTTATCTGGGCCTCTCAGTCTTTTCCTGTTGCTGAGTCCTTGTGTTCTGAGGGGTTATTTATACAGCAACAATTTGTTTACTCAGTGCCATGAGGGTGTTTCTCTACCAGCAGCTTACTACATGCAGTTAACCACAGATTGTGGCCCTATCCCAGGCTGCTGGGAACCCATGGGAAAGAGGTGAGTAACATGTAAATTCAGACTTTGCATTGTTCCCATCCCTCCACCCCTCCCATGGTTGCACATAATGCGGAGAGCACAGCGCTGGAATAATGTTAGATTAGGTTATGTTTGCAAAATAGACTTTTACCATGATAAAAGCAAGAAAAGGCAGAACATGGGGTGAGCAGAAGTGCTAAAGTTCTGTTTTGACTTTTTTAAAATACTCCAACAATAACTTGTTTTAAATCCTTTCACAGGATGTGGGTGTCACTGGCAAGGCCAGCATTTGTTGCCCATCCCTAATTGCCCTTGAACTGAGTGGTTTGCTCGGCCATTTCAGGGGGCAGTTAAGAGTCAAAGCACGTGACTGTGGGTCTGGAGTCACATGTAGGCCACACTGAGTAAGGATGGCAGATTTCCCCCCCCCACTAGTGAACCAGATGAGTTTTTACAACAATCGATGATAGTTTCATGGTCACCATTATTGGAACTCATTTTTCTTTTTATTTGTTCACGGGATGTGGATGTCACTGGCTAGGCCAGCATTTATTGCCCTTCCCAAATTGCCCTTTGAGAAGGTGGTGGTAAGCTGCCTTCTTGAACCGCTGCAGTCCCTCTGGTGTAGGTACACCCACAATGCCGTTAGGGAGGGAGTTCCAGGGTTTTGACCCAGCGACAGTGAAGGAACAGCGATATATTTCCAAGTCGAGTGGCTCGGAGGGGAACTTGCAGGTAGTGATGTTCCCATCTATTTGCTGCCCTTGTCCTTCTTGTTGGTAGAGGTCACAGGTTTGGAAGGTGCTGTCGAAGGAGCCTTGGTGAGTTGCTGCAGTGCATCTTGTAGATGGTACACACTGCTGGTGCTAAATTCCAAATGTATGAATTAATTGAATTTAAAATGCCATGGTGGGATTTGAACCCATGACCCCACAGCACTGGCCTGGGCCTCTGGATCACTAGTCCAGTGGCATTACTACTACAGCGCCACAATACTTGAATCATTTTATTACTGTAATTTTAGGGTTTATTTCAACATCATAGGAGACAAAATGTTTTCAAATCTGTCCAGCAAAATTCATTTCAAATTTACTAAAGTTATATTTTTGGTTACACAAGTTTGCACATTAATTTTTTTCCAAAATGTAACATCTATTTCACTCTCTGTCCAAGTGACTGGTTCTCTCTGGACAGAGACTCACCTTTCCTCAATGTCTCTTGCTGGGGAACTTCCTTGAAGAGTTTGTGATACTGAGAGTTGTATTTCTTTATGGTCTGAAAGAAACAAAGACTTTACATAGCACCTCTCGTAACTTTAAGACACCTTAAAGCTTCTTCCTTCCGTTGGAACGTGGGAAATGGGACAGCCAATATGCGCACAGTAAGATCCCAATGAGATAATGACTAGATAGTCTGTCCTGGAGATGCTGCTTGAGGAATAAAGATTGTTCAGGAACTCCCTGGCCCTTCTACAAAGTCAGGCCCTGGGATCTTTTGCATTCAATGAGAGGGAAGACTGGGCCCCTCTGTGGCTTGTCATCCAAAAGATGACACCTCCGACACTGCAGCACTCCCTCACTAGGAGTGTTGGCCTCTATCAAATGCTCAAGTCTTTGGAGTGGAACATCCTATTACGTGAACAGTCATCAATAAGACATAAAGACGATGAATGGAGCACTTAGACTCAGTTATTTTAACCAAGAGACCAAACAGTTGTCATTGTGATTTTTGGGGTTAATAATTAGCAAGTAAATCTGGAGGAAAATGTAATATTTTGGTTGGTGGTAAGAAATTACCAGAAAGTCCCGCCCCACATCTGGGATATATGGGAGAGGTCAGTCACAGCACACTTAATCAGGGGGTCCAGGAGTTTGGGAGTTCAGGGAAGAGGGTTAGAGTCACAGTGTTCTGTACTGTAGGAGAGTCAGGGTGGTAGGGGCACAGAGGGACCCATGTTCTGTAATGTAGGGGGTGCCAGGGGTCAGAAGATCAGCACTCTCGTGCGTGGGGGTGGGGGGGAGGGGGGGGGGGTGGCATGGGTTTGTGGGCAGTGCTGTGTAATGGTCAGAGGTCAGCACTGCACTAGGGGAAATGTCAGGGGTCAGAGAGGCAGTGCCCTGGTTTGGGAGGTGTTGGGTGGGTCAAAGGGCAGCATCGTACTGTGAAAGGAGTCGTAGGTCACAGAAGGGTTACCCATACCGTTCTAATTCCGATTCTCCTTATAACCAGCACCTACAGCAAGTGGAGACCCAGGGGCAGGGAGTTTTGCTTCTGGCTACTATGGGGTGAAAAATCACACAATTTCCCATCGAGCCGGGTGGTGAGCAGGGCTTCCATTGGTGAGTGATCTTGAACAAAACCCAGCTTTCGTCTCCCGCTACAAGGGTGGTGCCTGAGAGTAACACACCCTTCCGAATCTCTTGCTGGAGGCTTTTCAGACAAGGACCCTGCCCTCCCATGACTCATTCTCACATCTGGCTTTCTCATTCATGGGTCCAGATGTTTATATGTGCCCAGATGTGGCCCCTCTACCCCAAAAGTCAATGTTCAGCTGGGGTTTTGCCAAGTAACAACAGAGTTTTAGGATCTCCAGACTGCTCATGGTAATATGTCACATGTCACGGTCATATGTCATATGTCAGGAATGCCCTCCTTACTGGGATTTGACTCCGCAGATCCCTGAAAACTAGGACCATGACCAGACTTTTTAGGATGGTGGGATTTCCTGTCCCAGCATCCAAAGAGTCACCGCGGAACATATTCCCGCCGACACTGTCCGCCCCCGGAGCCATTTCACGCTCCAACAAGCCGTTAATTGGCTGCAGGCGGGACTTCCGCCCTTCACTCGGCCAATCTGATTGGCCAGCGGCTCACTGGTCCCTGCAGCGCCAGGAGCTGCAGTGGACAGAACTGGGACTGCAGGCAGTCCCCAGAATCTAAGCCCCGGGATTCCAGGAAGAAGTAAGTGTTGGGGGTCTCAGGGTGGGGAGGGCAAGGGAGGTCTGTGGGTGGGGGGGATGGACATTGGAGGATTGGGATGTCGGGGAAGAGGCCGGAGGGTGGGGAGGGAGGTCCTGAGGTTACTGGACATTAAGGGGGTTGGGGGGGGTGGCGCCCGAAGTTAAAAGGGGGGCTTCTGATGGAGACCCCACCCCCTTCCTGCCTGAGGCCTGAACCCGATTCTTTTCGGGTTTCCCCATACCCGTGAACTCCTCCCACCAGCCTAAAAATGAGACTGGGCAGGAAATGGCCCTTAAGTGGTCAATAATTGGCCACCTAAGGGCCTCAATTGGGACAAGGAGGCCTTGCCTGCCCCCAGCGTAAAATCACTGAGTTCAGGGTGGGTGGGAAGATCATATGAGGAATTTTATGTTCCACCCAACCCACCCACCACACCCCCCCCACCCCACCGCAACACACCCCCCCCCCCCCCCCCCCCCCCCCCCCCCCCCCCCCCCACACCCCCCCAAACCAGCCTACAAACCCACCGGTGTGTTGTGGGGGGGGATGGTTGTGTAAAATTCAGGCCCATGTCTGGCCCACAGGTTTGACCCTCAGAATTTCACCGGCATGCATTAAGGATCGGAACTCAGGTTGCCAACTCTGGCTGGGGGCCTCATCATATGACCTTCCACCTTCAACCACCTCCCCCAGTTTCACACCCCTTTTCTGTCTCCTATATATTTTTATAACTAATAATCAAGAAAGATAAATACACAACAGTTTTGCTTTTTAAAACGTTCCTGTGGTTTCTCTCCTGAGTATACCTGGAGACTCCAGGGCATTCCAGGATGGTTGGCAACCCTGGCCGCCTTCATGCCCAGCGAGGGTGGGAGATCAGAATGAACAGAATACTCACAGAGCCGCGGTGAAACTTCTTGAAGTCGTCAGAGTTCATCGACTCACTTAACTTCTGCTCCCTGAAAATAGGTGAAACAGAACATTAAAGAGATAAATTGGTGAATCACCTCAATCTCCGGTCTGAAAGATTTGGTTCATATTAATTCCAACACTGTCTGGTGTGAGCACACCTGAATAGAGGTGCTCACCTATGGGCGTACACGTTTGAAAGAGTTCCGATGCAACAAACTGGGTTTATATTTTATTCGAATATTCTTCTCTAAGTAAATTGAAACAAATAATCAGGCTGATGACTTTTTAAGGTTCAGAGGGCAACACCCTGGTCTCTAAGTGAGTTCAAGTGGGTTCGAGCCCCACTCCAAGCTTTGATCAGATAATTGAGGCTGGATCCTCACTGCAGCGACTTGGGGAGTGCTGCACTGTCACAGACACTGTCTTTCGGAGAGATCGTAAACTGAGGCCTGTTGTGAAGGTGGAAGGTCAAATAAAAGACTGACATCCCTCCAACTATCGGGGGAGGAAACAGATTCATCTGTTCCCCTGGTGATGCAGAGATCAAGCTCACTCCTTGGTGCTGCTATATTAGAGAGACAAGGGCCTCAAAAGGTCTGCTTGGACACACTGTCATCATGTGGGGTTTCTGGTCAGATGTGGCCTGATTCACATCAGCAACAGGCTGCAATTGTTGAGGTCTAACCTATCTCCCCACCAAAACCTTTGCTTGGATCACTTGTGGCTGGCTTCAGCTCGTGATTACTGGTGATCTGCCTGAGAAGGGCCATCATAGTCCCATAAGGTCTCAAAGAGCTTTCATAGTCATAGAGGTCTACAGCACAGAAAAAGGCCCTTCAGCCCATCAAGTCTGCGCCGGTCAAACAAGTACCTAATTATTCTAATCCCATTTTCCAACACTAGGCCCATAGCATTGTATGCCATGGCATCGCAAGTGCACATCCAAATACTTCTTCAATGTTATGAGGGTTTCTCCTCCACCACCCTTTCAGGCAGTGAATTCCAGATTCCCACCACCCTCTGGGTGAAAAAATCCTTCCTCACATCCCCTCTAAACTCTTGCCCCTTACCTTAAATCTATGTCCCCTGGTTATTGATCCCTCCACCAAGGGGAAAAGTTCCTTCCTGTCTCCCCTATCTATGCCCCTCATAATTTTATACACTTCAATCATGTCCCCCCTCAATCTCCTCTGCTCCAGGGAAAATAACTCCAGTCTATCTAATCTCTCCTCATACCTAAAACTCTCCAGCCCAGGCAACATCCTGGTAAATCTCCTCTGCACTCTCTCTAGTGCAATCACATCCTTCCTATAATGCGGATTCCAGAACTGCATGCAATACTCTAGCTGTGGCCTAACCAGTGTTTTATACAGTCCCAGTATAACCTCCCTGCTCTTATATTCTATGCCTCGGCTAATAAAGGCAAGTATCCCATATTCTTAACCACCTTATCTACCTGTTCCGCTACCTTAAGGGACCGGTGGACATGCACACCAAGGTCCCTCTGACCCTTGCTACTTCCCAGGGTCCTACCATTCATTGTGAATTCCCGTGCCTTGTTTGTCCTGCCCAAGTGCATCACCTCACACTTAACCGGATTAAATTCCATTTGCCACTGATCAGCCCATCTGACCAGCCTGTCCACATCCTCCTATAATCTAAGGCTATCCTCCTCATTATTTACCATTCCAACAATATTTGTGTCATCCGCAAACTTACTGATCAACCCTCCTACATTCAAGTCTAAATCGTTTATATATACCACAAGGGACCAACACCGATCCCTGTGGAACCCCACTGGACACAGGCATCCAGTCACAAAAACACCCCTTGACCATCACCCTCTGCTTCCTGCCACTCAGCCGATTCTGAATTCAATTTGCCAAATTGCCTTGGATCCCATGGGCTCTTACCTTCGTTATCAGTCTCCCACGCGGAACCTTATCAAAAGCCTTGCTGAAGTCCAAGCCTTGGCTGTGGCCAGAGAGATATTGAAAATTATTGCCAATGCCCCTGCTATCTCCACCCTTGCCTCACTCAACAGCCTGGGATACATTTCATCCGGGCCTGGAGATTTATCTACATTTAGGCCTGCCAGATCACTCAGAACCTCCTCCTTTTCTATGCCAGCTTCTCTGGCTTATCAGGAATAGCCTATCCTTCCTAAAGTTTCTAAACATTCACCAACATTTTCAAAACTGTCCCATTTTAAGCAATTTACAACTACCACATTATTGGACAAGAATTTCTCCTGTTTTATATCCCAGAAGAAAGTAAATGGGATGACAAATGGATTATGAAACCTAGCCACAAGGTGCTGACAAATATAAACTGAAACAATAATGACATCTGTATATACAGTATTGGAAAAGTCTGTAAAAGACTTCCAAGTTTGTTCCCAGGACAACTATAACAACAGACTTCACAATATTACATCAAGGTAGGCTTGGTACAAGGCTTTGGCCCCAGTTTCTATTCAACTTCCTTTGCAGAGTGACTCAGTTTTAAAGGAGCAGTCACCAACTCAAATCCTGGGCAAAAATACAAAATACAATTCTTTTTTAAGCTCGCTTTGTCACAAAACTCAAACTCAGTTCACAAAATCACAGAATCATGGAATGTTACGGTGCAGAATGATTTGATCGCTCCATTTTCTGACCTTTTCCTGCTCTTTCTTCCTTGGTGTGAAGTGCATTTGGGCGTTTTACTAAGTCAAAGGGGCTCGAGAAATGCAAATTGATTTTAATTGTTAGCCATAACTGAACCAGACATTGGAATGATTTCTTCTGTCAATTTCACAATGTTTATTTACAAATGACAAAGAAATTTCAAGTGCTTGCAGTTTCTGCTATTGATACTTTAAAGGGGCTGTATGATTGACACTTTAATTGACCTGTAGTAAAAGCAATTTTTATGAATGAACTGTTTGTTAATGCTTTTTTAATACATCGTATTGTCACTAGAGGGTTCATTGGTTCTCCTTGGGGAACGTATCCTCCATGTCAGATCTTGCTTACAGTGGAGGTGCTAACTTTCAGAATGTAACGATTGACAATTAAGAATTGAATGGGAGGAGATTGAATCAAACTACGCAAGAGTTTCTGGGAACCTTCCCCACCAATGACAGTCAAACAGTTACTGGCATTGTGTAGGATTTTACAAAGGGCATTAGGGAGGAACCAAACTCAACTCCCATCCCACCCGCCCACTGCTCCATTTTTATGTTAATTGAAAATCTTTTAATTAGTTTTATTCTAAGAATGAATGTCGCTTGCAAGGCCAGCATCTGTTGCCCATCCCTAATTGCCCCTTGAGAGGGTGGTGGTGAGCTGCCTTCTTGAACCGCTGCAGTCCATGTAGTGTAGGTACACCCACAGTGCTGTTGGGGGTTGGGGGGTGGGGTTTCAGGATTTTGACCCAGCGACAGTGAAGGAACAGCTGATATATTTCCAAGTCAGGATGGTGAGTGGCCCGGAGGGGAACTTCCAGGTGGTGGTGTTCCCATGTGCCTCTTGTTCCTGTTGGGTTACTCAGTGGCTCTATTTGGTCCTTATAGGTTCTTGTTACGCAAAATGTGAAATATTACAATTTGGGCTTTATGTGTCTGCCAGGATCTCACCTCTTTCTTGTCAATGTTTGTCTGGCAGTTTGAAATGAGGGCAACAACCTACTGACCTTTGCCCTCAGAGAATTGTTCTAAATGATCTAATTAGGCAATGGTTAATGTGAAGGTGTGTGTACGATGAAAGTTTTCACACTCCAGTTATTACTCTGGTAGTAGCCAACACATGTATTTTCTCAGATCTCCCTGTCAGATTTCTGTTTATAAACTAATATACCAATGTTTCTGGCCTAGTCTTGTTCACAAGTATCATTTGAAAGGAGGTCCAACATCTGGCTGCATTACTGACATGGAAGCAGACAAGTACAGAGATTCCAATACCACATTCTGTCTATGAACCAGCTGCCTGACTATAACAATTACAACCTCTCCCATCTGTCAACTAACTTCCAACTAAATCCATATTATTCCGGGCCAAACAATGTTCACTGTATCATAGTGGCCCTGGAGCCTTGTTGCATTAGTAACACAATCTAGAGCACAGCTACAGGCCAACTGGCTCACATAAACCTTGTCCAACTCTAATTACCTCTTGCCACTCTGTCCCTGCTTCCCTCACCTCCAGCCCTCTATTCCCTTCCCCATGTATGCATCAAGCCTCCCCTTAAATGGACTGTCAGGCCTGTCCACAAAACCTGAGCAACACAGCTCCACTAACATTCATTTTATTTACTGTTTGCCTTTCGTGGCTCAAGACGTTTGGAACAGACTGTACTTTAGCACTGCTGGATGATATAGACAAAAGAGCTAGAGGGGATGTTGAGGTAATGGGTCAAAATCCTGGAGCTCCCTTCCTACCAGCACTGTGAGTGTTCCTACGCCTCATGGACTGCAGTGGGTTAAGAAAATGGCTCACCACCACCACCTACTCAAGGGCAATCAGGAGTGGGCAATAAACGCTGGCCTAGCCAATGGGACCTACATCCTGCGAGAGAATAATAAAAAGAAAATGCCTAGAGGCCTGGGGAACAGATGCACAATTCATAGCAACACAGTTCAACAAAGTCATTAAACAGTGCATGCAAAGCACTGGGGTTTGTTTCAAGAATAAAATTCAAAAACAAAGAAGTTATGTTGAGGAACATACAACTCAGGAGCAGGAATAGGCCATTTCGACCTTCGAGCCTGCTCCGTCACTCGATAGTGTGGCTTCAACTCCACTTTCCTATCTGTCCCCCGTAGCCCTAGGCTCCATTGTCAATGAAAAATCTGCCTTGAATAAATTCGATGGCCCAGCGTCCACTGCTGTCTGGTGAAGAGAATTCCACGGACAAACGACCCTCTGAGAAGCAACATTTCTCCTCTTCTCCATCTTAAAAGGGAGATCTCTTATCTTTAAACTGTGTCCCCTAGTTCTAGTCTCCTCCCCACCCCACCACAAGAGAGAAACATCCCTCTGGTATCCACCCTACCAAGTCCCCCGCAGGATGTTCATTAAGCTTATACACAACCTTGGTTAGACCACAGTACTGAGCACAAACCTGGTCCCCATATTACAAAGCAGAACGGGAGGAAGTGGTTTAAACATTTACAATGACTGGAGAGCTGAGCGGGTCTAACTTAACAGGCTGAGGTCCTTTTCTCTTGAGATGACTTGATAGAGGTCTTTAAAATAGTTCGGGGTTGAGAATTCCTAATTCCAGCTACTATGTGTGAGAAGAAGCACTTCCTGATTTCACCCCTGCCCGTCCTTGCTCACATCTTAACATTACAGCCCCCTCCCCGCAGTCCTCGAATCCCCCCACCCCACCCAGAGGAAATATGATAGAGTCCCTTTAAAGCACCATGATCAGGTCACCAGTCAAATTTCTACCTAGCTCAGTTTCAACAACCTGCCCACACAATTTAACCCTCAAAGCGTCAGAAGTCAAAACAAGTTTCTGCTCCTTGGTCAGCTCTGCGGGAATCTCAGGTAAGACGTCACTTACCTGTAGCGTGAGCGGGATTCGAAACTATCCTCTTCCATCGAGGTCTCAAATACACCCAGGTTGGGGGAGGGGCTGCGATCAGTCTGCAGGGGCCCCATTTCAGATGCTGATTTCAACCTGTGACAACAGAAACAACTTAAATGCTATTCCATCAATGGCCTTGTTCCCTTGGCTATAACCCAACACCTGACTTCAAAGTCAAAAGTTTGCATTTATATAGCGCCTTTAATGTGCTAAATCATCCCATGGTGCTTCACAGGAGTGTTATCCAACTGATTTTGGCACTGAACCACATAAGGAGATATTAGGATAGATTACCAAAATTCAGTCAAAGAGATGGGGTTCTGACGAGTATCTTAAAGGAAAAGAGAGTGGGAGAGAGATGCAGAAACAGATATGTTTAGGGAGGAAATTCCAGAGTTTAAGGTAGGCCTCTGAAGCAATGGCTGCCAACAGTGGAGCAAAGAAATTGGACGATACGCAAGAGGCAAGAGTTAGAGGAATGAAAAGATGGAGAGTTTTAGGGCTGGAGACACATGGGAAATATTCACGGTCAAACTATTTTACACAGGTTAAAACTAATAGTCACATTTATTTACAGGTAAGATAATTACATAGCATACATAAAAGAAGAGCAACAATACAACATATGATTTACACAGGAAATAAATTGTCACAAAACAATAAACGTTCAAGCATAGCATTTTTTTTCAGTAAATTTTAACTAAGTCTCTGATCAAACTTTATCTGGGTGATGCCTCACACAGTGAGGGCAGTGCACAGGATAGAATTGTGGACCACAGGACTGCTGTCTCATTCAGTATCTGTCTTTTCTGCAATATTAAAGCAAGATTAAAGGAATATAAATGAAATACTCCTCAATGGTTGGGCAATTAATCCTTTAAGGTAGTTCTGGTCAGATTAGCCATCTTCTGGCTAACTATTTGTCCATTTGCTGTTCCCAACTGACTATAACAGAAATTAGTCAATAAGTAATTATAAATAAATTACACAATGTCCTTCCAAGCATCTCTAATTCCATTACGCTCTTCAAATGAAGGAACTCTTAAGTGTATACTGTCTAATTAATATAATCAATCAATCCTGCTCTCTCACAGATAATGATGAAAAAGATGGATATTGTCCGGACTCTTTCATGAACTACTGCCTAGTGTCAAAGTCAAGAGAGCTTCATTAAAAGCTGCAGGCACCAAAGCCGATCTTGAATCCACCATAAAGTCACATGACGAAAAATACAAGTTTTACTGAGGGTGGAATTTTCCATACCCGCTGGTGCTGGGCGTGCTCAGTGGGGCGAGCGGACAATATGGCGAGAAGGCCAGAAATCGGCGTCGTGAAGCCAGTTTGCAATCATCCGCTCGGCCCCATCGACAGCGGGCCGCTGGAGTTGATCCCCCCACCGATCCCCTCCGCCCACATTGGCGTGATTGTACACCGCTGCAGAACACGTCTCGATAACCGGGACATGCTGAATTCGGGCCTTACCCGCCAGGGCCTTGCTCACATCGCCGACGTCCGAGGAGCAGAAGATGCTGGAGGCCGGCAGCGATGGGATCCTGCAGGAACGAACATCCATGACCCGCTGGGCGGATTCTCATGGACAAGGCTCCACCGTGAGGCAGCTTGAAAGAGGTGTCAGGATGGGGTGAGGTTGGGAGCAGGAGGGGGAAATGAAGGTGTCGGGGAGGGAGGGAGTATGGGGGGAGGCTGGGCAAATGGAGGAGAAGATGGCATCTGGAGAGGTAGGTGTTGGGGGAGAGGAAGGGGACGGGTTCGGAGGAGGGAAGGGGTGAGGAGAGGAAGGGAGTCTGGCGGGAGGACCAATGGGGGTGGAAGTCTGGGGTTGGGGGGGGGGGGGGGGGGGGGGGGTGGGGGGGGAGGAGAAGGAGTTCCAAGCTGGGTAAGGGATTCAGAGTAGGGGATGTCAAGGTGAACGTGTAAGGGAGGGCTCCGATGAGTCCAATGCTGCCTCCTGGGGAGCAAACTGAGGGTGGGTGTGGTGCGAGGGAATGGTGAGCATGGTGAGGGCAGGGTGAGGTGGAAGGGTGGGAGGGTGAGGGTTCAACACCAGCGGTAGAAGGGATGGTGAGGGTGATTGGTTGGGGCTCGGAGGCAGACACGGACCCTGGGGATGGGAAGGAGCAGGTCGGGAAGGAGAGTGTGGATGGGTGGGGGTGGGATTTTCGGGAAGGAAGGGAACGTGCACATCCACCTGGACAGCCCCAAAGGAAAAGGGTTGTGGCTGGCAGGTCACAGAGGGGAGGTGGAAGGTGATGCTGGGGGAGTCAACAGTGATGGGGAAAGGAAATGGGTGTGGGGGAGGGGAAAGGAAATGGGTGTGGGGGAGGGGAAAGGAAATGGGTGACTGGGGGAGGGGAAAGGATGGTGGAGCAAGCTGGCTAAATCGAAATTGAAACGAGAGTTGTTATTGGGTGAGATCAGGTGCTGCGTGGAAGTGTGGTCAGTGGGTGGCTGGAGATGCAGATCAGCTCAGATGGTCAACTGAAAGTGAACCCCAGCAGGCAGCATTGAAAACGCTCAGGATATTGAGATGTGTGAAACGTGAAGGATCCGCGTCCGAGGGAGAGAGTGCTTGCTTGAGGCTCCGAAAGGCCCTGCCACGCGCACACTTCTCCCTCCAGAATCACTCATTGGTAAGCTGCTCCCTCTGCGGTGACAGAGGGCAAGGCTGAGGGACTCACAGGCAAAGTGGACTCGGAGGGAGAGGACAGCCTCTGAGATTCCTGATTGGATGACCCAGGGGTGTCCAGCTGCCTCTCCTCCTCCCTTCAGGGTGCTCGAGGGCCCTGCCCTGACTCCTTGAGGAGAGGGGCACCTGGGGGGGGACACCGAGATGCCCCGTTTCCCTCTCGCGTTGCCACTGGAGGAACTCCCCATGGCTCCCGCGATGGAGTGCAGGTCTGCACACATCTCCACGTTCTCCTGGACCAGGGTCTCCATGGCCTCCACCACCTCCCTATGGAGACCACAGTGTGGGCACATGTGGGCACCACTTCATCAGACAGCAGGCGGGCGCACTCCTCCAACTCACATGCCACTCTGTTGTGGGCTTCCAACAGCTCTGCATGATGTTCCCCCACCTTCTGCTTACTCTCCAGGATGAGTTGGAAGGTCGAATCCAGAGGTTCATCATCTGACTCAGATCTCACAGATGCCTCTTCCCCAGCAACCCTCCGGGTGCCGGGGAGCTCAACCAAACCTGTCTCCTCCTGCTGCAGATGTGTCTGTGCAGTGACCACCAGATTGTGACCCTGAGCCTCCTCTAGATCTAGGCCCCACTGAGGCATGTGCCTCTGCACTGGTAGAAGGTGTGGGTAAGCCCTTCCAGGTTGCTTATTCCCAGCTCTTCAGTGGAGGAGGGGTCCTCTTGGCTGGAGGTGAGGACCTGGATGGAGCTGAGGGACTGGCTGGCTGAGGGTGTCGGTCACTTGGCAGAGCTCCCTGTGAACCAAGGTAGAGATAATTAGTGCAGGGCAGCACAGTCAGAAGCAGGAAAGAGAGAGAGAGAGACACACACTCACAGTTGTGTTGAGAGAGGGATGATGTGGTGCAGGATCCTCAGGAGGGTGTTCACCGCTGACCTCATTGTCACCATAGGCAGGGTCAACACCCTCACCAGTCAGCACGATGGCACACTCCTCAAAGTGAGTGAGGGACCTAATGTGGGACCTCTCCCTGCTGATGTGAGCAGGCTTCTCCTGCGTAGGAACAGATGGAGTGAGAGAGAGAGCTGGACACTTGGCACTGTGTGGAATGTTTGTGTGGTGAGCAGAGCCATGGACAGGAGGGGCTGCGAGCTCCAGAGGATATGAGGCTGATGGAGGTGTGAGGGTGTGTGTGGGAGTTAGTGGTGTTGCCCCTTGAGGTGTGTGATGGGTTTAGTGAGTGTGAGAGTTGAGAGTGATGAGAAGATTGAGTTAACCTAGCAGAATGGATGAGACCATTCATCCTGTAGGGGTGCTGAGTGGCTGTCCTCCTCCGCAGGGCATTGGCACTGACCACCGCCTCCCATGCTGGATTGGTGATGCCGCTGCCCATCCTGCAGCCAGAGCGGGGGGTAGAGGACATCATGGCGGGTCACCACTGCGCGCACACACACGCACACACACACGCACACACACGCACGCACACGCACGCACACACACACGCACACACACGCGCACACATACGCGCACACACACACTTACTCATTCTTAAACTGAATGGGATTTGTTGGTGTGCGCTCCTGGTGGGTAAGGCTTCACCTGTGTAAAACTTACACTCCGATATCCAGATCAGTGAGTTAAAGCCTTTATTCACTAAGTATTGTTTGCAAGAATACAGGAAACGTGTAGCTGCAACTGAGGTTCCCTGATATTTCACTAAGTTTATACACGTTCCAACTGCTCTGCATTTTAAACTGTCAACTTATTTTAATGTCTCTGTACCTGTAATTAAACCCATGAGGCAGAAAGAGAGATTTAGATTTAACGAGCCAGAGGAAGTCCCAAAAGCAGTTAATTTTTGAAGGTCACATACTATTATAATATAGGGCACACAGGAGCCAATTTACACACAGCAACATCCAATAACAGTTCTTCTATTTATTTTGGCTGACTAAGGGATAAACATCGCCCAGGGCACCTGAGAGGATCGTTTAAAATCACTCCCTCAGTAACACACTCCAGCATTAGCCTGGACTTTGAGCTCAACTACCTGGAGCAGGAATTGAACCCACAGCCTTTTGACACAGAAATGAGAGTGCCACCCGCTGTGCCACCCCATCCCAGAAGGAGAAAACAGTTCGGGCCAGTATTCTCGTTTCGCAGTTTTTAAACTGGTGTTCCATATTAAATTATACAAGACCAGTTCGGGCCGGTATCCTTATTTCCCAGCTTTTACTGTGTTTTTTTCCCTTCTGGGGCAATGGACTCCTTGAAGTGAACGATAATAATATTACCCGTGGTAACAGATGTCACAAACAATTCAAAGCTTAAGCCATCAAGGCACTCATAGAAAACCAGGCCATCAGCTCCTGACCATCTGCACACCCTCCACTAATCCCAAAATATTCCTAAGAGAGGAATCCATTCACACTAAGCTGAGAGCAGCTTATTCCAAAGCCCCTTGTACATCAAATCAAAACTAACAGCAGACCAGCAGCCTCCTTAATACGCTGCATTAAAATTCAAACTGATGTTATCAAGCTGACATTTTTAACCCTTGCACAACCCGAAAGCTCCCTTTTTTTTCCATTCGTCATTACTGATATATGGCTGCAAGGTGATCAAGGCTGAGGAACGAATATACCGGGGGGTACACAATATTTCGGAGAGACAGTCAGGATGGCAAAGGGGGTGGCCCTGACAGTAAGGGATGACTTAAGGACAATGGTCTCAGAACATCATGAAGTAGAATCAATGGAAATCAGGAACAGCAAGTGTTAAAAAACACTGGTGCGAGTAATTTATAGGCCCCCTAAGAGTAGTTGTACTGTTGGACAGGACACTAAACAAGAAGTTATTGGAGATTGTAAGGATAATTGTGGGGGACCTTGACCTTCATATAGACTGGGACAATCAAAGAGCAGTCTAGAAGATGAGTGTGTAGAAAGTTTTCATGACAGTTCCTGTAGCAATACATTGTTTAGCCAACAAGGGATAATTCTGTCTTAGATCTAGAATTGTATAATGAGGTGGGTTAATTAGTAACAAAAACAGAATTACCTGGAAAAACTCAGCCGGTCTGGCAGCATCGGCGGAGAAGAAGAGTTGACGTTTCGAATCCTCATGACCCTTCAACAGAACTCATGAGGACTCGAAACGTCAACTCTTTTCTTCTCTGCCGATGCTGCCAGACCTGCTGAGTTTTTCCAGGTAATTCTGTTTTTGTTTTGGATTTCCAGCATCCGCAGTTTTTTGTTTTTATCTCTGGGTTAATTAGTAATGTCACAGTAAAAGATCGCTGGGGAGTGGTGATCATGAGACCACTTAATTCCATTTTAAGTTTGAAAATGATATACTCTGATCACAAACAGTAATCTTAAACTTAAACAAAGCCGATTAAATAGATACCAGAACTGGCTGCCGGTGACTGGGAAAATAGATTAAATGGTATGGCAGTAAATAAAGAGTGAGAAACATTTAAGGAAATAATTCAAAAGACATTCCATCGAAAACCAGACTCACTTGTGGCTCACTCAGGAAGTTAAGGGTAGTGTTAGATTAAAAGAGGTTTGCGAAGGTTGAAAAGAACACTAGGAAGCCTGAGGATTGGAGGTGTTTTAGAAACCAGTAAAGAGCCACCAAGAAGTTGGTTAAAAGGGAAAAAATAGGATGAGAGTAAACTAACCAGAAATATAAAAACAGGCTGTAAGAGCTTTTATAAGTCTATAAAAAAGAGAGTAGCTAAAGTAAATGTTGGTCCCTTAGAAGTGGAGAGAGGAGAAATTATTATGGGGAATGAGGAAACGGCAGAGACATTGAACACAGATTCAGTGTCTGTCTTCACAGTTGAAGACACAGGTTACATACTAGAAATAGACGGTAACCTAGGGGCTAATAAGAGTGAGGAAATAAATTAAGATAATTAATGTCAGCAGAGAAGAAGTATTGGCGAAACTTAAGGGGCTAAAATCCAACAAATCCCGCAGACCCAATGCCCCACACCCGAGGGTTCTAGCCTACAGCTGCAGAGATAGTGGATGCACTAGCTATGATTTTCCAAAAAGTTGAGATTCAGAACGAACCTATCAGGTTGGAAGTTGACAAATGTAACACTGTCTTTCAAGAAAGGAGGGAGATCACAGGCATCTACACGTTAAGTTATCCTAACATCAGTCATTGGGAAAATGCTGGAATCTATTTTAAGGAAATCTTAACAATGTACTTGGAAAAGTATAGTATGATTATGTTACAATTTTGGTGGAGACCAGTAACATTTTTTTTAACAAGAAATCCGAGATCCCCGTTATATACAAAAAGAATAAAACCACGAGATTCCATAGTTTAAAACAGAAGAGTTTTTACTATGCAAATGGTATACAAATGAAGCATCTCCTCAATTCGGTCTGAAGAATGAAATGAAAGTTGCTGTAGTCCCCGAGGCTGCTCTCTCATTACAGAGAGAAAACTGGTGGTGAGTTTAACCCGAGGGTCACCACACCTCAGGTGAGGGGTGAGGTTGAGAAGGCAGAACCTTCATGGGTGGCCAGAGCCAGTACAGGAATTGAACCCACGCTGTTGGCGTCACTCTGCATCATAAACCAGCCATCCAACCAACTGAGCTACTCAGTCTGGGGGGGGTGTAGATCGACCAATGTTATCTTCAAGCAACTTCTCCTCAGCTTCAGGATCTGGACTCTGTCTTCTTCAGCTTGCCTGTACTGCACCACTAGACTCATCAACTGCTACTGCTGAGCTTGAAATCCTGTGTGTCCCTTTATGTAGCCTCAACCAGTTTCAGCCTCCCTTGAAGATTTGGTTTCCCAATCTAAGGCCGAAATTCTCTAGCCCTAACCCCACCCCCACCCCACCCCGGCAACGGGTTCTCCCAGGCCAGGGCCTGCGAGCCTTTGGAATCCTGGAACTCCCTCCCAAAGCACTGTGGGTGTGCTTACATCACATGGACTGCAGCGGTTCAAGAAGGCAGCTCACCACCACCTTCTGAAGGGCAATTAGGGACGGGCAATAAATGCTGGCCCAGCCAGTGAAGCCCACATCCCTTGAAAATGAAGTAGAAAAAGATAAGGGCTCATGGAGTTGGGGGTAATATATTAGCACCGATAGAGGATTGATTAATGGACAGGGGGCAAAGAATAGGAATTAATAAGACATTTTCAATCAGCACTGGGGCGAGTGGAGTGCTGTAAGGATCAGTGCTGGGGCCTCAGGTATTTACAATCTAGATCAATGACTTCGACGATGAGACAGATAAGTTTGCTGATGATACAGAGCTAGATGAAAAGGTAAGTTGTGGGGAGGAGACACAGGTTGCAAAGAGATAAGGCCAGGTTAAGTGAGTGAGCAACAGGATGACAGATGGAGTATAATGTGGGGAAGTGTGAAGTTATTCACTTTAGTTAGAATAGAAAAGCAGAATATTTTTTAAAAGGTAAAGAATTTGTAAATGATGATGTTTAGAGAGATTTGGGTGTGCTTGTAGCACAAAGTTAGCACACAGGTACAGCAAGCAATTAGAGAGGCAAATGGCATTTTGGTCTTTATTGCAAGAGGATTGGCAAACAAGAAAGTCTTGCTAGAATTGTGTAGGGCTTTGGATATGGCTGGAATATTTGCGCAGTTTTGGTCTCCATATTTAAGGAAGAATATGGTTTGCATTGAAGGTGATTCAGCAAAGGTTCACTAGGTTCGATGCGGGGGTGGGGGGGGGTGGGGGGGGGGGGGGGGGGTGGGGGGGTTGTTCCCTGATAAGAGGCTGTGTAAAATGGGCTCCTGTTCTTTGGAGTGTAGGAGAAGCAATCTCATTCAAAGATGAGAAAAGCAGATTTCCTTCCCTCAAGTGAACCAAATGGGCTTTTAATAACAATGCAGCAATGCCTTTTTTTAAATTCCAGATTTAATTTATTAATTGAATTTAAATTCCCCCAGCTGCCATGGTGGGATTTGAATTTATGTCTCTGGCACACAGATCCAAATCTGTGGATTACTAGTCAGTAACATTACCACTATGGTCCTGTGCTCCATAGGGCAGTGGGGGATTTGAACCCTTTCCCCCAAAGAGACCAGACCCTAATCCAACACTTAAGGCCACTCAGTCACCAAACCAGGTACAACAAATTACTACATACAGGAATTAAATCGAAAACTTTAAATTATCCATTTTCTGAGACAGAGAAGTTGATTTGCATTGCATTATCACGTTGTTAAATGGATACTTATGCTGCTAATTACCAAACTTAACATTCTGCAGTGAATTGAATGGTGATTAATGTATAAATCCAGCAAATTGTTAAAGATCACGGGCAGACTAAGGGCAGAATGTCGCTTGTGTAATGCGAGCAGTGGAGCCACATAAATCAACCAGCAAGTTCTGGAGGCTGGAAGCCCACAGTTTATCTCTTTAGTCCCTCAGCTTGCTGGCCAATTCGCATATTAATAACAGGATGTGTCGTTGACACGCTGATCTCTCCCAGCAAGATCTGACATTATGTTTCTAGCAATCCTTTTTTTTTAAAAAAAGATTTTTCGCACATGTTGAGTGTCTGAAGCAAGCAACATGATGGGATCGCTCTCACTGTGTGCCCCTATTCCTGCCAAGCTCACCAGGAAACTTAAAACATGTCTCCAGTTATAGGTCGGCTGATTCCTTTCTGCAATACTTTCCCATATATGGAGTCTTGCGAACGATTCCATCGAACAAACAATATTACAGCGGGACAGGAGGGTCAGATAGAGGATCTAAGCATCATTCTTATCCCAAAGACAACAGGAAAAGAAACAGACACACGTTTGAACTTCAACTGTGTCATCCCATCACATCACAGTGCCTGACACGTACAGAGAGGGGGTTGCTCAACACTCCTGAATCACAGCAGTTCCTGCTTTAAGAAATGCCCTTATAAAATAACAAAGCAACTCGAATCAAAGTACAGCGACATCAAAAGACAATAATTGCCAAGTAGCAATAGATGAACATGAATCAAGCAGTTAAGTCTCTCTCTCTCCCCACGTACCTGTGAATAACTGTGGAGGGAATTGGCCCCATTGTACTTGACCTAGAGCTGCTGTATAATGCATTCAGTGTCCTCTGCTCAGCTTAGGTTTCCTTCTGTGACCAACCCTCCAATCAGAGCGGAAAAATATAAGGAACAATCTACAACTCACTACTTGGAAGGGGGGGAATGGAAGTTTCCACTGAGTCTCAGAGAGGAGGGTTTTTTTTAAGAGTGTCTATATTACTCTGAATCAGCACTTTAAAGTGATGAAGTGAAAAAACTTTTGCTAAACTTTTTCTTAGCTGGAGATGAAGTTGGCCAAGAAGCCCCCCCCCACCCCCCAATCACTGATGTCATGTGAAAATTATATATTGATACAGCTCCAATCACCCATGTGTTTATAAACAGTGAAAAAAAACACTTTTTCATGAAGATCTGTATTTTAAGTTGAAGAATGCAAAAACTCACCCCAACACACACAACCCGTCATACCAAGCCATAGTTTGTTTCTCCTCAGAACCCGCATCTGGTGACATGAGGCAGAAAAAGCACATGTTTATATCTGTTTCTGTAGCCAGTCACCAGGCTGTCATCGGGGGCAACGGCTCTGAGAGGCACCACTCCACATCGAGGGTGTCTGACCAGGAATCTCTCCTGCTCTTACCATCTGCCAATGGCACATGTTGGAAAGATTTGGAGGTTGATAATCAACTAGCTTGCATGCCTTATGGACACACCTTCCTTGGCCATCAAGTCCTGGAGTGGGACTTGAAACCGGTGCTTCTGGCTCAGAGATAGGAATACTGCCCATTTCGCTACAAGACCTCCGTCACTGATATAGGGCAAGTAAATAATCAAAATTCCATTTTTATCAGACGGAATCCTGCTAGCATTTGGAGATTCTACTTGGGAATCCAGACACTCACTGGGCAGAGTTTTATGACAGTGGGATTTTACATTCCCGCTGTCGTCAATGGGGTTTATAACGTCTCGCCACATTTTGCAGCCACGTCCCAAGTGAAACGGGACCTTAAAATTCTGCCCATGTACACTTGACGGATATGCATCCAACTTACAGGCTGTTAAAGAAAAATACTAATCCAAGGCATTATATATGAAGGCCTAGAATGTGACAGTAAGAGAGCTGCACTAAACCTTCATAAACAATGTTTACATAGCATTACATAATATACAGTGCAGAAACTGGCCATTGAGACCAATTAGACTATATTGGTGTTTACACACCCCAGAAGTCTTCTCCCGTTCCATTTACCTCTCCTCAGCCTTTCAGTAAATCTTTCTATCGCCTTTTCTCTCATGTACTCACCTAGTTTCCTTTTGAAAGCATATAATCTATTTGTCTCAATCACTTCCTGTAGTCGTGAGTTCTGTAGTATAAGGGCCTGGCACAGAAAGAGTTAACTTGGGACTGGGTACAGTCCTGCACACAGTGTGATGTAAAGGAACACATGACCAGAGTCTAAATGGCAGTCTAGTACTGGACAGAGACGTGTGCGGAGGCAAGCATGGAGACAGCTCCTAGCTTAGACCTTATTTCTGTACATATGTATATAGTTACAAGTAGCTAACACTTACTGTTAAACTATATAAGATTCAGAATCTCTTCATAAGACTTACCAAACTACACACATCTTACAACAAGTTCCACATTCTAACTGCTCACCAAGTAAAGAAATTGCCTCTCATTCCCCTAGTGGGTTTATTCCTAACTGCCTGCTAATTAAGGATCTAGTTTTGGCTTTTTCCTCAAGTAGAAACATTCTCTCCACATCTATCTAGTCCAAGCCATTCATAATTGGAAACACCCCTAGCAGGTCTCCTTGAAGGCTTCTCCTTCTCTTTGCCAAAGGAGGAAAGGCCCAACTTTTTAAATCTTTCTCTGTCCCTCAGTTCTGGCACCAGTCTTTCTCCAGTGTTTCTCTATCCTTTTTATACCATTGAGATCAGAGCTGTGCGCGCTATTCTTATGTGCAGTCTAACAGAGTTCTAAACAATTTCAACATAATCTCACTTCTTTTGAATTTTATACCCCTAGAAATAAACCTCACTGCTTTGTTAATACTTGTGTTGCTTCACTGAGCTACAATGTTACTTTTAATGATTTGTATGTCTGTATCTCATGGCTCTTTTTTCCTATTCAGTTTCTTGCTTTCTTGACCCCAGGCTCAAGTCACAGAATCACAGAATCTCTCAGTGCAGAAGAGGCCCTTTGGCCCATCGAGTCTGCACCGACACGTGAGAAACACCTGACCTACCTACCTAATCCCATTTACCAGCACTTGGCCCATTGCCTTGAATGTTATGACGTGCCAAGTGCTCATCCAGGTACTTTTTAAAGGATGTGAGGCAACCCGCCTCCACCACCCTCCCAGGCAGCACATTCCAGACCGTCACCACCCTCTGGGTAAAAAAGTTTTTCCTCACATGCCCATTAAACCTCCTGACCTTCACCTTGAACTTATGTCCCCTCGTGACTGACCCTTCAACTAAGGGTAACAGCTGCTCCCTATCCACCCTGTCCATGCCCCTCATAATCTTGTACACCTCGGTCAGGTTGCCCCTCAGTCTTCTCTGCTCCAGCGAAAACAACCCAAGTCTATCCAACCTCTCTTCATAACTTAAATGTTTCATCCCAGACAACATCCTGGTGAATCTCCTCTGCACCCCCTCCAGTGCAATCACAACCTTTCTATAATGTGGCGACCAGAACTGCACACAGTACTCCAGCTGTGACCTCACCAAGTTATTGAGAATCTTCAAGACAGGAGGTCAATAGATTTTTAGAAATTAAAGATATCAAGGGATATGGGGATCATGCCAGAAAATTATGTTGAAGTAGGAGATCAGCTATGATCTAGTTGAATGGTGGAGTTGACTGGAGGGGCTGAATGGCCTACTCCTGCTCCTATTTCCTGTGTTCCTAAGGTGCAGGTGTTGTTTCTGTTTTTCCTACCAAAGTGAATCACCTCACGTTTATCAATGTTACGGTTTATTTGCCACTTAACTGCCCAGTCTTCAAGTTTTCTAATGTCTTCATGGTTAGGTCTCAGGTGGATTAATATGGTCAGTTCTGGACACCACATTTTAAGAAGGATGGCAAGCCCTTCACAAGGGTGCAGGGGAGATTTATTAGAATGGTATCAAGGGTGAGGGACTTCAGTTGTGTAGCGAGGTAGAGAAATGAGGTTGTTCTTAAAGCAAAGGAAGTTAATGGACATTTGATCGAGAGGCGTTCAAAATCATGAAGGGTCTCGATGGGGTAAAGAAGGAGAAACTGTTTCCATTGGGAGAAGGGTCAGTAACCTGAGGGCACAGATTTAAGGTTATTGGCAAAATAATCAAGTCAACATGGGAAAAAAATATTTACACAGTGAGTTGTTATGATCGGGAATGCACTGCCTTAGAGGTGGTTGAAGCAGATTCAGTAATAACATTCAAGAGCAAATTGGATAAATACACAAAGAGCTTTGAGTTACAGAGTCATTTACATCATGGAAGGAGACCAGTCAGCTCATTGAGTCTATGCTGTCTCTCACAGAGCAATCCTGTCAGCCCCACTCCCCTGCTCAATCCCTGGAGCCCTGCAAGTTTAATCCCTTCAAGTGTCCATCCAATTTCCTTTCAAAATCATTGATTGTTTCGGCCTCCACCACCCTTGTAGGCAGCGAGTTGCAGGTCATTATCATTCGCTGCATAAAAATGTTCTTCCTCACATTCCCTCTGCATTTCTTACCCAAAGTCTTAAATCCTAGTCCTTGAACAATCCGCTAATGGGAAGAGTTTTTCCTGGTCTACCATATTTAAGTCTGTCATAATCTCTATCAAATCCCCCCTCAATCTCCTTCGCTCCAAGGGGAACACCACCAGCTTTGTCAACCTAACCTGTAACTAAAATCCCCTCATGCCTGGAGCCATTCTGGTAAATCTCCTCTGCATTCCTCACATTCTTCCTAAAGTATAGTGACCAGGCCAGAACGGAGGAATGGCAATAATTGGAGTGAGCTTTCAAAGAGCCAGCATGGTTAAGATGAACTGAATGGCCTTCTTCCATGCTGTATCATCCTGTGAGTGTCAGTGATGTGTTACAGTTCACTCAGGGAGTCTGAGTTGCTGAAGTTCTTGTAGTCTGGAGCTATGGATAGAGAGGGTAGAGAGTCCAACTTTCTCTCCAGCACTTGGCTGAGCAGAATCCCTCCGGCTCTTACCGCCTGCCATTAGTGTGCGTTGGAAGGATTTGCAGGTTGATACTCAACCTGTTTGGCCACAATATGAACACACTTTGTCATCAAGCCTGGGGGTGGGACTCAAGCCTGGAGCTTCTGGCTCAAAGGTAGGGACACTGCCCACTGCACCACAAGACCCCCTCATGCAGGCATTTAATATACATATGTGTATATACCTAGTTTCTTCCAAATAATACAAGTGTCTCCTACACCATCTACAGGTTGGGCAGAATCGTCCCAGGTTTGCACTAAGTGCAGTAGCAGGCAGGTAAAACAATGGTGAATTTTCACGCCACATCATCCCAAAACCGCTGCATTATTTATACGTACCTGGGAAACGCGCCATTTCCATTGGCTCTCATTGGCCCACAACACCGTCACCTCGCCACTTCATCACGCCAGGTACCACTCAGTGCTTCCAGCCCAGGGCTGCAGCAAAGAAGACATGGCCCCAAAAGACAAGAAGACTGCAGCCCTCGAGCACCTTTTGGACACCGTGGAAGCCACTGTGATGTCCTCTACCCCCACCCTGGCCGCAGGAGGGGCAGCTACATTATCACTCCGGCTTGGTAGGCATTGGCAGTTGGGATCAGTGCCAATGCTGCACAGAAGAGGTTGGCCATAAAATGCAGATAGAGGATGAATTATCTCACCTGTGCCGCCTTAGTATGGCAACCATCTGATCACTCTAAACTCAGACACTCAAGCCCATCACACATTCACTGGCATCTCCCTCACTGCCAGCTCAATGGACATCACCACCCATTCCCACACACACCCTCACATGTCCATCTGGCCTCATCTCCTCTGGAGTCTGCCTCCTCAGCCCTCACCATCTTGAGGCCACTAGCACAGATCAACATGCACACACCCTGAGATACCCCCCCTTCCCCAGTACAGCCCAAGCCCTGCAGCCTCTTCCCTTGCCTGAGGCCATTTCCCCCCCTTCCCCAAGCAAGCCCTGGCCCTGCAGCCATTGAAAAGCCATCCACATATGGCTGACCTGGTAGGTAGAGACCTGCCCATGAGCCCCCACTAAAAGTGATGTGGTGCTGCCTGCGAAGCCTGGCGCTGATAACTACTAGAGCTGCCCGAAGCAAGTTAGGCAAACAAACACTGAATTCCCGAGCGAAGTGCCCTCAGCCAAGTGCACGCCTTATATATGTTGTTGTGAAACATGTCGGCGTGTTTTCCTGCCGATGTGGGCGGATGATCCAGCGGGGGGGGTGGGGCGATTCCGGTGGGCTGGCCCTATAATGATAAGCTGATGTATGACAATGAGGTTCCTGATGTCCAATGGAGGGGAACACGGCTCACCATTGGCGGGCGCTCGCAAACTGGGTTCACGACGTCAAGAAACTGATTTTTGGGCTTCTCGCCATATTCTCTCATGCCACCGATAATGCCCAATGCCAGCGGGCATGGAAAATCCCAGCCACTGTCTCCATAAAGATGCCTTTATCATTTGCTATTCTCTATACTTCAAGTGTCCTCTTCTTAGTATAATACCTCCGTAACTTTTTCTGATTCTCCCAATAATATGCAGTTGTATTCAACCCAACTCTAGTAGCAACTGTAAGGCACTTCCATCTATTTATTATTCTCAACATTCAATTAATGAGATTAACTTAGATTTTTACATCAAAGGATTCAAAAGCAAGTTTTTTTGAAGTTTTCCTCTTGCAGAGGAGCTCTCCCCAGAGTCCAGGTTTATTTTTATCCCTCAACCAAAACTATCAAAACAAATTGACTGATGATTCAACTCACTGATTTTTATGAGACCTTTCTTTTTTCTATGTGTATGGGATGTGGGTGTCGCTGGTTAGACCAGCATTTATTGCCCATCCCTAGTTGCCCTTGAGAAGGTGGTGGTGAGCCGCCTTCTTGAACTGCTGCAGTCCATGTGTTGTGGGTACACCCACAGTGCTGTTGGGAAGGGAGTTCCAGAATTTTGACCCAGCGACAGTGAAGGAACGGTGATATATTTCCAAAGTTAGGATGGTGAGTGACTTGGAGGGGAACTTGTGTTCCCATCTACCTGCTGCCTTTGAACTTCTAGATGGTAATGATTGTGGGTTTGGAAGGTGCTGTCGAAGGAGCCTTGATGAGTTGCTGCAGTGCACCTTGTAGATGATTTTGAATGTGATTTAGTGGATAGGGGGCTGATCAAGTGGGCTTCTTTGTCCTAGATGATGTTGAGCTTCTTGAGAATTGGAGCTGCACTCATCAGGCAAGTGGAGAGTATTCCATCACACCCCTGACTTATGCCTTGTAGATAGTGGACAGGTTTTGGGGAGTCAGGAGTTGAATTACTCATCGCAGGTTCCTAGCCTCTGACCTGCTCTTGTAGCCACAGTATTTATATGGCTAGTCCAGTTCAGTTTCTGGTCAATGGTAACCCTCAGGATGTTAATAGTGGGGGATTCAGTGATGGTAATGCCATTGAATGTCAAATTAACTGTCTCATTTCTCCAAGTCACTACAGTCTCTAGGCTTCAGAAGTAATTTATTGTCTGTGAAATGCTTTGGAGGTCCTGAGATTATGAAAAATGCGAAATAAATACAAGTTCCCTCATTATCTCATTAAAATATGAATCCATATCTTTCAGAGAAAACAGATAAATACCCCTGTAGACAGTTTAGAATTGAGCCCCTTTCAGAGTAGATTGAAGTCTGTGATGAAATGTTAGATAATTTAATATAAAAAATGATACCAAAATGAGCGTATAACTCGGAAAACCTGTTTGAACAATAACCATAGATTTAAATAGCGATTGATACTTGAATCACAAGGAAAAAGATAGTGGTATTTGATGGCACGATTTACATCAGGGATGCCTCTTGAAGGGGGAGGTAATCGTGCAGTGGCATTGTCATTGGACTAGTAATCCACAGAGCCAGGGTAATGCTCTGGTGGACCTAGGTTCGAATCCCACCACAGTAGATGGTGAAATTTGATTTCAATAGCCATGAAACTATTCTTGTAAAAACCCATCTGGTTCACTAATGTCCTTCATGGAAGCACATCTGTTGTCCTTACAACCTACATGTGACTCCAGACCCACAGCAATGTAGTTGACTCTGAAATGGCCTAGCCATTCAATTCTCAAAGGCAATTATGGGGGCAATAAATGCTGGCCTAGCCAGCAATGCCCCCATGCCATATTTCTTGCGATGCCATGGCATACAAGGCTATGGGCCTAGTGCCGGGAAATGGGATTAGAATAGTTAGGCACTTGTTTGACTGGCGCAGACTCGATGGGCTGAAGGGCCTTCTTCTGTGCTGTAGACCCTCTATGACTCCCTGCCACCACAGCCCATGCCCCCATCAGCCTATTCCGCTGATACCCAATGCTGACCCCAACATGCTTTGTGTGGGCAGCTCATTTGCAAACCCATTGGCAATAGGGAAATGATGGTGTAGTGGTAACGTCACTGGGCTAGTAATCCAGAGGCCCAGGTTAATGGTCTGGGGACATGGGCTCAAATCCCACCATGGCAGCTGTTGAAATTTAAATTCAATTAATAAATCTGGAATTGAAAAGCTAGTCTCAGTAATGGTGACCATGGAACTCTGATAGACTGTTGTAAAACCCCATCTGGTTCACTAATGTCCTTACCTGGTCTGGCCTACATGTGACTCCAGACCCACAGCCATGTGGTTGACTCTGAAATGGACTAGTAGGCCAAGCAGTTCTAAGGGATACTAGGGATGGGCAACAAATGCTGGCCTTGCCAGTGATACCCACATACCACAAAGGAATAAAGAAATACACATGGGCTATTGAACCGGTTGGGTGGGGAGCTTGGATATCAGCAATTTAAAAAGCAGGAATGGTTGAAGATTGCAGGAACTGAAGCAGCAGGTTTACACAGCAAGCTCCCACAAACAGCAATGTGATAGTGACCATACAGTGTGGTTTTTGTGATTCTGATTGAGGGATAAAGATTGGACAGGGCACTGGGGAGAGCTCCCCTGCTCTTCATAAATTTTACATTACTCTGGTCAGCAGCCTGCTCCTCCATGTTATGTTGTTTGGTGGCCCAAATAGCAGGTGAGCTCCGAGTCTAGACAAGAGCACGCCGGAGGGGAAAGAAACTGAAGGTGACATCTCTCTCTCTCTCTGATTAGTCCTCCGATTTCTCCATCTCTAGGCACTTGTACTCTATCGGAACAATTGGAGAAGAAAGGATTCCTCGTAACTCCAATCTGAAAACAGAACTCCCAGAGTTTTACTGTGGGTCAACAAAATGCAGATCTGAACCTCCAGCCATTTTCTCTCTTAAGGACAAAGTGCAGTTTAATAAATACAAATCTCAAATTTGCAAACAGAAAATCTTGACTTTAAGCCAAAGCCTCAGACTCTAGAAAACAAGCTCTCAGAAAGAGGAAGAACTTCTCTGCTATAAACAACAATAAATTGTGAATTACAGCAGCACAATATTATGTAGCTATACCTTCAGTTCCCTACTAAGGAAAAGGCTCAATAACTTCCTTCTTTGGTGTCTACAACACATCCTCAGCATCACTTAGAAAAAAAGGCAGCAATGAAGCAGCCCTTTCTAGGGCAAACATGCTAAGGATGCTAGCACTAATCAAGCAAAGAAGGCTTCGCTGTCTTGGACATGTGCACATGCTGGAAGATGGCCATATCTCCAAGGATATGTTACACTGAGGGGTAGGCTATGCCAAGAGACCAGCAGGGCACCCAAAGCTCCAACTCAAGGATGCTGTCAAAAGACATGTGAAATCCCTCAACATCAATCATGACAAGTGGGAAACTCTAGCTGATGATTGATGCAAATGGCAACACCAGCTGTGAGCAGGAATTTGCCACCACAATGACATGTGGTCTTAGAAGCTGCAAAGCAAACCCTACAAACAAGATATCAGTGAAGATCATCCTGGGCCACTGGCAAAGGATAACGTCATGTGTGGTACTCGAGGCAGACTCTGCCCTTCCAGAATCAGCTTGTTCAGCCATCAAGAGAAGTGCAGCAGATGATTTCATCTGTCCTCACCATAGTTCTGAGATTGCATTCCCAACATGGGCAGACAGTGGCGTAATGGTAATGTCACCAGAGGCCCTGGCTAATGCTCTGGGGACATGGGACAAAATCCCACCATGGCAGCTGGTAGAATTTAAGTCCAAGTCATAAATCTGGAATCAAAAGCTAGTCACAGTAATGGTGACCATGAAACTCTATCGATTGTTGTAAAACCCCATCTGGTTCACTAATGTCCTTTAGGGAAGGAAATCTGCCATCCTTACCTGGCCTGGCCTACATGTGACTCCAGACCCACAGCCATGGGGTTGACTCTTAACTGCCCCCTGAAATGGCCTAGCAAGCCACTCAGTTCAAGGACAATTAGGGATGGGCTGGCCTTGCCAGCAATACCCACATCCCATGAAAGAATAAAGAGAAGTTCAATAGTGCAGAACCTGTGAACCAGTGGAGTATTGAAATGGCTGGGTGGGGAGCTTGAATGTCAACAATTAAAAGAGCAAGAATGGGTGAGGGCTGCTGGAAAAAAGCAACAGGTTTGTGATAAACATTTCCTCATACTTTATGTGGTAAAGAGTTCATGTGAAATTTTGTGATATTTTTGAGGTGTGTCTTTGAGTAGAGAGCCAGGTGCAGGGGAACAGGAAAAGGTTCTTCCTCTTACAGAGGGTCCTAGGCAGATCTTTCCTTGGGGAACAATGTGAGCCACTGGAAGGATATTCATTTCATTCTCTAGCCACTCTATGCCAGCCAACAGGGGGTTCGAGCTTAAAGCAGAAGGGTTTGATAGCCTCCCACAATCTATACAGTGGGAGGTGGAGGTGTGGGTTGTGGTGAGGTGAGGTTGGGTGTCATCCTGCCAGATGCACCTGTCTCATTGGATGCCACCCCAGAATTCAGGGCTGAAACTCCAAACGCAACCTGCCGGGTCTGTCTATGCTGTGGTTTATGCCTTGCAGATATGCAGAAATGACACACCAGGTTCGGTCTGTGCAGGAGTTTTATCAAATGCTTTGAAATGTCTGCTCACGTGCTTACAGCTGCTTGCCTACAGTTCAGTTTCTCTTTCTCTGTCACCGCACCCAGGCTTAACTCATCACGCACAGTGCAGAGAACAGTCAGCACACACACATAATCAAACACCGAACAATTGAACACTACAGTCTGGAGTGAGGTTCCAAACTTGACCCTTTGCAACAAATGACTATGTATATTTATTTAACGCCTTTAATGTGATAAAACATCCCAAGGCCCTTCACAGGAGTGTTATAAAACAAAATATAACACCAAACCACATCAGGTGACCAAAAGCTTAGCCAATGGTAGATTTTGACGAGTTTCTCAAAAGAGGAAAGTGAGGTGAGGCCACTGCAGCTGGAGACACAACCCCCAATGGGGATGCTCAAGGGCCTACAATTAGAAGATTGCAGAGATCTCAGAGGGTTATGGGGCTGAAGGAGATTCCAAAGATAGGGAGGGGTGAGGCCATGGAGAGAGCTGAAAACAAGGATGAGAATTTTAAAATCAAGACATTGTTTGACTGGTAGCCAGTGCAGGTCAGTGAATATTGGGGTGATGGGTGAACGGGACTGGTTGTGAGTTAAGACATGGGCAGCAGAGTTTCGGATGACCTCAAGTTTACAGAGGCTGGAACGTGGGAGATCAGTCAGGATCGTGTTGGAATAGCTAAATCTAGGGGTTACAAAGGCACGAATGAGGGTTTCAACAGCAGGTAAGCTGAGATGGGGCAAAGTCAGGCAATGTTATGGAAGTGGAAATAGACAGTCTTAGTGATTGCACGAATATGTAGTTGGAAGCTCATCTCAGGGTCAAATATGACATCAAGATTGTGGAGAGACGGATTTAATCTCAGACTACTGCCAGAGAGAGGGATGGAGTCAATACCTAGGGAGTGGAGTTTAGAGCAGGGACTGAAAACAATGGCTTCAGTCTTCCTAATATTTAATTAGAGGAAATTACTGCTCATCCAGTACTGGATGTCAGGTGAGCAGTCTGATCATTTAACAGCAGCGGAGGAGTCAAGAGAGGTGGTGGTGGAGTCGAACTGGGTGTCATCAACGTACATGTGAAAACTAACACCTTGCTTTCAGGTGATGTCTCCGAGGGACAGCAATAGAAATAGGAGGGGCCAAGGGTAATCCTCAGGGGACACCAGAAGTAACAGTGGGGGAACAGGGAGAGAAACCATTGCATGTGATACTCTGGCTACAATTAGATAAGAAAGGAAAGGCTGGATGGTCATAGAGAGGCATTGGAGGACAGTGTGGTCAATGTGTCAAAGGCTGTAGACAGGTCAAGAAGGATGATCAGGGGTCGTTATTTTTGTCTCAGCCACGCAGCACTCAGAAACAGAAATGTCACCCGTGTGGAATCAGATTAAAGAGAGAGAGAGCTCATCGCCTGTGAGAAAAGGGCAATGAAACCAGTGGGGAGTGTTGAATGTTGGTTAGTGCAGCTTCAAACAACAACTGGTTTAATTTCTACAACTGAACTCTGTACTGGGCCTTACACTGCTAAATCCATCAACATTCCCCTCCTCCTCTTTTAGTCATGTGCTCTCTTACCTCAGCATTATGGGACGTGCTATTTACACAGTCCCACACATTAACCCTACATACCCGAATACTACAAGGGAGCGCCATACCACTGCTGCTATGGGACATGATGAGGTTAGCGGGATAGAACAGTGTTCATGCTATTAGCAGCACAGTTAGACAAACCCAATAACATTCCTGTGCAAGGCTGACAGTCACAAACCTCCATCTGTCTGTCTTCCCAAGGGAGTAACAGCCACCCACTCTGCCCTTATACTCTCTTACCCTGCAGAGTAATGACAGCAATGAGGTTCAGAAGGGCAAACTTTCCTTCCCTATTGACTACACCAATGACGAGGAAGAGGGTGATGAAGAAGAGGACGATGAGAAAGGGGACGATGAGGAAGGGGACGATGAGGTACACTGATGTTGAAGAAGAGGATGATGAGGTACACAGATGATGAGGAAGAGGATGATGAAGAAGAGGACGATGAGGAAGAGGATGATGAGGTACACTGATGATGAGGAAGAGGACGATGAGGAAGAGGATGATGAGGAAGAGGATGATGAGGAAGAGGACGATGAGGAAGAGGACGATGAGGAAGAGGATGATGAGGAAGAGAACGATGAGGAAGAGGATGGTGAGGTACACTGATGATGAGGAAGAGGACGATGAGGAAGAGAACGATGAGGAAGAGGATGGTGAGGTACACTGATGATGAGGAAGAGGACCATGAGGAAGAGGATGGTGAGGAAGAGGATAGTGAGGAAGAGGATGATGAGGAAGAGGACGATGAGGAAGAGGATGGTGAGGTACATCGATGATGAGGAAGAGGACGATGAGGTCCAGGCTACCCAAGATTAAAGAGCACGAACTCCAGTCCTGTATTGCTCAACCCCAGCCCCCTTGCCCTCACTCATTGAACCATCTGCTTTCTGCCTGCCACACCCTCCCCACCCCCACCCCCACCCCCATCTCTATGTACAAGCAACACCTCAGATACTGCCAGTCATGTTGAATTAGGCAGTGTTACTGAGGATGGAGCACCAGGTGATTTACAAAGCGCACCAGAGCTGTTGTGGGTGAAGAAGCCAAGGAAGAAGGGACCTGTGGCTTCACGGGAAGCAGAACCCATTGGCTATGGCGGTGGCAAAATTATTGTGCAGCATTTGAGAAGTGGCGGGTCTGCGTCCCACTCTGGGAGTTGAGCAGAAAATTTAAGCTGAAACTTCAGTGCAGTACTGAAGGGGGTGCTGTACTATCAGAGATGCCATCTTTCAGGAGAGACTTTAAACTGAGGTCCTGTCTGTCCTTTCAGGTGGGTGTAAGAAATCCCATGGCACTACTTCAAAGAGCAACAACATTTGTGTGGTGCCTTTAACTCAGTAAAACATCCCAAAGCACGTTATTAGTGAATAAGAGAAGGGTTATCCCGCAAAATCTAACACCGACACACATGAGGAGTTGACCAAATATTGAAGGAGAATTTATAAAAGAGGAGAGAGAGAGGGGATGAGGTGAAGGAGGGAATCCCAGACCTTGGGGTTCAGGCAGTTGAAGACACAGCCGCTAATGACGGAGCGATTAACATCTGCAAGTTGCAAAAGGCCAGAATTTGAGGAGTGCCGAGATCCCAGAGGGCTGTGGGGTAATGGATGTTACAGAGATAGGGAGGTGGTGAGATGAGGAAGGGATTTGAAAATGAGGATGAGAAGTTTAAAATTGAGCCAGGGTCGGTCAACAAGCAGAGGGGTGATGGTTGAACGGGACTTGGTGTGAATTAGGACACAGGCAGCAGAGTTTTGGATGAGCTCAAGTCGGTGAAGGGTGGAAGGTGAGACACCAGCCAGGAGTCATTGGAATAGTCGAATCTAGAGGTAACAAAGGCATGAATGGGGGTTTCAGCAGCAGGTGAGCTGAGGCGGGGGTGGAGATGAGAAGCAAGTGGTGATAGTGCCGTTATGTGGTCAAAATTCATTTTGGAACTCGATATGACACCAAGGTTGCGCCCAATTTGTTTCAACCTCCGGCTGTTGCCGGGGTGAGGAATAAAAAGTCGGTAGCTAGGGAACAGAGTTTGTGCAATGTTTGGACAATAGCTCCCTGGTGAATCCACCTAGGCAATGTTTCAACCAATCAGAGCCAACTTGCAACCAATCAGCATCCCTTTTCTCTTGCAGTATAAATTGTTGTTCCCTTTGAAATTTGGTTTTCTTGCATCTGTCCTGATGAGTGCAGGATAAAAGCTTTGACAGCATGTCTCTTTTTGCAGCAATACCTTTAAAGTGTAGCCACTGTTAGAATGTAGGAAATGTGGCTGTGAATTTGCACACAGCAAGCTCCCACAAACAACAATGTGATATTGACCAGATAATCGAATTTTATGATGGTTGACTGAGGGATAATTATTGGCCAGGACACCGGGGAGAACGCCCTTGCTCCTCATCAGAATAACTTGATTTTTTTTATATGTCTACCCAAGAGGGCTGATAGGGCCTTGGTTTAAAGTCTGATCTGTAAGACTGCAGCACTGGCAGTACATGCACCTCCCTCAGTGCTGCACTGCAGTGCCAGTCTTGATTTTTGAGCTTAAGTCCTGGGACTTGAGGGCAGAACATTCTGACTCAGATACGAATGCTACAACCTGAGTCATGGCTGATACATGCGGCTGGATGTTGGGGTATAAGTTATACAGTGTGGTAAACCTATGTCCGACCCACTCTCCCACTAAGGGATGCTCCCTGCCACAAGTGCTAGGTGTCGAGTTATTACTATTACCAACTATCACTAATCTCTGAGAAGGACCGAGTGGAAGACTATACTTCACACGATGAACATGATAGCCAGTTAGAGTCACTTCCTGTAGTAGTCTGGGTTTATCTAGCCTACTTATCTATGACATTGAATGTGCTGAGCTCATCGATCATTGCGTCAGGTTGTTTCTATTATACACACAGCTTGGTCGTGCTAGTCATCAGCTGGATAGTGAAACTTCCATGAGTGATGCCACATTTTGCATCTCCGTGTGTGTGTTACAATAATTAAGATGTGGCACACCCCAGCATGCACACCCTTCAGTCACATTTACACAAGCACTTTAAAAAGCAAGCAAACAATATTTGGCATGCTAAAGATAAGACCTTAAATGGAAAGAATTGCTTATCATAGTTCAACAAGATAAAATATGTTGGGTATGGTGGTGTATATTACTGCACCAGTGACCAAGAAGTGCAATCCCACCCTAGCAAACCGAGAAATGACATTCAGGGTGGGTGGGAGGGGGTAGGGGTTAGGTGTGAGGAAGAGCAAAATGGAAGGTCTGTAATTGCGCTGAAGGCTGGAGAGATTATGTGACAAGAGGGTTGGTGGTAGAAGGCCAAAGGGATTGGATAATGGGACAAGTAAAGATGTGCCTAGAAGAGGTGTGAATGGCAAGATGTTGAGCAGCTGCCATCCAAAAGCAAAAACGGGAGAAAAGAAGATTAAGGTTGAAACATGCAGAGCAACGGAAACAAAATGGGTGCCAGGTTACAGTCTGAAATTGTTGAACTCAATGTTGAGTTGAAAGATGAGGTGAGGCTCCTTGAACTTGCATTGAGTTTCACTGGAACATTGCAGCAGGCCAAGGACAGAGAGGTCAGAGTGAGAGAAAGGTGGAGACTTAAAATCACAGGTGACCAGAAGTTCAGGGGCTGCGTCTGGTCTCCACAGTGTAGGGGAGACCGCATTGGCAGCAGTGAAAACAGTAGACTAAATTGAATGAAGTCTACATAAATCACTGTTCCACTTGGAAGGAGTTTATGAGGCCTTTTATGGTGAGAAGGGAAGAGACCACAGAGCAGGTGTTGCATCTCCTGTGCCTGCATAGAAAGGTACCATAGGAGAGGGAAGGGGTGATGGGGCGACTGAGGAGTGGACCAGAGTGTCGCAGAGGGAAAGGTCCCTTCAGAATGCTGACAGCGGAGGGGAGGGGGAGATGTGTTCGGTGGAGCCATCACGCAGGAGGTTGTGCAAATGGCAGAAGATGATCCTTTGAACATGAAGGCTGGTGGGGTGGAAGGGGAGGACAAAGGGAAAGCAATTCTGGGAGGGAGAGGAAGAGGGGAGAGCAGAAGCGTGGGAATTGAATCAGAAGCGGTTGAGGGCCCTGTCAACCATAGTGAGGGGACGGGTGGGTGGTGTGAGGGAGAGAAACCTCGGTTGAGGGAAAAGGAAGAATTAATGGAAGCATAGATACGGAAACCAGTTTATCTGGTCATTGATTTCACAAATTGGCCACCATGTTTCTCACATTTCAACAATGGTTACAATTCAAAAGCAATTAATTGGCTGTAAAATGCTTCGGGACATTCTGAGGTTGTAAAAGGTGCTACGTAAATACTTTTTATGATGGAGTCTCAGTTCTTCCTGAACCGGCCAAGCAAGTTACTCAAGTGTAACAAAAAATGTGGCAAAAACAAAAACAAAAACAAAAATACCTGGAAAAACTCAGCAGGTCTGGCAGCATCGGCGGAGAGGGACACAGTTGACGTTTCGAGTCCTCATGACCCTTCGACAGAACTAAGTAAAAATAACAAAGGGGTGAAATATAAACTGGTTTGGAGGGGGTGGGACAAGTAGAGCTGGATAGAGGGTCAGTGATAGGTGGAGATAACTAAAAGATATCACAGACAAAGGACAAAGAGGTGTTGAAGGTGGTGATATTATCTAAGGAATGTGATAATTAAGAGTAGAAAGCAGGACAAGCAAGGTACAGATAGCCCTAGTGGGGGTGGGGTGAAGGAATCGAAAAAGGCTAAAAGGTAGAGATAAAACAATGGATGGAAATACATTTAAAAATAATGGAAATAGGTAGAAAAAGAAAAATCTATATAAATTATTGGAAAAAACAGAAAGGGGATGGGGATGGAGGAGAGAGTTCATGATCTAAAGTTGTTGAACTCAATATTCAGTCCGGAAGGCTGTAAAGTGCCTAGTCGGAAGATGAGGTGCAGTTCCTCCAGTTTGCGTTGAGCTTCACTGGAAGAATGCAGCAGGCCAAGGACAGACATGTGGGCATGAGAGCAGGGTGGAGTGTTGAAATGGCAAGCGACAAGGAGGTCTGGGTCATGCTTGCGGACAGACTGATGGTGTTTTGCAAAGTGGTCACCCAGTTTACGTTTGGTCTCTCCAATGTAGAGGAAACTGGATTGGGAGCAACGAATGCAGTAGACTAAGTTGAGGGACGTGCAAGTGAAATGCTGCTTCACTTGAAAGGAGTGTTTTGGCCCTTGGACGGTGAGGAGAGAGGAAGGGAAGGGGCAGGTGTTACATCTTCTGCAGTTGCATGGGGAGGTGTCGTGGTAGGGGGTTGAGGTGTAGGGTGTGATGGAGGAGTGGACCAGGGTGTCCCGGAGGGAACGATCCCTGCGGAATGCTGCCGGGGGGGTGAAGGGAAGATGTGTTTGGTGGTGGCATCATGCTGGAGTTGGCGGAAATGGCAGAGGATGATCCTTTGAATGCGGAGGCTGGTGGGATGATAAGTGAGGACAAGGGAGTTTCTGGGAGGGAGGAGAAGGTGTGAGGGTGGATGCGCAACAGATGGGCCGGACACGGTTAAGGGCCCTGTCAACCACCGTGGGTGGAAAACCTCGGTTAAGGAAGAAGGAGGACATGTCAGAGGAACTGTTTTTGTAAGTGGCATCATCAGAACAGATGCGACGGAGGCGAAGGAACTGAGAGAATGGGATGGAGTCCTTACAGGAAGCGGGGTGTGAGGAGCTGTAGTCGAGGTAGCTGTGGGAGTCGGTGGGCTTGTAATGGATATTGGTGGACAGTCTATCACCAGAGATTGAGACAGAGAGGTCAAGGAAGGGAAGGGAAGTGTCAGAGATGGACCACGTGAAAATGATGGAGGGGTGGAGATTGGAAACAAAATTAATACATTTTTCCAGGTCCAGACGAGAGCATGAAGCAGCACCGAGGTAATCATCGATGTACCGGAGAAAGAGTTGTGGAAGGGGGCCGGAGTAAGACTGGAACAAGGAATGTTCCACATACCCCATAAAGAGACAGGCATAGCTGGGGCCCATGCGGGTACCCATAGCCACACCTTTTATTTGGAGAAAGTGAGAGGAGTTGAAGGAGAAATTGTTCAGTGTGAGAACAAGTTCAGCCAGACGGAGGAGAGTAGTGGTGGATGGGGATTGTTTGGGCCTCTGTTTGCGGAAGAAGCGGAGAGCCATCAGACCATCCCGGTGGGGGATGGAGGTGTAGAGGGATTGGACGTCCATGGTGAAGAGGAAGAGGTTGGGGCCAGGGAACTGGAAGTTGCTGATATGATGTAGGGTGTCAGAGGAATCACAGATGTACGTGGGAAGGGATTGGACAAGGGGAGGGAGAGGGGAGTTAAGATAGCAAGAAATGAGTTCCGTGGGGCAGGAACAGGCTGACACGATCGGTCTACCGGGACAGTCCTGTCAGAAACATGATAGGGTTCCCCTTGTCCTCACTTATCACCCTACCAGCCTCCGCATTCAAAGGATCATCCTCCGCCATTTCCGCCAACTCCAGCATGATGCCACCACCAAACACATCTTCCCTTCACCCCCCCCGGCGGCATTCCATAGGGATCGTTCCCTCCGTGACAGCCTGGTCCACTCCTCCATCACCCCCTACTCCTCAACCCCCTCCCATGGCACCTTCCCATGCAACCGCAGAAGGCGCAGCACCTGCCCCTTTACTTCCCCTCTCCTCACTGTCCAAGGGCCCAAACACTCCTTTCAAGTGAAGCAGCATTTCACCTGTACTTCCCTCAATTTAGTCTACTGCATTCGTTGCTCCCAATGCAGTTTCCTCTACATTGGAGAGACCAAACGCAGACTGGGTGACCGCTTTGCAGAACACCTTCGGTCTGTCCGCAAGCATGACACAGACCTCCCTGTCGCTTGCCATTTCAACACTCCACCCTGCTCTCATGCCCACATGTCTGTCCTTGGTCTGCTGCAATGTTCCAGTGAAGCTCCATTCAAACTGGAGGAACAGCACCTCATCTTCCGACTAGGCACTTTACAGCCTTCCGGACTGAATATTGAGTTCAACAATTTTTGATCATGAACTCTCTCCTCTATCCCCACACCCTTTCCGTTTTTTCCCCCCCTTTTTGCTTTTTCCAATAACTTATATAGATTTTTCTTTTCCCACCCATTTCCATTATTTTTAAATGTTTTTTTTAAATCCATTGTTTTATCTCTACTTTTTAGTCTATTTCGATCCCTTCCCCCAACCCCACCCCCACTAGGGCTATCTGTACCTTGCTTGTCCTGCTTTCTACTCTTAATTATCACATTCCTTAGATAATATCACCACCTTCAACACCCCTTTGTCCTTTTGTCTATGACATCTTTTGTCCATCTCCACCTATCACTGGCCTTCTATCCAGCTCTTCTGGTCCCAACCCCCCCACCCTTAAATCAGCTTATATTTCACTCCTTTCCTATTTTTCCTTAGTTCTGTTGAAGAGTCATTCGGACTCGAAACGTTAACTGTGTTCCTCTCCGCAGATGCTGCCAGACCTGCTGAGTTTTTCCAGATATTTTTGTTTTTGTTTTTGTTTTGGATTTCCAGCATCCGCAGTTCTTTGCTTTTATCTAAAGAAAGTGGCTAAATTGGCTTCTCAGGGAAACTAGGAATGAGTAACAAAAAATGTATCTAAACTTCAAATCATGAACACGGAAATGATTTACACTGCATGTTTAAAAGTCTCTTACTCTAATTCTTTCTGTGTCACTCTTCTGCTCTCTTCCAGTCGTTTTGCTCTCTCTCTAAGGCTCTGATACACTTCCCGCTATGTGCTCTACCTCTCTGTTTGCCTCTGACCCTTCCTCATTCTTTCTCTCACCTCTTTCCTTGCATTTCTTTCTGAGTCTCCCTCTTTGTACACACACATACACACACCGACACGCACACACACAGACACGCACACACACAGACATGCACACACACACATACACACACCCACACACACAGACACGCACACACACAGACATGCACACACACAGACACGCACACACAGACACACACACAGACACATACACACAGACACACAGCCACACACACACACACAAACATACACAGACACGCACGCACACACAGACACGCACACACAGACACGCACACACGCACACACACACAGACACACAGACACACACACACACAGAGACACACACACACAGACACACACACACATAGACACACACACAGACAGACATGCACACACACATACACACAGACACACACACATACACACAGACACACACACACAGACACACACCCACACACACAGACACGCACACACACACACAGACACACATCCACACACACAGACACGCACACACACACACAGACACGCACACACACACACAGACACGCACACACACACACAGACACACATCCACACACACAGACACGCACACACACACACAGACACGCACACACACACACAGACACACATCCACACACACAGACACGCACACACACACACAGACACACACCCACACACACAGACACGCACACACACACACAGACACGCACACACACACACACAGACACGCACACACACACACAGACACGCAGACACACAGACACGCACACACACAGACACATCTCTCTGCTCCAGTGGAGTTCTGCACCCCTGCCTTCCCCTTTCAGCATTCTGTAGGGACCACTCCCTCCATGATACCCTAGTCCACTCCTCAGTCTCCCCCTAACACCCCCTCCCTTTCAGTGCAAGCATAGGAGATGCAACACCATCATTTTCACCTCCTCCCTTCTCACTATCCAAAGCTCCAAGCACTCCTTCCAAGTGAAACAGCCATTTACACGTACTCCTTTCAGTTTGGTATACTGTATTCACCGTTCATGATGTGGTCTCCTCCACCAACAGAGGAATCTCTTATCTTCAATCAGCAGATTTGCAGGAAGATGACATATGGCCATGAAAGGACAGGTTGAGAGGAAGTGGAAACATTTGAGAGGCCAGGGGATTGCAGCTTCTTGTCTCTGGGCTGGCACAGGGAGATGTGGAAAACTTATCAATTTCACTCAAATAACCCCAAGGGAGATGTGTCCGGGAATTAGAAATGTGGGATCGTTTCTGGTGCAGCCAATGCCAAGCTCCTTGGCCCATTTCCAAACATTTTGTTTTCATGTAGACAACACACCTTAAGAAAGTATTTGCATTTACATGTGCTGCTTTTGAATAACTCAGGACATCTCAAACTTCAAGAGTTTTGAAGTCTGGTCACTGCTGTAATGTGGGAAATTCAGCATAGCAAGATCCCACACACATCAATGACCAGATCATCTATAAAGAATGAAAGAGTGTCCCTAATGCCATGGTACCCAATATCTGGACATAAACTTACTTTTTTAAAAAACCACAGTGATCCAGAATGTTCTGTGGCTCAGTGGGTAACACTCTTACCTCTAAGTCAGAAGGTTAAGGTTTCAAGTCCCACATACTCTGGAGAGTTGAGCACAGCTTCCAGACCTTTACCCCTGATGCAGAGCGGAGGTGGTTCTGTGTTATCTGAAGCACCATCTTTTGGACAAAACATTTAAACCAAGGTGCTTCCTGTAAGGACTCCATCCCATTCTCAGTTCCTTTGCCCCTGTTGCATCTGTTCTGATAGGGGCCACTTTCCAAAACGGTGCTTCTGACATTTCTTCCTTAACCGAGGTTTCCCACCCACGGTGGTTGACTGGGCCCTTAACCGTGTCCGGCCCATCTCCCCCACCTCTGCCCTCACCCCTTCCCCTCCCTCCCAGAACCATGATAGGGTCCCCTTTGTCCTCACTTTTCACCCCACCAGCCTCCGCATTCAAAGGATCATCCTCCGCCATTTCCGCCAACTCCAGCATGATGCCACCACCAAACACATCCTCCCTTCACCCCCACCCCCACCCCCACCCCCCGTCGGCATTCCGTATGGACCATTCCCTCCGGGACACCCTGGTGCACTCCTCCATCACCCCCAACACCTCATCCCCTTCCCACGACACCTTCCCATGCAAGTGCAGAAGGTGCAACACCTGCCCCTTAACATAGAAACATGGAAAGCAGAAGCAGGAGTAGGCCATTCAGCCCTTCGAGCCTGCTCCACCATTCAATATGATCATGGCTGATCCTCTACCTCAATGCCATATTCCCACTTTCTCTCTATACCTCTTGATGTCCATAATATCCAAAAAATTATCAATTTCTTTCCTTAATATACCCAGTGACCCAGCCTCCACAACCTTCTGTGGTAGAGAATACCACAAGTTGACCATCCTCTGAGTGAAGAAATTTTTCCTCATCTCAGTCCGAAATGGCCTGCTCCATATTCTGAGACTGCTGCCCCTGATTCTGGACTCCCCAACATCCTCCCTGCATACAGTCTGTCCAGCCCTGTTAGAATTTTATACGTTTCAATCAGATCCCCTCTCATTCTTCCAAACTCTAGTGAATATAGGCCCAGTCGAACCAATCTCTCCTCATACAACAGTCCCACCATCCCCAGTATCAGCCTAGTGAACCTTCACTGCACTCCTCTCTATGACAAGTATATCCTTTCTTAGGTAGGGAGACCAAAACTGCATACAATACTCCAGGTGTGGTCTCACCAAGGCCTTGTATAACTGCAGTAAGACATCCCTACTTCTGAACTCAAATCCTCTTGCAATGAAGGCTAACATACCATTTGCCTTCCTAATTGCTTGCTGCACCTGCCTATTTACTTTCATTGACTGGTGTATAAGGAGACCCAGATCCCTTTGTGCGTCTGCATTTTCCAATATATCACCATTTAAGTAATACTCGGCCTTTCTGTTTTTCACACCAAAGTGTATAACTTCACATTTAACCACGATATACTGCATCTGCCATGCATTTGCCCACACACAACTTGTCTAAATCGCCCTAAAGCCTCCTTGCCTCCTCCTCACAACCCCGCCCAGTTTTGTCTTGTCAGCAAACTTGGAAATATTGCATTTGGTTCCCTCTTCCCAGTCATTTATGTATATCGTGAAAAACTGGGGCCCAAGCACTGATCCCTGCGGTACACCACTAGTCACCGCCTGCCACCCGGAAAAAGACCCATTTATTCCCATTCTCTGCTTCTGGTCTGTCAACCAATTCTTAATCCATGCCAGTATATTATCCCCGATCCCATGTGCTTTAATTTTGCAATTTTAATTTTAATTTTTAATTAAATTTTAATTAACTTTCCAATTTTACCTCTACCCTCCTCACCGTCCAAGGACCCAAACACTCCTTTTAGGTGAAGCAGCATTTCACTTGCACTTCCTTCAACTTAGTCTACTGCATTCGTTGCTCCCAATGCGGTTTCCTCTACATTGGAGAGACCAAACGCAGACTGGGTGACTGCTCTGCAGAGCACCTTCAGTCTGTCCGCAAGCATGACCCAGACCTCCCTGTCGCTTGCCATTTCAACACTCCACCCTGATCTCATTCCCACATGTCCATCCTTGGCCTGTTGCAGTGTTCCAGTGAATCTCAACGCAAACTGGAGGAACAGCACCTCATCTTCCGACTAGGCACTTTACAGCCTTCCGGACTGAATATTGAGTTCAACAACTTCAGATCATGAACTCTCTCCTCCATCCTCATCCCCTTTTTGAATCCCTTTTTTCAAAATTCATTTTTATTTTTTATCCACTTATTTTTATTTATTTATTTATTCTTTTACCCCCTTTTTATCCCATTTTCTATCCTTTTTTCCCCCACCACTGCCCCCTCCCCTCATCCCATCCCCACAAGGGCTGTCTGTTACTTGTTCCATATTGTTCTTTCATAGAGGGCTGGTCCTTGTTCTGCTATTATCACATTCTGCTTTCTTACCTTTATGCCAAAATCAGCACCTCTTTTAGCCCTTACCACTACCATTAACACTCCCTTTGTCCTGTTGCTCATGATATCTTTGTCAATCTCTCCTTTACCCCCACCTATCGCTGGCCTTCTATCCAGCTCCACCTCCCTGCAACAGTATAAATTTCATCATATTTCTCCTTCTCTGTAGCTCTGAAGAAGGGTCATACGGACTCGAAGCATCAACTCTGTCTTTCTCTCTCCACAGATGCTGCCAGACCTGCTGAGTTTTTCCAGCATTTTCTGAGGTTTTTTTCCAGATTTCCAGCATCCACAGTATTTTGCTTTTATTTAAACCAAGGCCCTGTTTGTCCTCTCAGGTGAAATGTGAAAGGTCATACAGCCACAGCCATGAGGAAGGACAGGGGAGTTGACCTTGGTGTCCCGGTCAATACACATCCTTCAACCAACATCACTAAAACAGGCTGTGTGCAGGAGCTTGCATGTCCAACATTGCCACAGTGACTATACTTCAAAATTGAAATCCTTTGGGGCATCCTGAGATGGTGAAAAGCAATACATATAAATACACGTTCTTCCTTTCCTTAAGGCACAAGGATATGGGCCAAGGAACTTGGCATTAGCTGTACCAGGTGTATACTATCAGATGGATTCTACGCTTGTCTCCTGAATACAGCACCTCTTTTACACATTGAGGCAGCATCGGAGAGAATGGAAGCTCTTTCCTGCTTGGATACCCCTCTGGCACCCCAACCAGAACCGGCTGATATGACACAGGAATTTTTTTTAAAAAAATGACGATTCCCATATTTTACCAAGATTACGCGAAAACTCTCAAAATGGGTGAAACCAGAGGCCCGGGAGGCAGATCTGAGGCAAAGCTGCTCTGAGCCACCTCTTCATTGCTGCTGATTCCTCACCAGCAGCCCTTATCCCTCCCTCCATATCCAAAGAGCAATGCATCGTCCTGCTATTGATTGACATTTGAACAGGACTCTGTAAGACCCACCTATCAAATCTGCATACAAGGATGTTTGTTCACCACTGGCCGCAGGGGAAGTGTAAGCAATGGGATTTGTCAGGGAACCCATGCAGGTCCCTAAAGAGACATTCAGACAGTGGAAGGAGGGGGAGAGGGGAAGCAGACAAAGCCTCGACCCACGTCACTGATGCAGTGAGCCAGGACTGAAGCCTTCGCTCCAAATCGACTGAAATTTTTTGCCCTGTGACTATAAGCTGAATTTCCATTCTCCCTGACTTCTCACAAAATATACCAGCTAGCGACAACTCTAAATACCTTCATACCTGTTGGGCCACATTGAACTGTCAACAATTCAACGTGAAAAGTTACACCTTGTTTATAGGAAAATGTTTTCTCAGGCAAATGAGAGTAAAAGCTTCCTGGTTGCAGCTGGGGGAAAGGTTACCTGCACTAGGAATGTTTCTGCTCAGACAAGCAGAGTTTAAAAAGCATCGCAGTATGGTCTGCTCCGCTGCTCTGATTCAGATCTACCTCAGTGACCTGTATAATAGGTCACAATTTGAAATTGATTCACAGGTTGGCTGATCTATTCCCATCCCGGTACCATCTCTCTTCCCCAATCCTTCCTCTTTAAGATGTTTCAGATTTGCCTAATTCTTCTATCTGTCTAATGCCTCTTGTTGATCTCTCTGTTACTTTCGCTCACACTCCCTTTGGCTGATTCTTTTTGTTAATCTCCCTCCCTCGTCCAATCTCATTCGCCTCCACTGTTCCTTTTTCTCTCTGATATAAGGTCTGGTAGGTATAAGTCTGTGTGAGAAATGATTGAACAAGTTGGTCCTATACCCATTGAAGTTTAGGAGAATGAGAGGTGAACATATAACATATAAGACTCTGAGAGGGCTCAACGGGGTAGATGACAAGAGGATGTTTACCTCCGCGGAAGAATCTAGAACCAGGGAACAGAGCTTAAAAATTGGGGGTTTCCCACTTAAGACGGAGATGAGGAGGATTTTTTTCTCTCAGAGGGTCACTAGTCTGTAGAATTCTCTTCCCCAGAGAGCAATGGAGGCTGGGTCAAGGAATTTATTCAAGGATGAGTTGGACAGATTTTTGATCTACAAGGGAGTCAAAGTTTAGTGGGAGGGGCCAACAGGAAGGTCGAGTTAAGGCCACAATCAAGTCACAAATCAGGTTAATAACCCTATTGAATGGCGAATCAGGCTCAAGAGGCCAAATGTCCAATTCCTGCCCCTATTTCTTATGATATCCATTTGGTCCCTTTGTAATGAATCCTCTTCCTGGTTGATCTCTCTGTCTCGTCCCCCATTGGTCGCTCTGCTCAGGGATCTGCTCCTGGCTGTGTCTCGTCTTTTTGACATGGGCCAGGAGTTTCAGCTGGTCGGGCGGGAGTACACACGAGCGTGAAATAGCGGGCGATGATGTCAGGCGAGTGTCCCGACATCAGCACGCACCTGCGCGGTATTCCAGTCAGCGGGCCTGCAAGCAGGAGTTGGCAGCTGCCCTCCAACAATTAAGGGGGCTTTAAACCCATTAATTAATGAATTAATTCTAATCGTTCCCTGCCCATCCGATCTTATGGTAGGCGGACAGGCAAACAGGCCAAGGGCCTTTGGATTTTTGAGGAAATCTCATCCATTGGGCAGGAAGAGGTTTCCGATATCCATTAAAAAAATAAAATAAAAATCTTTGGAACCCGTTTTCAACATGTCCCTGCCTACATGTCAGAGTCACATGAGGGGACGTGTTTTCCTTTTTTTATTGAAACTTTATTTCTAACGTGAAAAAAATTCTTCAGCTCCCCGAGGCAGCTCTGTGCCTCCAGGGGGCTTTCACCAAGCGCACCCGCGGCGCATGTGCTGGCTTCCGCACTCACCCTCCCTCCCCCACCCCCTCGCACCCCCGGCAGCGCTGAGGTTACCAGTGCACATTTCTCGCTGGCTGCCCGTTAATTGGCCAGCGAGTGTGAGGGCGCGAACAGAGCCTGATTGCGGGCAGGGGTCTGTTGCATGTCCACTCCCAGGCCCACCCACCGCACCCGTCCATCGAGGTAAAATCTCTGCACACGGAGTCGTCTGACACTGGAGTAGCTTCAGTGTTAGGTGTCAGTATGGATTCTCCCCCATCTTTCAGAGGGCAGCTGGCTGAGACCCAGCAAGAGGAGGACACTTGAGTTACGGATGGTCGGGTGGGCTAAATGGGGAGTGGGGACATCGATCACAATGAGCTCCTGGAGTTTGATCGATTGCCTCTGGAGGCTGGAGGGGAATTTCACAGGGATTTTCCCCTAAATTAGCTTCAGGGTCTTTTTGCATCACCCGGAAGATTGCAGTCTGACTTGGAACACTGACAGGAGGAGGCTTCTCAACTGTGTGACTAGGCCAAGCTGACTCAATGCATCCCATGTAGATTCGAGCACAGCTCAGGGTCTGAGAATAAATGAAGAAGCTAAATTATTACGACATGTGATAGGAGATGCGTTAGGGTAAGTCTTTTTAATTCATGAGTATCACTGGCAAGGCCAGCATTTATTGCCCATCCCTAATTGCCCTTGAGAAGGTGGTGGTGAACCGGAGTGAACATAGGCCCCTTACAGAATGAGGCTGGGGAAATAATAATGGGGAATCAGGAAATGGCAGAGGAGTTGAACAACTGTGGAAGGGTCATGAGGACTCGAAACGTCAACTCTTTTCTTCTCCACCGATGCTGCCAGACCTGCTGAGTTTTTCCAGGTAATTGTGTTTTTGTTTTGGATTTCCAGCATCCGCAGTTTTTTGTTTTTATATCTGAGTTGAATAAATACTTGGCTTCAGTCTTCATGGTAGCAGACACTAATAGCATTCCAGTACTAAATAATCAAGGGGCAAAAGAGGGAGAGGAAATAAATACAATAACTGTCACTAGAGAAAAAGTACTAGGGAAACCAATGGGGCTAAAGGCTGATAAATCCCCATGACCTGATGGGTTGCTTCCTAGGATATTCAAATAGTAGTTACAGAGATAGTGGATGCACTGGTAGTAATCTTCCAAGAATTCTTAGATTCTGGAAAAGTCCCAGAGGATTGGAAAACTGCCAATGTAACACCCTTATTCAAAATGGGAGACAAAAAACAAATAACTATAGGCCAGTTAGCTTAACATCTGTCATTGGGAATATGTTACAGTCTATTATAAAGGATATAATAGCAGAGCATTTAGAATTACATAATCTAATCAAACAGAGTCAGCCTGGCTTCATGAAGGGGAATTCATGCCTGACAAATTTATTAGAATTCTTTGAGATGGTAACTAGCAGGACAGATAAAGGGGAACTAGTAGATGTAATATATTTGGGTTTCCAAAAGGCATTCGATAAGGCACCCATGTAAGGCTACTTAATAAGATAAGAGTCCGTGGTGTTGGGGGTAGTATATTAGCATGGATAGAGGATTAGCTAACCAATAGAAGACAGAGAGAGTTGGGATAAGGAGGACACTTTCAGGATGGCAACCTGTAACTAGTGCAGTGCCACAGGGATCTGTGCTGGGGCCTCAATTATTTACAATATATATTAATGACTTAGATGAGGGAAGTGAATGTACGATCACCAAATTTGTGGATGATACAAAAATAGGTAGGAAGGCAAGTGGTGAAGATGACAGTAAGGGCTGAATTTCCCCAGAATTGCACTAAGTGCGGTAGCAGGTGGGTAAAATGGAGTCCTACTGCCGATGAAAATGGCGGGTTTTCACATAGTATCTTCCTGGGCCGGCCTCGTTATTTATTCACTCCCATGAAACCCGCGTTTCCTTGGTGAGCGGACTCTCATTCACTCGCTCACCACCACCCCGCTGTTGCGTCACGCCGGCCGCCATCTTTAAAAGGCAGCCGCCAGCAAAACGCTCATCGCCACCAGCTCCCCGTCGCTGCCTGGGAGACATGGCCAACAAAGGCAAAAAGACTGCAGTCCCCACTTCAACGACGGGTCCCTCGAGTGACTGCTGGATGCAGTGGAGGCCCCACCAGGATGTGCTTTGCCCCTGCTCTGGCCGCAGGATGGGCAGCAAAGTCACCATCCCAGCCTGGGAGGTGGTGGTCAGCGGTGGTCAGCGCCAATGCCCTGCAGAGGAGGACAGCCACCCAGTGCCACAAAAGGATGAATAATCTCCTCGGTTCCGCCAGGGTAGGTCACTCTTTTCATCACTCCCAACTCACACACTCACAAACCCATCACACACCCACAGGGCCCTCACTCACTGCCAGTGCAAGGGACATCACCGTTCACTCTCTCACACTCACCTTCATTCTCCTCATCCGGTCTACGGGACCACTCACCACCCACACAGGCCCGGCATATTTATCACCTGGCCTGGCCCACACTCTCCCCCTCTCTATCCAGGCAGGACAAGCTGACACACAACAGGAGGGAAAGGTCACAGACAGGTGGAGAGATGCTGGAGATCAAAGTTCTGACAGAATTTGAAAACAGAGCCATCCAGCTGGTCAGCGATGACCGGGACCGGTCCTGTGCTGACTGTGAGGTCAGTACTGCTCTACCAAGTGAGGATCCAGCAGTGCAACATCCATCAGACAACCACGCTGTGAGTGATGTGTCCTGTTTCACAGGCCATTGCCTTGCACTAATTATCTCCTCTTGCTTTCACAGGCACATCTGCCAAACAGCCGAGAGAATCCATGACCCAGGGCCCCCAATCAGGCTCTGAAGAAACCTCTGAAGAGGAATCTGGAGGCACCCTCCCTGAAGTCCCATCACAGCCTCACCCACACCCTCCACCAGACCCATCACAGCCTCACCCACACCCTCCACCGGCGCAGAGACACACACCTCGGTGGGACCGAGCTTTAGAGTAGCCTCAGGATCACAATCTGGTGAGCACCTCGCACTGTCTGATCCACAGCAGGCGGGGGCAGGGACTTCCCAGGTATCCGGCACTCGGAGGAGCTGCTGGAGGTAAGAACGTTGCTGAGTCCGAGTCAGATGAGGAGCCTCTGGTTCTCGGTCATGTCACAGTTGCTGGAGCTGCAAAGACAAGCTCAGGAACATCAGGAAGGGATGTCCGCTGCACTCCTCAGATTGCAAAGCACGATGAAGGAGTCCGTCTGCCTTCAGTCTGAGGTGATAGCACCAGCATGCCAACGCACTGAGGTCAACACTGACACGATGGTGGACTCCATGGAGACCTTGGTCCAGGATATCGCTCCTGCACTGCTGCGCAGGCTGAAATCCATCACTGATGCCATAGTTGGCCTCCAACAGTGTGTACGCGAGAGGGATGCAGAGTAACTCAATCTCACTCCAGCTTCCCTTCTGCTCATAGAGTCAGCCAGGGGCCCTCAGGCACCCATAGGGAGGAGGATCAGCAGGTGCACAGTCCGGGACCATCCATCCAGGTGACTCTGGGAGTGTCCGGCCCATCCAAATCCCCTCTTCCTGTGACCTCCAGCTCCACAGGCCGAGGAGGGTGCCACTGTCACACAGTAGGATCCCGAAAGCAGGCCGGGGCCCTCCAGGTCTCAGCCTCCAGAGGACGCCCGTCAAGGTCGTCACAGACGGGGTGTAGCAGTCAGGCGGCTGCACCCACCTCCACTGTGGATGTCTGGGGAGCACCAAGACACAGCGGAAGGGTTAGGAAGGTTAGGTAAAAGTAGTTGCACAGCCTGGACACGGGTGTTGCTCTCTTATACTTGCTGTCCACTAAAAATGACTCCCTGCCAGTGTTCTTGTCACTCAGATGTGAAACCTTTCTGCACAAGACAAAAGCAGGTGTCTCAGTCCAGGGTCTGTTCCCTGTGCTTTGTGCAGCTTTTAGACCAAAGTGTCCACTCCCTGGACACGTTACTGATGCTTGCACCTCGATGGTGCTTGTCATTGCTGCCAGAATGTAGTGGGCAGGTGTCACCGAGTTCCCTCATTCTCTCTGTGTGCTCCCAGCACCTTTAAGGTGGGGCTGGCCCCCATCACACCAGCATCTGTGACCGGTGATACTGTGCACCAGCTCCTGAAGGGCTGAGGTGCTGAAAGCTGGACACAGCTTCAGATGTTTCTAAAGTTTCATGGCTGCGTCTCTGAGTTGGCCCTGATCACGGAGCACAAGCGAGCTGCCCTTGGCCAGACAGGAGTCAGACATTCTCAGAGGTGGGATAGCCTTTTAATTATATGTATTACAATTAGCTCCCCACCGAGCGATAGTGGGGAACGCGTGCTGCCATTGGCAGGCTGATCGTGACCTGTCTTCAAGCCGTCGTGAAGCAGATTGCACCATATTTTCCACTCATGTCACCTGGCCCGGCCCACACTCTCCCCCTCTCTATCCAGGCAGGACAATCTGACACAAAACAGGAGGGAAAGGTCACAGACAGGTGGAGAGATGCTGGAATTCAAAGTTCTGACAGAATTTGAAAACAGAGCCATCCAACTGGTCAGCAATGACTGGGACCGTTCCTGTGCTGACTGTGAGATCAGTGCTGCTCTACCAAGTGAGGATCCAGCACTGCAACATCCACCAGACAACCAGGCTGTGAGTGATGTGTCCTGTTTCACAGGCCACTGCCATGCACTAATTATCTCTTCTTTCTTTCACAGGCACATCTGGGAAACAGCCGACAGAATCCATGACCCAGGGCCCCCAATCAGGCTCTGAAGAAACCTCTGAAGAGGAATCTGGAGGCACCCTCCCTGAAGTCCCATCACAGCCTCACCCACACCCTCCACCAGCGCAGAGACACACACCTCGGTGGGACCTAGCTTTAGAGTAGCCCCGGAATCACAATCTGGTGAGCACATCGCACTGTCTGATCCACAGCAGGTGGGGGCAGGGACTTCCCAGGTATCCGGCACTCGGAGGAGCTGCTGGAGGCCAGAATGTTGCTGAGTCTGAGTCAGTTGAGGAGCCTCTGGACTCGGTCATGTCACAGTTGCTGGAGCTGCAAAGACAAGCTCAGGAACATCAGGAAGGGATGTCTGCTGCACTCCTCAGATTGCAGTTGATGAAGTCCATCGAGTGTAGCGATGGAGACCTGAGCGCCATATACGTGCAGTCAATCCTGAGCACCCTGCACCTGTGGGAATCCCAAGATCAGGGGTGAATCCAATGGCCCTCGCATCCTGGCTGTCCCGGTCCTGGGCAAAATGCATAAAGTTGTGTGCCATGGAGAAGATGGCATCCTGGATACATTTGTGGGTGGTGGATTGTGAAATCCCACAGAGGTCACCTGTGGAGCTCTGAAAGGAACCACTGACATAGAAATTGAGTGTCGTGGTTACTTTCACAGCCACTGGCAGTGGATGCCCTCCATGGCACCAAGTCCTGCAGTAAGTGGCAGATGTGAGCTACCAGGTCCCTAGACATGTTCAGTCATTGGTCACACTGGTTCTCAGTCATCTGCAGGGATAGCAGGCAGCATCTATAGCTCCTGGGTGTCGCTAAGCTTCAACCAGCCATGCCTTGCAGCCAGGAGCCTCTGTCGCTCTCTCCTCAGTCTTCTATGGTCTCTATAGGCCATTGGGCATACAGCTAGATCACCAGGATCCACGATCCTGACATGGTCCTTGTGCAGCGTGAAAGAGAGAGAGAGACACATGGTTATCATGGCTGTACTTAGCACCTTTCCTGGGCTTGTGTGACCGCCCCAAAATGCCTCCCAGAGAGTGCTGGTCACCCCTCAGATGGCCAGGGGTGAGTGCGCTGCAAGGCTGCCCTGTCAGCCTGCGACATGGGGGACAATGGTCCAAACCGGGATGCTGAGATTACAAGGGGCTGTGAGCACCTCCAGCAGTGACTGCGACATGGCCAGTGTTGGTAAGGAGATTGTACAACGTGTGCAGCCCAACTGCTCCACGGTCCAGTAAAGTGGTAGCGGACTGAAGTCTGTGCCGCGAGGTGGAGGGGGCAAGGTATGGAGCGCGTGGTGTCGCTTTGGTCCCTCCATGACGCTTGCATGAGCGGGCAGGCTAGGAGCCTGACCCCAATCATATCACTGTGGCTGCGCCTGATCTGTCTCAGTTACAGAGGCCTGGTCCGTTTATACAGGTGTCCCTAATGCGTGGCCACTTCCCTCACTTACCCTGCCCCCCCCACCCCACCTCGATTGCCCGTGTGCGGGATGCAGCGCCAGGGCAGCATACCACTCCCACCTCCAACCTCAGCAGTCACCTCCGAGACCAGGCATCAGTTGTCCCAGCCATCACCCCCCCACCCCCCCTTCCACCCCACCTCCCCCACCCCCCACCCCCTCCCACCTCCCCCCCACCCCCCAGCGCCCCGAGGCCTGCAAACAACAGACAAGCTGTGGAGAACGCTGCTGCTCACTCACCTCAGTTCCCCCAAAGTGCACTTTGCCTGTGCGCTGTTGTGAAACACATCAGCGTGATTTCCCACCGATGTGGACAGATGATCCGGCGGGATTTCAAGAGCCTGGCAGGATGGCCTTTTAATTCTATGCTGATGTATTACGATTAGTTCCCCAGCGACTGATGGTGGGAAACCCGGCCTGCCGCTGGCGGGCTGAGCGGGTAAGTACGACCTGTCTTCACACCGTCGTGAAGTGGGTCCCACCATATTTCCTGCGCATGCCCCCTATCAATCCCACCCCCAGTGGGTTCGGAAAATTCCACCGTAAGAGTCGACAGAGGGATATAGACAGGTTAAGTGAGTGGGTAAAAAGGTGGCAGATGGAATATAATGTGGGAAAATGTGAGGTTCTGCACTTTGGCAGGAAGAATAGAGGAGCTGGATATTATTTAAATGGAGAAAGACTGCAGAAAGGCTGCAGCACAGAGGGATTTGGGGATCCTCGTACATGAATCACAAAAAGCTAACATACAAATTCAGCAGGTAATAGGGAAGGTAAATGGAAATGTTGGCCTTTATTTCAAAGGGAATGGAGTATAAAAATAGGGAAGTCTTGCTAAAACTATACAAGGTACTAGTTAGACAGCACTTAGAATACTGTGAACAGTTTTGGTCCCCTTATCTAAGGAAATATATTCCAGAATTGGAGGCAGTTCAGAGAAGGTTCACGAGGTTGATCCCGGGTATGGAGGGATTTTCTTATGAGGAGAGGTTGAGTAGGTTGGGCCTGTACTCAATGGAGTTTAGAAGAATGAGAGGTGACCTTATTGAAACATATAAGATTCTTAGGGGGCTTGACAGGGGAGATGCTGAGAGGTTGTTTCCCCTTGTGGGAGAGTCTAGGACCAGAGGGCATAATCTCACAGTAAGGGGTCACCCATTTAAGACAGAGATGAGGAGGAATTTCTTCTCTCAGAGGGTAGTGAATCTGTGGAATTCTTTACTGCAGACAGCTGTAGAGGCTGTGTCATTAAGTATATTCCAGGCTGAGATAAGACAGATTTTTAATCAGTAAGGAAATCAAGGGCTATGGGGAAAAGGCAGGAAAGTGGAGTTGAGAATTGTCAGATCAGCCATGATCTCATTGAATGGCGGAGCAGACTCGATGGGCCGAATGGCCTACTTCTGCTCCAATGTCTTATGGTCTTATGGCTTTCATGAACTGCTGCAGTCCATGTGGTGTGGGTACACCCACAGCGCTGTTAGGGAGGGAGGTCCAGGATTTTGTCCGTGTGGTGTGGGTACACCCACAGTGCTGTTAGGGAGGGAGGTCCAGGATTTTGACTCAGTGACAGTGAAGTTGAAGAAGGGTCATCATGAAACAGTTTCTTGACACAAAGACTTGCATTTATATAGCACCTTTCACAGTGTCAGGATGTCTTCAAGTGCTTTACAGCCACAAAGTATATTTTGAAATGGAGTCACTCTGCAGTAGGGTTAGGGTTACTCCTGTGATGTGGGATAGGTTAAATACATCTGTAAACTAATGAAAATTAACTGCCAAAGTTCAAAGCTGTTAAAAGTCCAGCTGCTGACTTCTAAGTACAGTATTTATTCTTCAATTAAACTTGTCTAGACACAGAGTTTTATGGAGCTGATTTGTACAAAGGGTATAACTGTTCTTTCACAGAATGGATGAAGCCATGATATGATTCTTAGGAAAAGCTCCAACTATAATAATCATTATACAATTCTTTACCCTGTCCAAGTTAGACAAGACCGTGCTATTCCTTGGCGTGCCTCTTGGCATTGTGATTGGATCCAAGTGTTAAGGTTTGTTAGCACAAGTCCATGGGAAGGAGTAAGTCACTAGTTTGATTTTGGTGATTATATTGGTACGGTACGCTTCTCACTATTGCTTGTTGTTTACTCCCCTTCATCCTGTTTTTATCAGAACTCATGCTTGTAACTTGAAGCTTTATAACTCCTCATGAAATGATCTGTGGAAGTAACACTGCCCGGGGTGTGTGTGCGGTACTGGGTCTAACTCTGGACACCACGCTTTAGGAAGAGATGGTGCTAGCGGTGCACAGGAGATTTACTGGAATGGCAACAGATGAAGGACTTTGGATATATAGAGAAACTGCAATTGCTCTCCGTACAGCAGAGAGGGTTAGGGGGGATTTAACAGTTATCCTTAATTATGATAGGAGGATGGGAAGAAACTGTATCTGATCATGTATTTTTTTACTGCAGCAAATTGTTGAAATCTGGAATGCACTGCCTGAAAAGCTGATGGAAGCAGATTCAATAGTAACTTTCAAAAGAGAATTGGATAAATGATCAAAATTGAAAAAGCAATTGAAAAGGCTCTGGGGAAAGAGCAGGGGAGTGGGAATAGTTGGATAGCTGAATCAAAAAGCCAGCAAAGGTGTGATGGGGCCAATAGGCATGTTTCTGTGCTGTTTGATTCCATATGCACAATATATTTTATAGGCAAATTATTGTGGAATTGGTCTTGTGGCGCAGTGGGTAATGTCCCTGCCTCTAAGCCAGAAGCCCCCGGACTTGATGAACAAGGAATGTGCATTGAAGGGTCTTGACACCCTGTTGTAACAATCTCAAAGGTGATTGGTTAGTTTATGTATTTATACATTTAACAGATCCAAAGTACTTTAGGCAACACATTGTCTTGCATATGTACGGTATGTGTACAATCGCACCATCAATCTCAAGTATTCAGACCCCTAAAACAGCAATAAATCACAACTGACCAGAGATGGAACTTACTGATGGACAGTAACAAGTGGAATTAATTCTATCAATCAAGGAGAACTAAGTCATTACAAAACCAGCATCAACAATATGCGTTTATATCGTGCTATCAGCCTAGTAAAATGAGCCAAGGTGTTAAACAGTGAATGCTTTAATCACTGTCCATTGTGACCATGCAAATATCAAACCCAAATTGCTCTTCCCACTAATTTTACTTGTCTGTTCTGTGCAGGGCTGGTCTCCACCCTCTGTAACATTCCCTCCTGATTGCCACCTTCTGATATTGGGCCAGAGAGTTCTTGAGAGGACTGGCGAGGGCTCGCTTTGAACAGCTGACCAGGAAACCGGGTAAAAAGCCCAATGCATTGCTGAATCACACCTCCCCAATGTACGGTCCAGCTGTTTAGAAACAACATCAGTGGAATTAAAGCATTGCTGTTTTACCCTAGAATTCTTACAGCGCAGGAGGAGGCCTTTTGTCCCATCATGCCGATGCCAGCTCTCTGCAGGAGTAACTCCTCCTGTCCCACTCCTCTGCCTTTTCCCCATAGCCCTACCAATCTTTTCTCTTCAGATAATTAACCAATTTTCTTCTGAAAGCCTTGATAGAATCTACCTCCACCACACCCTCAGGCACTGCGTTCCAGATCTTAACCACTCGCTGTGTGATAAAGTTTCTCCTCGTGTCTCCATTGCTCCTTTTGCCAATCACCTTAGATCCGTGCCCTCTGGTTCTCGATCCCTCAGCCAATGGGAACAGTTTCTCCCTATCTACCCTGTCCAGGCTCCGCATTATTTTGAACACCTCGATCAAACCTCCTCTCAACTTTCCCTTCTCCAAGGGAGGACAGTCCCAACGTCTCCAATCTATCTGCATAACTGAAGCTGCACATTCTCATGAACTGTTTCTGCACTCTCTCTATTGCCTTCACACCCTACCTAAAGTGCAGTGCCCAGAACTGGACACAATATTCTAGTTGAGGCCGGACCAGTGTTTTATTCAGGTTTATCATAACCTTCCTGCTTTTGTTCTCTGTTTATAAAGCCCAGTTTGCTTTAGTAACCGCTTTCCCAATCTGTCCCAGCACCTTCAATGATTTGAGCACATATACCCCCAGCTCCCTCTGCTCCCTTTTACATCACATTCATCATCCTCACTGCCTAAACAGGCACTCCACCCCGAACGCTCGTTTCAGTGTCAAAGTGCTGCATTCTGCTTAGACTATAAAATGCAGCTCTTATCAGGACATGGTAACCCACTGACCTGCCAGGACACCACAGGATTGCCATCTCCTGCTACAGTCACCACACTGTTAGAAGGAGAACATTTGCATTGATATAGTCACAGCCTCAAGACTAACCTAAAGCCCTAAACAAACAATAAAGTGTGATCACTGGTATCCAAGCAAACGAGGGAGCTAAGTGCTAATATGAAAGGAGATTAATGACTAATTAATCTGTTTCGATTTTGGTCAAGGGAGTAATATTGGTCAGGACACAACTCTTCCTCAAACACTGCCGGGATCATTTACATCCATCAGGCCAGGCAGACAGGGCCTTGGTTTTACATCTCACCCAAAGGACGGCACCTCTAACAGTGCAGCTCTCCCTCAGCGTCGCATTCAAGTGTCAGCCTGGAATAGCTACCACAAGTCTCAGAGTGGGACTTCAGCTCATGGTCCTGGGAATCACAGAGGGGAGGGAACTGCCCTAGATGGCACCTTATCAAACCTGGGCAAGTGCTCAAAATCAACAGCTGAAACTGGATTCTACCATTCATCATCTCCACTGACACTCCAGCACAGTGCTGAGGGAGTGCTGCACTGTCAGAGGTGCCATCATTGACAGCAGGTGTTAAACCCAGTCCTATCTGTCCTCTCAGATACAAGTGAAAGATCTTATATTTGGAAGAAGAGTAGGGAGTTTCTCCAGAACATTCTGGCCAATATTTATCTTTCAAATATCATTCAAAAAACAATCAGCTCATTATCACATTCCTGTTTGTAGGAACTTACTGTGCGCAAATTGGCTGCAGCTTTTCTTACATCACATTGTGGCTACGTTTTAAAATGATCAAATTGACTTTAAAGCACTTTGCAAGGCCTCCAGGTTGGTGTTTTTGGCAGGCGATGTTGCTAAAGGTTACAAAACCAAAATGGGTAGATGGAGTTAAGATGGAGACCAACCTTGATCTAATTGAGGGAATGGGTTCAAGGGGCTGAATGGCCTCCTCTTTATATTTCTGCTTTCCTTTTCCTTTTACTGTGCACAGCCCGGTTCCATCCAGAAAGTCCTGTAGTTTCAAGGTTAAAACTGACACGTCATGACCCTGACGCACTCTTGCAACACTTGATGCTGAGCGAGCACCTATCAGCAATATCCAAACAACATCACAGCCTCAGAGAGATCGTCACTGGACTAGTATTCCAGAGACCCAGCCCTCTGGGGGCCCAGGTTCGAATCCCATGGCAGGTGGTGAAATTTGAATCCAACAAAAATCTGGAGTTAAAAGTCTAATGATGACCATGTAGCCGTTGTCAATTATCTTAAAAACCCATCTGGTTCACTAATGTCCTTTAGGGAAGGAAATCTGCTGTCCTTACCTGGTCTGGTCTACATGTGACTCCAGACCCACAGCAATGTGGTTGAGTCTTAAATACCCTCTGAACAAGGGCAATTAGGGATGGCCAATAAATGCTGGCCTAGCCAGTGATGCCCTCATCCCAGGAACGAATATAAAAAAAGTGGGCTGGTGGGTTGTGGGCAGGAGGATGCTGTTGTGAATGTTATTCCTACCGCACCCCCCACCCCCCAGTGGAAACTAGGCCAGTGAGGCGCCCATCTAAAGCAGACAGAGGGGCCTTGTGCAAAACAGGGTCCAACCACATCAATAGGCCAAGGAGGGGAAGATAGCGTGGGGCAAGGCAGGGTGGGACATGGCAGAGGAGGATGGGGGTGGGGTGAATGAGAGTGGGGGCTGGGCAGGGATTAGGATGAGGCTGGACAGGACTCAGCCATTTTTCCGGGGCTAGGGGTCAGTATGGGTCCAAGGGGCAAGCTGCAGCCAATGCAGCCGATTCCGTCACAGGACCACTTGACCAGATGGAAGACAGTTAACTGGGCCAGAGGAACCTTGAACCAGAAATGTGGAGATTGTGTTCTGAGGCTTCAGCTGAGCTGGCAGCCTAAAAAATGGTCCACTTATTGGGCTAGTATGGAGGGAGAGGAGGCCACTCCTAGTTAAGGTCATTAATATCACTGTCCAGGCTTATCCCTACCTTCCACTGGATTGTCTTTGGGAGCAGCGGATGGGAGATTAATGGGGCAGAATGCTGGACTCCACCCACCTTCCCAGCAGGCTGTGGGTGGGTGGGCAGTTCCAGTGAGGGCGGGGGAGGGGATTGAACTGTGGACAGGGAGGCGGCAGTGAGCAGGATAATAGATGCAAATAGAGCCCATTGTGCATTTGAAACATGTTCTGTCTCTATTGAGAAATGTCTTGCCTTTACTTGAGGTTTTCATATTAAGCAATAGTTACTTTTACAATTGTGGACTTTCTAATCTTTGGATGACATCAGAGATGATCTGGGCTCCAGGATGAGGGAGTGGTGCAGTTTGCAGGGACCTGATTGACACTTCCATGTAATCTTAATGATAAGTCATACATTCTAATTTGTCACTTAGCCTGCTTTGAAAATGCAAAGGGAAGAGGGGGTGGGGTGGCGGGGGGTGGGGGGGGGGGGGGGGGGGGGGGGGGGGGGGGAAATGGAGCTGACTATATTGTAGTGTGCTATGTCCCCAACCTGAGCACTTCGGATGACCTGGGCACTGGGTGAGGTATGTTGGCCTGTAGCGGGAACCTGTGCAATTGTCTCTCCGTTAATTTTAGTGGGCAAGAAAATCAGGTGCATTATCCTTTCTGTCTAATTTTCCTTCCCTTCCTGTGCCCAAGACAGATCTTGCACCAAGGTTAGGCGTGGGGAAATGTACCCTCGTATGTGAACACTTCTGGAGGACTGAGACCTTGCAGAGGGTGGAGGTGAGATTTTAAATATGTTACATTCGTCTCAAACTTAGAGATTCATCTTCAGCTGGGGTACAAAGTGAGCAGTGGATCACCTGTTCATTATTTACCCTCCCCCCACCCCCCACCCCCACCCCTCCCCCAACACAACCACAGCCTTCGATTCTCCCTCTATGAATAAAGAACAATTAGACTTGGGGGGGCCAGGATTTTATGGCCCCTCCCGGCCAGTGCAATATTACGGACCCGCCAACCGGAATGGAGACTTAAATGGCTCACTGCATCCACCAGAGGGAGACACATCGCGTAAAACCCCGGCCTGGGTATATAACAGGTAGTCAGCCCAGTACCGCCCGGTTATGCATCCTTGACAATAATTAAGCTGGTCATCCGTTAATAAATCACGATGGAGGCCACTGACTCCTGATTTATTTCGAAAATGGGGTCAATGGGAAGCAAACCTTGAAAACACGCATCAGAGAAAAAAAAAATCCCACAATCCCCCGGAACCTAGGCAGAGATTTTGTTTCTTCCCAATCATCGTGAAAAATCAGCCGATCGCTGTTCTTTTTTTTCCCAATTAGCTTTCATTCATGCGAAGTTCTGGATTGAGTCGGGAACTTGCGTGCCCGCAAATTCCCCCCTTCAGTTTATTTACAAAGGTACTCAGCAGGAACTACACGTGTGCTTCCAACTCAAACTCTATCGCTACACAACTAACTACTAACTACTGAGGTAGCCCACACTCCTATTGGGTACTAAAGATCATGTGATCTTCCTTAACAAGCATTATTCTTAAAGATATATTACACACTAAATCAAACCATAATTACCACATCCCTCCCCTTTTACTTGGATATACATTTTATATTTACAAGTACAAATTTCTCAAGACAGCAAAATATTTACACTGGTAAATAATTTACAAGCTCAGTCATTTGAGTGGTTTCCTTATGCGTGCAGAACGTCTCAGCTCTACAACGTCAGATTCTTTGTCAGGAACCTCCTTTTCCAGAGTTTCCTGAACATCAGGTGCTTTGGTGAGCACTTGCAGTTCTGTATCCTCAACTCTTACAGGAACATCAGATACGTCAGACATGTCAGTCCTGGGTTGAGTATCCTCAACAGGAAATGCAGACCCGGCCATGATCACTGGTGGAAGTAACTCTTGGCGATCTGTTTCTCTCTTCCTTAGATGATTCCCATGTCTCCGTGTGACTCAGCTTTCCACCTCCTCGTGGTATAACTGCACTTATTTCACCCAGTAACCATTGGTCCTTCTCCAAATTTCTTCATGTATACCGTCTCTCCCATGGTAAATTCCCCCTCATGACTATTCCAGTCATGTCTAGTCTTCTAGCTTCCCTGACTCCTTTCCACCTTCCCCTCTAAATTCGGCATTATTAACTCAATCTCATCCTGTGATGGTGCTTCAACAATAACTCCGCAGGTGGGACACCTGTTGTTGTGTGAGGGGTGGTCCTGTAATGGAAAAGAAAGTGTGCCGGCTTGGCTGGTAATGAATCTCCAGTCAGCTTCTTCATACCTGCCTTGAATGTTTGAACCGCCTTTTTGGCCAGTCCGTTTGAGGAATGGTGGTACGGTGAAGTTTTTACATGAGTGATACTGTTGACCCTGATAAACTCAGCACTCGTAAATGCCATGCCTTTATTAGAAACAACCATTTTTGGTAGTCCATTAATGGCAAAACTTTGATGTATTTTCTCAATTGTAGCAGAAGACGTTGGTGACTTCACCTCATATATGAATGGGCATCAACAATGAGCAGAAACACTGTTCCCATGAAAGGTCCCACAGTCAATGTGTAACCGCACCCAGAGTCTTCCTGGCCACTGGGTGTAATGGAGCTGTTGAAGGTAACTTTTGCGATTGCTGACAATGCACACAATTCTTCACTAAACTCTATTTCACCATCCATCCCAGGCCACCATTGGTAGCTGTGAGCAATGGTCTTCATTCGGGATATTCCTGGATGTGCACTGCGTAGTTCAATTAGAAGTGGCTCCCTTCCCTTTGGAGGAACTATCACTCATGCCCCCCAGGATAAGATGCCATTCCGGCTGGTTATTTCATGCCTTCTGTTAAAGTACGGGTTTCATTTCATCAGATGCAGGCTCTTGTGACCAACTATGAAGCACTTGTTCTTGTATTTGAGATAGGACCGGGTCCCGGCTTGTCCAGTCTCTGATCTGTGAAGCACATACTGGTAAGGAACCTAAGAAATTTAACAGTAAAACAAGCTCCTGTGGAACTGGAACATGCTCATCATTTACTTGTAAACGACTAAGGGCATCGACGTTTGCGATTTGATAGCCAGGCCTATATATACAAGTATACTCGTCTGCTATCCACGCTACTCTCCTATTGGGTACTAAAGATCATGTGATTTTCCTTAACAACCCTTATAAGGTACATTACACACTAAATAAACCATAATTATCACACTTACTTAACAAAAAAATCTGGGTGCCACAACTGTGAGAGCTTCATTGGACACCCAGCAGCCACAGCCTGGATGGTGGGGAGATTTCCAGGTTTACACGGTCCTCTACATGAAAAAGTGGTTGCTGATTTAGTTTCAGTTTTGTCCCCTTGCCTGGATTCTCCCAAACTCAAAAGGAAATAGCTTTCCTGTTCCTGTTGAATCTTTTTTTAAACAGAGTGTAGGTTGGGATTCAATTGTATTAATTGTGTTAACATTCGAGGAAATGATGTTCAAGTGTTTAATCCTGTTAACAGCAACTTTGCAACTACTAAAGGTTGCTAAGGCTCCTCGTGGCGATCTTTTGCTTCTTAAGCAGTTCAGGCCTATATAATGAACTCAGGTAACTGTCTACAATTGTTAAAGTGCGATTGCAACCCTCTTTAAACTCCTGATCTTAATTGTATTATCAAGATCCTATGTTGTCTTCACCTGCTTTGCTTTGGATAGTTGGGACTAACTCAATCACATCAAGTACAAATCACATCACAGGAGATTCAGGGACTGGAAACTGCATAAAAGGAGCGAGCCAACATCCCTCGACACATAGTGACATTGTCACTGGACTAGTATTCCAGAGACCCAGGGCAATGAAATTTGAATTTAAAAGAAGTCTGGAATTAACAGTCTGATGATGATCACAAAACCATTGTCAATTGTCATAAAAACCCATCTGGTTCATTAATGCCATTCAGGGAAGGAAATCTGCCATCCTTACCTGGTCTGGCCTACATGTGACTCCAGACCCACAGACTCTTAAATGACCTCTGAATGAGGGCACTTAGGGATGGGCAATAAATGCTGACCTAGCCAGTGACACCCATATCCCATAAACAAATAAAAAAACACAGCAGAGGAGACCATCACAAGGGACAGTCTCACAATAGTGTAAAACTACAAGAGAAGATCATGTGACAGGGTTAGTCATAGTGTGACAGGTTTAGAGAGTGTGGAATTCTTAAAATGCATCCAGAAGACCTTTTTAAGCCAGTACATAGAAGGTCCTGGACTTAGTTTTAGGGAATGAAGCCAGGCCAGTGGTAGATGTATCTGTGGGGGAGCATTTTGCAGATAGTGATCATAACTCTGTTAGATTCAAGGTTGTTGTGGAAAAGGACAAGAATGGGCCAGAAATCAGAGTTCTAAACTGGGGGAAGGCCGATTTTAATAAGATCAGATATGATTTGGCCAGAGTGGACTGGGAGCAGCTACTTTGAGGTAAATCTGCGTCAGAGCAGTGGGACTCATTCAAGAAGGAAATAGGGAGAGTACAGGGCCAACATATTTCAGTAAAGACAAAATGTAGGACAACAAATCAGGGAACCCTGGATGTCAAGGGAAATACAGGATTGGATAAAGAGAAATAGGGAGGCTTATGGCAGATACCGAGGACTCAAAACAGCGGAAGCCCTCGAGGGGAACTCGAAAAGGAAATTAGGACAGCAAAAAGGGGGCATGAAAAAACACTAGATGGTAAAATAAAGGAAAATCCAAAGTTATTTTACTAGTACATTAAGAATAAGAGGATAACTAGGGAAAGAGTAGGGCCCATTAAGGACCATAGTGGTAATTTGTGTGTGGAGCCGGAAGATGTAGGTAGAGTTCTAAATGAGTACTTTGTGTCAGTGTTCACAAGTGAGAGGGATGATGTGGGTATGGAAATCAGGCAGAAGGACTGTGATATAATTAAAGAAATTAGCATAGAAAAGGAGGAGATTCTAAGTGGTCTGGCAGGCTTAAATGTAGATAAATTTCCAAGCCCAGATGAAATGTATCCCAGGCTGTTGAGTGAGGCAAGGGAGGAGATAGCAGGGGTGCTGGCAAAAATTTTCAATACCTCTCTGGCCACAGGAGAGGTGCCAGAGGACTGGAGGACAGCCAATGTGGTACCGTTATTCAAGAAGGGAGGAAGGGATAAACCAGGGAACTATAGGCCAGTCAGTCTAACCTCAGTGGTGGGGAAACTATTGGAAGTGATTCTGAGGGACAGAATTAACCTAAACCTGGAGAGGCAGGGATTAATCAAGGACAGTCAGCATGGTTTTGTTAAGGGGAGGTCATGTCTGACCAATTTGATTGAATTTTTCGAAGAGGTGACCAGGTGTGTAGATGAGGGCAATGCATTTGACGTAGTCTACTTGGACTCCAGCAAGGCTTTTGATAAGGTCCCACATGGGAGACTGATAACAAAGGTAAGAGCCCATGGGATCCAAGGCAATTTGGCAAATTGGATCCAGAATTGGCTAAGTGGCAGGAAACAGAGGGTGATGGTCGAGGGGTGTTTTTGTGACTGGATTCCTGTGTCCAGTGGGGTTCCACAGGGATCGGTGTTGGGTCCCATGCTGTTTGTGGTATATATAAATGATTTAGACTTGAATGTAGGAGGATTGATCAGTGAGTTTACGGATGATATGAAAATTGGTGGGGTGGTAAATAGTGAGGAGGATAGCTTTAGATTACAGGAGGATACAGACAGGCGGGTCAGATGGGCTGATCAGTGGCAAATGGAATTTAATCCGGATAAGTGTGAGGTGATGCACTTGGGCAGGACAAACAAGGCAAGGGAATACACAATGAATGGTAGGACCCTGGGAAGTAGCAAGGATCAGAGGGACGTTGGTGTACGTGTCCACCGGTCCCTTAAGGTAGCGGGACAGGTAGATAAGGTGGTTAAGAAGGCATATGGGATTCTTGCCTTTATTAGCTGAGGTATAGAATATAAGAGCAGGGAGGTTATGCTGGAACTGTATGAAATGCTGGTTAGGCCACAGCTAGAGTATTGCATGCAGTTCTGGAATCCGCATTATAGGAAGGATGTGATCGCACTAGAGAGAGTGCAGAGGAGATTTACCAGGATGTTGTCTGGGCTGGAGAGTTTTAGTTATGAGGAGAGATTGGATAGACTGGGATTATTTTCCCTGGAGCAGAGGAGATTGAGGTGGAACGTGATTGAGGTGTATAAAATTATGAGCGGCAAAGATAGAGTAGACAGGAAGGAACTTTTCCCCTTGGTGGAGGGATCAATAACCAGGGTACATTGATTTAAGGTAAGGGGCAGAAGATTCAGAGGGGATATGAGGAAGAATTTTTTCACCTAGAGGATGGTGGGAATCTGGAACTCACTGCCTGAAAGGATGGTAGAGGCAGATACCCTGCTAACATTGAAGAAGTATTCGGATGTGCATTTGCGATGCCATGGCATACAAGCTGTGGGCCTAGTGCTGGAAAATGGGATTAGAATAGTTAGGTACTTGTTTGACCAGCACAGACTCGATGGGCTGAAGGGCCTTTTTCTGTGCTGTAGACCTCTATGACTTTATGACAAGTCAAGGCCTGGTCCATCTTCAAAACAGAAAGAAAAGCCGATACCGACCTGTAAATTACTTGCCTGGTTTGCTAAGTTTTAACCTCTTTTTATACTTAATGAATTCTCCCAAATTACCACAAATTATCCTGTCGACTTTCCTCGTTAAGTCCTAGAATCTTTAGTTAAATCACCCCTCTGCATTCAAACCTCAAAGGAATACAAGTCAAGTTCCTATTTTAATCCATTAAGCCCCAGGCTCATTCCGGTGAATTTGCGCTACCCCCCCCCCCACCACAATTTATCCTTCCTGGGGAGTGGTGCCCCGTTCTCCAGAGCGAGTAAACAGAAAAAGGGTTAGAAATGGCAGAGATCAGAGCAACGTGAGAGGCAACAGGAAATCCAGAAGGTGGCAAGTTCAGAATAGGCCCAAAGCATTGACTGACCAATGAGACCAGCAGAACATAACCAGCGAGCTCTGAATGGTCAAGACAGGGAACCAAACTGCATCTAAATCAAATTGTCTTGGGCTGGCTTATTGTAGCCACAGTGACCCAGTTCAGCTCCTGGGCAGTGCACGGATGTTAACATTTTTAAAATCTCAAAGCCAACTCCAACCTCTGGGTTTAACAGATGCAGCACTCGAATTGGCAGTCAGCCCATTCCCAGGATGTGGGTTGGTAATTTAGAGTTTAGGGTTCACTCACGCATTGTGTTTGCTATGTCACTCAATGACCCGCTTACACTCATTCCTTACAATTATTTACTTTCTGCACTGAGCTCATATTACTAACTAGAAACTAGTCTCCACTGTAAGGCATCACTCAGTCTCTATCCCAAAGTCACTGAATCAATCTGTTGTACAGAGCAGCAAAACAACCTCTGGCTCTGCTATCGACATGCGTATTGGGGGTTTTGGGAAGGGGGTTTCTGATTCCCCTTGGATAGGGAGGTGGGGAATCCTCAACTCTGCTAGGGGGGGATGAGGAGTCGTCGGTCTTTGTTTGGAACAGGGGCATCTGAAGGGGGTGCGAATTTTGGGGGCTTGGGGAGGTGGAGTGGGGTGGGGGGGAGTTACTCCAGCTGCTCCTGACCCACAGGCAGTGCTGAAAAGACACTTAGCTACTCCCTGAAGCTCGTTTGCCTCCTTTCAGCTATTGGATTTCCTGAAACCTGATCAGCCAGATTTTAATACAGAGGCTGCCAACCTCACTGAAATATTTAAATCGCCAACCCACATCCTGGGAATGGGCTGACTTCCATCTCTAGTGTTGCATCCATTAAGCCCAGAGCTAGGGGTTGGCTTTGAGATTTTTTTAAAACTTTAACATCTATCCAGGACCTGAACTGGGACCAGCCATATAAATAAAAGTAAAATACTGTGGATGCTGGAAATCTGAAACAAAAACAAAAATTGCTGGAAAAACTCAGCAGGTCTGACAGCATCTGTGGAGAGGAATACAGTTAACGTTTCGAGTCCGTATGACTCTTCATCAGAACATATAAATCATCAGCCATATAAATACTGTGGCTACAAGAGCAGGTCAGAGGTTGGTAATTCTGTGGCGAGTAACTCACCTCCTGACTCCCCAAAACCCTGTCCACCATTGACAAGGCACAAGTCAAGAGTGTGATGGAATACTCTCCACTTGCCTGGATGAGTGCAGCTCCCACAACACTCAAGGAACTTGACACCATCCAGGACAAAGCAGCCCGCTTGATTGGCACCACATCTATCATCTTAAACATTCACTCCCTCCATCACCGACCCACAGTGGCATCTGTGTGTGCCATCTACAAGATGCACGGTAACAACTCGCCAAGCTGACAGCTCCTTCCAAACCTGTGACTGCTACCATCTAGAAGGACAAGGGCAGCAGACACATGGGAACACCACCACCTGGAAGTTCAACTCCAGGCTACAAACCATCCTGACTTGGAAATATATCACCGTTCCTTCACTGTCACTGGGTTAAAATCCTGGAACTCCCTCCCTAAGAGCACTGTGGGTGTACCTACACCACATGGGCTGCAGCGGCTCAAGAAGGCAGCTCACCACCACCTTCTCAAGGGGCAATTAGGGATGGGCAATAAATGCTGGCCCAGCCGGTGATGCCCACATCCTGTGAATGAATAAAAAACATCTGACCCAATACCACTTTTGGGGGTTATAATTCACTCCTGTGCTCCAACCCTGCAATACAACCACAGCACAGGCCAAGATCACAATTCTGTCAGCCTCCATTTCAGGCGAGTAATCTGGCTCTTGTCAAAGAAAGACATCCGTCAAGTCTCACCTGCTGAGCGGTGAATAATGCCCCTTGACTAGATCCTCCATTTGTCAGAATTTACATATTCCAAAGTCCCCTTCTGTAGCGTGAACCAGCCATTAACTGCCACTAAGGCTCCTTCAATATCTGTTGAAGGTCAGTGTTTGTGCTCCATGTTTACCGTTGAAGTTGTACATAATCACATGATGCTAGGTTACACAGCTGTTCCTGGCTGACAGAATAGTCCGTCGATTGAAATGCCTCTTAAAGGGGCCATGGCAATGAGCCCCGTCTGCATCTCACAGATACGGCCGATGAACATTTGGAGGAATTTACTGAGGCACTTTGCGGTCAATTTTGGCCGGGCAGCCTCTCCCCTACCCTACTACCCTCTGCGTACCAGGGAATGTTCCAGGATTCCAGTGATCACGGTGTTAAATGTTTGGCTTGGGCAGCTCGCAGGAATGTTCCTGCTTAAAGCAATGTAGAGGTGCTGGTGGGGGGGGTAGAGGGTGGGGTGGGGGGTTGTTGGGGGTGGGGGGTGCTAGCATTGGTGCACAGTTACGCTCAGAATAACATTCTCTGACAGGTCCACCTTAAACAGCCCGGACAACAGTGGGACCAAAAGTAGGACCAGACACAGCTCATCCACTGAGAGTCTGCAAGATTCCTGCTTACTTAAGAGGGTAATAAGCCCTGGTCAGCAGCTCGACTTTCGGGGGATTATTTTCAAAGCTGCTACACATGCTGGCTGAGTCCTCTCTAGGCAGTTTCCAAAGGGCCAGTTTAAATTCGCAGCTGTAAGTTTTGACAAGCCATAGGCACAGCGTAAACTGAGATTAGCAGCCCAGCCCACAGACGCTCCTGCAACAGGGTGCCAAGGACCATACATCACAAAGGCACAGCAGTAAGGCTGCAGTTGGCACTCACCTGTGACTGCCCATCCTGTCGCTGGTTTTCAGAGTAGTCATTCCATTCACTCCTGCACAGACGCAGCCAGTACAGCTACAGCGTGATCTACCCAAAGAGCCAGAGGGGGCGGGGGGGAGAAGATCGTAGGAAATCGGATCTGGGTGTGGCTGGAGAAAATATTCAGACACAGTTCAGTCGGCTGAAAATCCCTCCTACACCAAAGAAAACCACAGACCACAAACAGAACACCTCAGCACAAAATATCTGCATCCTACCCATCGCCTTGGCAACTGCTGAGGCAAGGGAGCTGCACCTTCGAATGAAGATTTCGAAAAGGCTTCAAATTTCAAACCCGAATAAATGGCGAAATAGTTTTGAAGCTGTTGAGAAGCGGTGGTGGTGAGGGGGGGTGGGGGGTGTTGGGGGGAGGGGAAAAGGCCGGCCTTCTCTCGAGGAGACACATCCCAGAGGAAGGGCCTCCTTGTTCAAAGAGTGTCCGGAGGGAGGGAACCGGGCTGGGAAAGCAGATCGCAGGAACATCCTGAGCACAACTGTACTCTGCCTCGACGAGGGTCCCGGCCCAATTACCCCAGCGACGTCGAGCTGGGGGGTGGGTGGTGGTGCGGGGGATATTAAACAGATCGAGCACACCCCCCACTGGCACATCTTGCCCACTTGGGGTGCCCATGGCTGTATCGCCCTGAAACTGGACACTCAGAGAATAGCAGAAAAATCAGAGGAAGAACCAGGGGAAACCAATAAAAAGGCTGGTCATGGTGAGACCCCCCCACCCCCCACTCCTCCTCTCTTTGTTGGCTGGTCCTGAATGTAACTGTGCTAATGCTGGGGTACCCCTCCACATTACTTAAAGTGGGAACATTCCTGCCGAACATTTAACACCATTACACCAGAGGCTACACTCCAAAAAAGTACTTCAATGGCTGTAAGCACTTTGGCACATCCTTGAGGTTGTGAAAGGCGCTATATCAACGCATGTCTTCCTTTCCAAAGACTCCAGGTACTTTTTCTAAAGCATCCTGATGGGTAGCGCCCTCTCTTTATAAAGGGCTGTGATTGTGGGGCCCATTCGTTCAGAGCGGTGTGACATTTCTTTGCAGAGGTTTTATTTCCGTTAGCAGCTCTTCTGTCCCACCGGTGTGAAGCTGAGATGATGGTGCCCAGTCAGTGTGGACTAGCATCCCTTCCCCTGACATATTGCTGAGCTAATGCTATCACCTTAGTTTGCACAGTTGTCAGGCAGCCAGCACTGAGCTGCTCCGTTACACTGGCATATCACCCGGGGAGGTCAATGCCTCCGAATCCGCTCACTTATGTGACTGAGCAGCTCTCGGTTACACTGCAGCAACTTCAAATGCTGTTTTAACTCTCCATACTTTGACTATTCACAGGAGTCTGTTAATGAACAGTGACAGCTCCGGCATTTAACCAGTGGTGGGCAGGTGTGACTTTCCATCAATTAGACCTAATGTGGAAAATCTCCCACCATCTCCTTCTTGAAGAGAGAGAGAGAGAGAGAGAGGACTCATTACTGAGCTGCAACCTGATACTGAAGGATTGCTAAGTCTGAACAAATTCTCCTAAATTCTTTCCCAACCGACACCCTTTCCTGTTCCACCAGTTCAGCCAAACTGTGAACCACAAAAGGAGCCTTTCTCCTTCGTGAGTTCCATTCTGCAGTTCCTTTCAACATCAGGTGATGCCTATAGGGGACAGTATCTGAATGGTATTACAATCAGCGGAGACGTTTCATTGCTCCCTCACTCTCCATGCTCTTATCAGTTGGCTCCTTTGGGTTTCACTTTGTTCGGATTACAGCTGTTTCCAAGCCAGGATTCACACGTTGCTCTGTGTCCGATCGTTTCAGACTGATGCCTGGACTAAAAGTGTGAGATTATCAGGACAGGTTGTGCTAACAGAATCCAAGCCAGTTGTTGAAGCAGAAACTAAGGCACGGAGCTTTTCTTTTTTGAGAGGGTTTATTGACTTGTTCGGTTTCACAACTCTTCTCCCACTCAACCCAGTGTCCCAGCTGTCCCCTATTCATTTGTGCTCAAAGACAATTAATACCCATCACCTGATTCTCTTAATCTTAACAATGTAATTGACATTGGCAAACCTTAACAATGTAATTGATAAGACATTAACAGGCTGCATTAATCATTTTCTGAAATCATCCCCTTGAGTTTAGAAGATGAAAGGATGATCTAACTGAAGATGGGTTTGGGATTTGATAGGGTAGATAGGAACTATTTTCTCTGGTGGGGGGTTGGAGTCTAGCACAAGGGGGAATAACTTCAAAATTAGAGCTAGGCTGTCCAGAGGTGGAATCAGAAAAAGGGTGGCGGGAATCTGAAACTCTCTCCTCCAAAAATCTTTCAATGCTGGGGACCAATTGATACATTTTTGTTAGGAAAAGATGTTAAGGGATATGCAACCAAAGTGGATAAATGGAGTTAAGAACCAGGTCAGCCATGACTTAATTGAATGGCGGAGCAGGTTCAAGGTCCTGAATGGCCTCCCCTTAGAGTCACTGAATGGTTACAGCACAGAAGGAGGGCATTCAGCTCATCACATCCATACTGGCTCTCTGTAAGAGCAACTCAGCTAGTCCTGCTTTGCCGTCTTTTCCCCATGGACCTGCTGTTTTAATACCAGATTCTCGTCTGAAAGCCACGATTGAAACTGCCTCCAACAAACTCTCCGGCCATGTATTCCAGATCCTAGCCACTCGCTGACAAAACTGTTTTGCCTCATGTTGCCTCTGATTCTTCTGCCAATCATCTGAATTTGGTGCCCTCTGGATCCCTCTTCCAATGGAATTTCTCCCTTCCTACTCTGCCTAGACCCCTCATGATTTTGAACACCTCTATCAAGCTTGTCTTCTCCAAGCTTCTTCATATTTTCTTATCTCCATGACTGAAATTACACCCGCCGAATGGGCAGAGCGGATTTGAATTTGTCACTAGCACAGTAACTGTAGGTCTGCAGCCTTGATGCTTTGTCAGAATGGCCATCATTGCCCACTCCCCTTCACAACGTTGGCACCCACTGTTAGCACCAATTTGTTGCACACCGGCCATCTAGCCAGCTGAACTGATCAGCCTGCCAAGGAGTCCGGGTTGCTGTGGCAACATGCACTCTTCCAGGCATGTTGTAGTCCGGAGCTATGGACTGTGATGGTAGAGGCTCCAATTTTCTTGGCTTCACTTGGTTGATCTGGGATCTCTCACACTCTTATGCCTTGCCAGTGGTATGTGTGGGAATGATTTGTAATTTGGCTGCGACATGGACACACCTTCCTTGACCAATAATTGATTTTTGTCTCTATTATCCACGGGTGAGCCTCGACCATGAACATGAGCAAAGTGCCCAAGTGTGGGGGCATAGCACACACAAGCTTGATTTTGTCCGTATGTACTTCCAGGAGAGGTCATTGGGAATCGCGATGCTAGTGAACAGGGGTTGGGGACTCGGAGCAATTTTTCTCCCAATCCTAGCCCAGATACACTGAACCAATCCTAGTTCAGATACGCTGGACCAATCATAGCCAAGATACACTGGACCAATCATAGTTCAGATACACTGGACCAATCCTAGCCCAGATATGCTGGACCAATCATAGCCAAGATACACTGGACCAATCATAGTTCAGATACACTGGACCAATCCTAGCCCAGATATGCTGGATCAATCCTAGCCCAGATACGCTGGACCAATCCTAACCCAGATACGCTGGACCAATCCTAGCCCAGTTGCACTGGACCAATCCTAGCCCAGATACGCTGGACCAATCCTAACCCAGATACGCTGGACCAATCCTAGCCCAGATACGCTGGACCAATCCTAGCCCTCCTCCTCTTGCTAACTTAGATCAGTGGTTGAACCTGTGATGGTCCTGGGTGTTTAACAAGATCTGCTGTTCATTCATGGCATATCTGGACAACAGGGTTATCAATTAGCAATAATTTTAATCCAGTTCATTTGAAGTCCTTTTGTCCAAGTTGCCCAAATCTCGGGTGAACATCAAAAGCCTGAGGTGTGCTGTTCAGGTTGAACCTGAACACTAGCTGCTGCTGCTTGTAGCTACTCCTACGGGCAGATCGACTGTCGTGGTGTGTTACACTCATCTGTGTTCTGCCATCCTCACACATCCACTGTGGCTGGTCTGCAGCTGCTCTGTGACATCCATCATCCAACTGCTCCTAGGTTGACCCCTCTTTCTTTTGCCCTCCACTATACCCTGTAAGGTTGATCTCTGTAGCTTTCCACAATGCCAACATCTCATGACACCACGGGCAGGATTTTGAGGTAGACAGGCTGGCGCGGTGGGTGGGCCTGGGAGTGGCTGGGAAACAGTCCACCCCCTGTGATCAGCCCCCCTGACAACAATTTCACATGGGGGGCCAATCCAATGGCCACCTGACAGCCCCTGAAAGGCTGCTCTGGAAGGTCATGTGTCCAGCGTTTCCAATGGAGTCGAGTGTGGCTGGACAGGGCAGGTGGGAGGGCAGGTCAGGTGGGCAATCAGCCCCCCGCTGCACCCTGATTTTCCGACGAGTGCCTCGTGGAGGAGGCGGTTGCCAGGAGGGGTACCCTTGTCCCCAGAGATGGGAGGAGGGGGGGGGGTCACTGTACCTCACCAAGAGGTACATGGGAGGAGGTGGCATCCTGGGTGAGCAGCCATGATGTGGTGCGGCACACATGGGTGCAGTGCCGGAGGCGTTTCAATGACCTGCTACGCTCAGGAAGAGTGAGTACCATGTTGGCATGGCTCAGAGTGCCAGTGTTAAGGTGCGGCCATTCCCCCATGGAGCTCAGGAGTGCTAGAGTCTGAGTTCCAACCGTCAGTGATGCCGGAGCTGGCCAAGGGGGTGAGCCCTGGCTGCTTGGGCTGAGTGCCTTGTGCCTCGAGGGCCAGGACTCGGATGTGCCCTGTGAGGTGTTCCTCATGTGGGGTTGTCCAGGCTGCAATGGTGCTGCAGGTAGAGAGCAGACTAATCAATGCTCCTCTGTCCTTTCAGGAAGAGAGAAGCCATAGTCAGGCAGAGAGGGCACCTACAGGCAGAGGCCCCCCAACCTCCTGCTGCTCAGCAGGGTCGAGCAAGACGCCCTGGAGCTCGAGAGCCCATGTGCAACTGGGGGTGGGGAGGCAGGGCTGCTAGACAAAGGTAAGAGGGCAGTGCACAGAGGTGAGAATTTCGGCTTGTGCAACCTTTCTAGTGCGGCCTCTTCATTGATGGGAGCCTTGAACCTGGATTCCCCATTGATCATTGGAAGATGATGGCACCATGATGCAGATCTCCATTGTCTCACCAAAGTGCCTGGCATGTACAGTGACAGCGTGGTGACTTTAGTTAATGACCAAGCACACTGTCTCCTCCATTGAGAGAGTGGCGACTCTCATGGAGAGACAACTCCAGAGACACAATCAGAGGTTCCTGGGGTTGCTCTCAGACCTGCAAGTCCTCACACAGGCACTGAGATCAATTGGGCAGTGCCAGTGTGGGAGGTGGATGAAGCACCCAGTATCCCAGCCAGGTGCCCGTCCATCAATGGTGAGCAGGGAGGTCCAGAGTGACCTCACGTCGGTGCATGAGCTGCCTGTTGTCTCTGCGGGCTCCTCTCAGGGCGCTCTGGGTGAGGGCAGCAGCTCCTCCGCCCCTCTGCCAGTGACTGTCGCATCTGGTGAGGCTGCGGCGACTGGAGAGATGCCAGATGTGGCACTGGCTTCTCCCTCCCATGCAGGGCCAGCACAGGCTCCACTGGCCAGAGGACGACCGCCAAGGTCACCAAGGCCAACAGGACAGCAGAGTCAGCAGCTGTCTCCAACGCTGGTGCCAGTGAGGGGGGCACCAAGATGTAGCACTCGCAAGCATAAGTTAAAGGCACCATGAGCACAAGAGGGACAGGTCACGGGTGATTTTCTGTTCTTTTATGTTTACTTTATCTATAATGGTCTGGGAGTGAAGACCAGAGAGGTTTATGTAAATAGTTTGGATTTGTCAAAGTGAGATAAATTTTGTTTTTGTCGTCATGGCCTGAGTGTGCTTCACCTTTTTATTTGATGGGTGCAGGGACCACCAGAATGTAACGCTGGCTCTGTCAGTGGCTCTGAATTTTATTACACGGGCACTGAGTGGACTTTGGGTCCAAATGAAAGGGTCATTTCAGACACCCAGGGTGGAGGCAGCAGCCCTGGCATGAGGTAGAAGCTGACCTTTGGCAGCCTAGCTGAAGGAATGTTGGATCAAGGTGTTCCTGGTGTCCCTGCCTCCCTGGAGGTTACTGAGGTCTGACTCCACACCCTCAGTTTCTCCTCACCACGATCCTCTTCTGACTCACTACAGGACTCATCCCCTGTGGCCTGTGCAGCTGTGTCAAGATCCTCTTCCTCCAACGGGTCCCCCTTTGCCAGTGCCAGATTGTGGAGAGCGCAGCATGTGACCACTATCAGTGATACCCGCTCTGGGGGGTACTGCAGTGTACCCCCTGAATGGTCCAGGCGTCGGAAGCACATCTTGAGCAGACCACTTGTCCTCTTTACCACAGCCCTTGTGGTGCCACGACTCCTATTATAACGCTGCTCTGCCTCGGTCCTCGGATGGTGGAGGGGCATCATGAACCACCTCTTCAACGGATAGCCCTTGTCACCCAGCAGCCATCCATCCAGCTGAGCCAGAGCACTGAAGAGCCCCGGCACCTGGGAGTGTCTGAGGATGTAGGCGTCGTGGGAGCTGCCTGGGTACCTTGCACAGACTTGTAGAATCTGCATCCTGTGGTCACTCACTATCTGCACGTTCATGGAGTGGAAGCCCTTCCTGTTGACGAAGGCACCAGATGGCCACATGTGTACCCTGGATGTGGGGTAACCCAGCAATCACTGTGAAGCCTCTGGCTCGCTCAGCCTGGCTGGCCTCATCTGTACGGAACTGAATGAAAGTCAATACCCACTTGAACAGAGCGTCTGTCACCAGCTTGATGCAGCTGTGGACAGCTGATTGGGAGACTCCACACAGATCCCCCACTGATCCCCGGAAGGAGCCGGAGGCATAGAAATTGAGGGTCACTGTGATCTTCAGAGCCACTGAGATGGGGTGTCCACCCACAGAGTCAGAGCTGATCTCAGAACCAATCACCTGACAGATGGAGGTCACTCTCTCCCTTGAGAGGCTGAGCCTCCTTCAGCATTACACCTCAGACATATTACAGTAGCTGCATCACTGCCTGTAAATCCTGGCAGCAGGATAGTGGCATCTTCTGCAGCTCCTTCCACCTTGGACTAGCTGTTGTCCCTGCCCCCCTTGTGCCTGCGCCGCTCCTCCCACAGGTCCCTCCCCTGGAAGCCACATAGGGACACCTGACCTCCTCTCCCTCCTGCCCCTCTCTTCCTCCCCAGAGGAGGTGCCTCCAGCGGAGACCACAATCCCCATTCCCAGGGTAGGGAAGGCTGTCCGATGCCTGGAAGGGTTGACACGGTCTGAATCCTCCGGGGTCCTTGCAGATATTCAGGAGACCTGAAACGAAGCCTGGAAATGCTCACAATGAAGCCCCGAACAGGGATGAAACTGCCAAGTTCCAATAAGCAACCAGCAGCAAACTATCCACCAAACCCCTCCCTCCTCACACAGGCAGTGCTGTCGAGCCTTTTTATCCCGCCCGTGGATGAGGTTTTTGAAAATGTCGGCTGTTCTTGCCCGTCTCGCCCGTGCGATTTTGCGCTTGTCACACGGGCAACGAAAAATCACTGTTAATTGGACTGTTAATAAGCTCGAGTGGGCTGCTCATGAATTGTGGGTGTGGCTCCAGTGCCCCCTCACTCCCACCAAAGGCTTGGCCTAAATAGCCAAGTGGTTATGGTACTGGGTTTGTAACCCCAAGACTCAAGAGTTCAAATCTCACAATGGCAAGCTATGAAACAATGTAACTTCATCTGAAACAGATGGAAACATGTTTGTACTCGAAAGAGTTACAAGCGCTCACTCCCGCCGAGCCAAATATCACGGGAGGCACGCAATGACAGTGCGATCATCGCCCGTTACTTTACGCCCGGTCCAGCTGGGTACATGCCCGCCCGCGGGACATAAAATCCAGCCCCGTTTCTCTTTCGCTCTGCCCACATGCAGCGTTCCTTATTTACTTTTCAACTTGCTCACAGTCGAGTGTGGTTCTTTCCTTTTCTCTTCCAGTCATCGTTGCTGGCACCTCATCTGTCATCCGCTCCCTGTCTCTTTCTCTATTCTGCATTGGTAATATTTCCGTTACAGTGCGTCGTGTAGTCTTTAATGTTATTTCATTTGCTTTCCATTTCTGGTTCTGAGGTCTCTGCTTGTTCCATTTCCTCAATCCTGAGACGTTTAGCTTTGTTTTTTTATATTGAGTGAATGCCTCCCTGTTCTCATCTCTCAACGTGTCAAGGTCTAAAACGTCGGGTATCTTTTTCCTTTGATATTCTCAATTTCTTCTTAATTCTTGGCCACCAGGAGGCAGTGGTCTGAATGTTATATCCGTGTTGGGCTGCGTAGCAATGTTCTTCACGCTGTTTTTAAAATGTTGTTTCACCCTCAGATAATAGATCGGATCTCTATACAGGTTGCCCAGACGTCTCCACGTGTATCGGTTTCTCTTTAGTCGCTAAAAGGCGTTCGCCGCCATCTGATAGTTTTCTTGACAAATTTGTATCATTCCCTCCTCTTTCGTTTCTCGAACCAGGGCCGTATTGACTGACCTGCGCTCCTGATGTTCCTTCACCGACTTTAGTGTTTACGTCGCCCAATACAATTACAGCATTTAAGTTGATCAGAACACTTTAGGATGTCACCATAAAAGGTCTCTATTTCCTGCTCACTGTGATCTTGTGTCAGGCATAAACGTGCCTAAGAGGCTTCGATCTTAATCTTTCTGAGGTTGGCCGGTAACCGTGAACTGATCTCTTATAACTTTTGTTTATTCCTATCCTTCACACCTCCAGGGAAGTAAAGCCCATGGTGGGGGGAGGGGTGGTGGAACTTTACATTCTCCCTGGGGTCAATGGGGTTTAGACAGGCTCGCCACATTTTAGGGCCCTGTCCCCATCCACGACCAAGCCCCAATATTCCGGCTCCTCTTTTCCATCTGACCGGATTCTAACCATCGTACTCCTGCGAGTGCTAGTAAGTCAATCCAGTGTCTACCCATTATCTGTAGGCAATCATCAAGCTTTCCTGTCTGATATAAAATCCTTATACTCCATGTTCCTATTCTCAAGAAGCTACCTCTTCCATTGAGCGTAACAGGCTCAGAGGCTGACCTCTCTTGTAGGTTTAGGTTAACTTTGCCATAAATTTGCCGGTTACTCTGTTGGGCAAGAGCTTCTCTCCTTCCCTGTCACTATTTATGACAGAATCGACTATTCTTTGGCTGTGACTTTCCCTGACAAACTGTGGGGCTTATACTGTGTCAGGTCCCAGACTCTTCACATTGCCTTACTAAGCATCATGGCTGCACCCTGGGTGGTCACACACCTTGCTGGTCTCCACCTTCTGAGCCATTGTCCTACTAACTTGTAGGGATCTTCTGCCTCAGACCCCATTTCCAGCCTCCATGCACACTAGGAGGGGTGATGTCCCTACACCACACCAGCTAAAGCTGAATGGGCCCTCACTTAGTTTTGCACAGCGATCCTGGGGATTGACTGCTCGTGGGCTACTTGGAGTCGGAAGGGAGAGTTGGAGAGTTGAGGGACACTGGTTTCTCCTACTCACACCTCTTTTGATGTGGTTGTGCGGCTTGACAAGAGATCAAGCGTCCTCAAACTCACAAACACCCTTCATGTACCAACGCAAGGTGCAACACAAAATGCTCCACACTTCAACTTGCCTGGACCCACCAGCATTTGGAATGACCTGTGCATTCAGAGAAAGGCCCACCATCTGTGCCCTGGGGGTTGGGAAAAGCAGCCGATCAACCAGGGTCACTGGAGTCCAAAGGTCTCTCACTCTCTTCACCTTTCTGCCTCTTCCTCTCAGCCCCTGCAATGTAAAAGGCCTCAAACACAGGCTCCAAATACAAATTCTTCAGGCTCCCTACACCTGGACTGATCTGCAGAGGGCATTGGCGGGGGGGTGGAAATTAGGGTGAGAGGGTTGGGAGCATCTCCTCCCACCTCATTCACGTGTCCACTCCATTAGCAGGCATCCCACCTCTTGGGAAAAGCCCCCGGTATCCTGAAGGAAGGTGAAGGAGACAGAGGTTCAGCATTGTGGTCCTTCATCCTCTTTCCCCGGTGGTTAACACACGGGGAGTAAATGTGCCCCCCAGGTACACAACAGAGAAAAATCTGCCTCGTTTCCAGCAACCTCACCAATTATCGTCAGGAATGACATGGACGCACCATGTGTCTCTGGGGATTAATTACTGATATTTATTGACAAGAAAGAGAGACTTACACTTCTGCAGTGTCATAAGCAAAAACGCTTTATAGCACTTTTCAAGGGTAGTCACTGCTATAATCGAGGAAGGTTGCAACCAATTTCTGCATAGCAAGCTCCTACAGACAGCAATGCGATAATAACCTGTCTTTCAGTGATACTTGTTAAGGATTGAATGTTATCCAGGATATCTGGGAGAGCTCCCCTGCTCCTCTTCAATGTGACGCTTACATCTACCTGAGAGAACAGATGAAGCTTTCGTTTCACATCTCTTCATATGCCAAGTGTTTCATCAAAGAGTACTGATCAAGGACAGTACTGGCCCCAGGCAGCTCTCGTGCTCATGTTCTCAAAAGGATCTGATTGCCACAGACTGGCATCATTCCTTGCAGTAACACAATGTTTCTGGAAAGCTGTGGTGACTCCACAACCAGTCACAGAAATCAACTGCCTGCTCTGTATTCAGAGCCGAAACTTGTGTTGTTCTGCAGATTGTCCACCGGTCTTTCTCCTAACGGCCAAAGCTAAGTCGCAATGGGCTGACACAGGTACAGTGGGCCAAATGGCATCCTTCTGTGCTGTTTGATTTTATGATTCGATGGTATTGAAACAACTAGCCCTCTATCAGGGTGTCTCCATCACACTACTATAATGTAGAGCCACCCAGCTCGGTGCCAGCTCACTCCTCCTTCCCTGGTTCTGTCTCAGTGCCACATTATATCCCAACCATTCACCGACACTGTAGGTTCCCATTGAGTCATTATGGCATAGAAGGAGGCCATTTGGCCCAGAAGTCCATGCTGGCTCTCTGTAGAGCAATCCGCTCAGTCCCATTCCCACCCCCCCCCCACTCTATCAAGTAACCCTGCAAGTTTATTTCCTTTAAGCACCCACCCAATTTCCTTTTGAAACCATTCATCGTCTCCACTTCCACCATCCTCATAAGCAGTGAGTTCCAGGTCATTACCTTGCGCTGTTAGAAAGGTTCCTCCTCATCTTCCCCCTGCAACTCCTGCCATAAACCTTAAAGCTGCGATTGTCCCTGTACAATCAGCTAACGGGGCCAGTTCTTCCTTGTCTATTTTATCCAGGCTTGTCATAATCTTGTATACCTCTATCATCTCTGGCACTGTGTACTGTGTACAGTTTTGGTCTCCTTATTTAAGAAAGGATATAAACGCATTAGAAGCAGTTCAGAGCAGGTTCACTTGTCTGACACCTGGGCTGGGGAGGTGTGTCACTTTTTGAGGAAAGGCTGGACAGGCTGAGCCTGTATCCATTGGAGTTTAGAAGAATGTGAGGTGATCTTATTGAAACACATAAGATCCTGAGGGGGCTTGACAGGGTGGATGCTGAGAGGGTGTTTCCCCTTGTGGGAGAGACTAGAACTAGGGGACACAGTTTAAAAATAAGGTGTCTCCCATTTAAGACAGAGGTGAGAAGAATTTTTTTCTCTCAGAGGGTGGTGAGTCTTTGGAAATCTCTTTCCCGGAGAGTGGTGGAGGCTGGATCAGTGAATATTTTTAAGGCAGAGGTAGATAGATTCTTGACTAACAAGGGGGTCAAAGGGCAATTGGTGGTAGCTGGAAATGTGGAGCTGAGGCCACAACAGGTCAGCCACGATCTTATTGAATGGCAAAGCATGCTCGAGGGGCTGAATGGCCTACTCCTGTTCCTAATGGGTATGGCCGTACGTTCGTGTCTCTGCTCAATCTCCTTGGCTCCAAGGGGAGCAACCTCAGCTTCTCCCACCGAGCCATTGACATGTATGATCAAGCAGCACATTCTTTAGCGAGAGGGCAGCTGTTCCCAGCAATGTTTATGTTACAATTCGGCAGGAATGTCGACCAAATAGATGAATGCGACTCAAGTCAGGGCAACTGTGCAATACTCCTCGAGGCAAAGCTCTCTTCAATTTTCCAAAAGCCAGGATTACACACCGGCTGTTACCTTCAAGGGTATGGAAACACCCAAGTATTGTCTAGGCAGGATTGATTCTGTGACTAACGCTTGCCTTCAGTGTGGCAGGGACTCAGACCGATTTAGCAAGAACACTCTCCTTCCCTTCGCAGCTTTGATAAGTAACGTGTGAAGCACTGGCCCGGTCAGCTGTAACCCTTGTACAGGGGCACTTCCCAAATCTGGGAATCTCCCATTGGGAAGCAGCTCTTTTGGAAATTAAGCAGCACAGCCTCTTACATCCCAATGTCCAGTTAGTCATAAAAGAGACGCTTTGGGAAAGTTTCTAACTGGTTTAAAGTTTGGCAGTGCCGGGTAGCTGCAGATACAATTGATGCTGTAATGAGTGCAGCCATTTGAATGCCATCTGGTGCCCCCTCTTTATTGGCAGAATAATAAGTTCGCTAGAGGTGGGGGGGTTGTGGTGCGGCGGGTCACCTCCCTATCTCAGAGCCAGGAGCTCTGGGTTCAAGCCCCACTCAAGGACTTGATGGTCCGAGAAAGTATGTGCATTGTGTGGTTTGATTGCCAACTGCAAATCCTTCCACTGTAGCAGGTGGCAAGAGCTTCCTGGTCAGTCAGACTCCATGTGTAAGCTCTTGCCATGGGTTCCATTGTCCTCCTTGCTTTGAGGGACTGTGAGAGAGTGAATTCACTATTCCCAGCTGCAAGTGATGGGGTTGATTTACGTATTTAATTTGTGTGTGACTATCCTCCACTCACTGCATTTTGCAGAACTTTCCCTTCTTTTCTCAGGAGAAGTTGCTGTAGTTCTGGTCATGAGCTCCTTTTGCTGTAGTGGAGAGAGAGTTTTTAAAATAGACTCTGTAGACTGTTTGCTGTAGTGCACTGTTTCAACAAACCCAGTTTGCTATGTTGAAAGACGGCTTGCTGTGAGCTAAGACCCATTCCTCCTCCAACACACTGGCAGGAAGCAGTGAAATCATTAGACATACCACTCTCTTGTTCACTGTCCAACAAGAGGGAAACACTGTAAATAATCTATATAACTTGTGATTTGTGAATGACAGTAAAAGGGAGTGAAGTGCAGAGATTCAAGGGACCCCAATCCCAACAGCCGACAATGGGCAGAATTTTCCAAGCCCGCTGCTGGTGGGCGTGATCGGTGACATGAGTGGAAAATATGGTGCAATCTGCCTCACGACGGCTTGAACACAGCTCACGATCAACCCGCCAATGGCTGCACACGTTCCCCACTATCACTCGATGGGGAGCTAATTGTAATACATATAATTAAAAGGCTATCCCACCTCTGAGAATGTCTGACTCCTGTCTGGCCAAGGGCAGCTCACTTGTGCTCCGTGATCAGGGCCAACTCAGAGACGCAGCCATGAAACTTTAGACCCATCTGATGCTGTGTCCGCTTTCAGCACCTCAGCCCTTCAGGAGCTGGTGCACAGTATCACCGGTCACAGATGCTGGTGTGATGGGGGCCAGTCCCACCTTAAAGGTGCTGGGTGCACACAGAGAGAATGAGGGAACTCGGTGACACCTGCCCACTACATTCTGGCAGCAATGACCAGCATCGCTGAGGTGCAGGCATCAGTAACGTGTCCATGGAGTGAGAGGCCGGATCATCACTTTGGTCTGAAGGCTGCACAAAGCTCAGAGAAGAGGCCCTGGACTGAGACACCTGCCTTTATCTTGTCCAGAAAGGTTTCACATCTGAGTGACAAGAACACTGGCAGGGAGTCATTCTTAGGAGTTTATTGACAATAGTAGACAGCAAGTACAAGAGAGCAACACCCGTGTCCAGGCTGTGCAACTACTTCTACCTAACTTTCCTAACCCTGCCACTACGTCTTGGTGCTCCCCAGACATCCACAGTGGAGATGGGTACAGCCGGCTGACTGCTACACCCCGTCTGTGACGACCTTGACGGGCGTCCTCTGGAGGCTGAGACCTGGAGGGCCCCGGCCTGCTTTCGGGATCCTACTGTGTGGCAGTGGCACCCTCCTCGGCCTGTGAAGATGGAGGTCACAGGAAGAGGGGATTTGGATGGGCCGGACACTCTCGGACTCACCTGGATGGATGGTCCCAGACTGTGCACCTGCTGATCCTCCTCCCTATGGGTGCCTGAGGGCCCCTGGCTGACTCTGTGAGCAGAAGGGAAGCTGGAGTGAGATTGAGTTACTCTGCATCCCTCTCGCGTACACACTGTTGGAGGCCAACTATGGCATCAGCGATGGATTTCAGCCCGCGCA